>NW_026536238.1:0-343536 GCF_028551555.1 Melozone crissalis | reverse complement strand
AAAGACGAAGGTACGGTGCTCTGCAGAGCTAAGCACCGCTCCCGGACCTCTTTCGGCAGAAGGCGCACACCGCAGAGCACTGTGAGCGGCAGAATCGTCTTTGCGCGAAGAAGCAGCTTCTTCGTCTCCGGGAGCCGGAGAGAGCGGCAACTTCGCAAAGGTGATGAAACAAGCTGTACAACACTGCGATTGTGTGCGCAGCTTGCCAACTGAGAGAAAACAGTACCTGACCACTCTGCTGCCTTTTCACATGAACATTCGATTGCAAGCTGTTTTGGACAACTTTCTTTCTCTTCTTGCAAAACACTCGGCAGACCTGCGTGCACCCTCTAGAACACGATGGGAGATGTTTTCTGTGCTGGCACAGTTTCTCCTTGCCAGACAGAGTGGAAAAGCTTTTTGCTGAGATGTAGACGAGAAGAGAGGCTAAAGACGAAGGTACGGTGCTCTGCAGAGCTAAGCACCGCTCCCGGACCTCTTTCGGCAGAAGGCGCACACCGCAGAGCACTGTGAGCGGCAGAATCGTCTTTGCGCGAAGAAGCAGCTTCTTCGTCTCCGGGAGCCGGAGAGAGCGGCAACTTCGCAAAGGTGATGAAACAAGCTGTACAACACTGCGATTGTGTGCGCAGCTTGCCAACTGAGAGAAAACAGTACCTGACCACTCTCCTGCCTTTTCTATTCACATGAACATTCGATTGCAAGCTGTTTTGGACAACTTTCTTTCTCTTCTTGCAAAACACTCGGCAGACCTGCGTGCAGCCTCTAGAACACGATGGGAGATGTTTTCTGTGCTGGCACAGTTTCTCCTTGCCAGACAGAGTGGAAAAGCTTTTTGCTAAGATGTAGACCAGAAGAGAGGCTAAAGACGAAGGTACGGTGCTCTGCAGAGCTAAGCACCGCTCCCGGGCCTCTTTCGGCAGAAGGCGCACACCGCAGAGCACTGTGAGCGGCAGAATCGTCTTTGCGCGAAGAAGCAGCTTCTTCGTCTCCGGGAGCCGGAGAGAGCGGCAACTTCGCAAAGGTGATGAAACAAGCTGTACAACACTGCGATTGTGTGCGCAGCTTGCCAACTGAGAGAAAACAGTACCTGACCACTCTCCTGCCTTTTCTATTCACATGAACATTCGATTTCAAGCTGTTTTGGACAACTTTCTTTCTCTTCTTGCGAAACACTCGGCAGACCTCCGTGCAGCCTCTAGAACACGATGGGAGATGTTTTCGGTGCTGGTAAAGTTTCTCCTTGCCAGACAGAGTGGAAAAGCTTTTTGCTAAGATGTAGACGAGAAGAGAGGCTAAAGACGAAGGTACGGTGCTCTGCAGAGCAAAGCACCGCTCCCGGACCTCTTTCGGCAGAAGGCGCACACCGCAGAGCACTGTGAGCGGCAGAATCGCCTTTGCGCGATGAAGCAGCTTCTTCGTCTCCGGGAGCCGGAGAGAGCGGCAACTTCGCAAAGGTGATGAAACAAGCTGTACAACACTGCGATTGTGTGCGCAGCTTGCCAACTGAGAGAAAACAGTACCTGACCACTCTGCTGCCTTTTCTATTCACATGAACATTCGATTGCAAGCTGTTTTGGACAACTTTCTTTCTCTTCTTGCAAAACACTCTGCAGACCTCCGTGCAGCCTCTAGAACACGATGGGAGATGTTTTCTGTGCTGGCACAGTTTCTCCTTGCCAGA
The DNA here is from genome assembly GCF_028551555.1 of Melozone crissalis. Taxonomy (NCBI): domain Eukaryota; kingdom Metazoa; phylum Chordata; class Aves; order Passeriformes; family Passerellidae; genus Melozone; species Melozone crissalis. The sequence continues at coordinate 341,855 of NW_026536238.1, read as the reverse complement.
CAGAGTGGAAAAGCTTTTTGCTAAGATGTAGACCAGAAGAGAGGCTAAAGACGAAGGTACGGTGCTCTGCAGAGCAAAGCACCGCTCCCGGACCTCTTTCGGCAGAAGGCGCACACCGCAGAGCACTGTGAGCGGCAGAATCGCCTTTGCGCGAAGAAGCAGCTTCTTCGTCTCCGGGAGCCGGAGAGAGCGGCAACTTCGCAAAGGTGATGAAAGAAGCTGTACAACACTGCGATTGTGTGCGCAGCTTGCCAACTGAGAGAAAACAGTACCTGACCACTCTCCTGCCTTTTCTATTCACATGAACATTCGATTGGAAGCTGTTTTGGACAACTTTCTTTCTCTTCTTGCAAAACACTCTGCAGACCTCCGTGCAGCCTCTAGAACACGATGGGAGATGTTTTTTGTGCAGGCACAGTTTCTCCTTGCCAGACAGAGTGGAAAAGCTTTTTGCTAAGATGTAGACCAGAAGAGAGGCTAAAGACGAAGGTACGGTGCTCTGCAGAGCAAAGCACCGCTCCCGGACCTCTTTCGGCAGAAGGCGCACACCGCAGAGCACTGTGAGCGGCAGAATCGTCTTTGCGCGAAGAAGCAGCTTCTTCGTCTCCGGGAGCCGGAGAGAGCGGCAACTTCGCAAAGGTGATGAAACAAGCTGTACAAGACTGCGATTGTGTGCGCAGCTTGCCAACTGAGAGAAAACAGTACCTGACCACTCTCCTGCCTGTTGTAATCACATGAACATTCGATTGCAAGCTGTTTTGGACAACTTTCTTTCTCTTCTTGCAAAACACTCGGCAGACCTGCGTGCAGCCTCTAGAACACGATGGGAGATGTTTTCTGTGCTGGCACAGTTTCTCCTTGCCAGACAGAGTGGAAAAGCTTTTTGCTAAGATGTAGACGAGAAGAGAGGCTAAAGACGAAGGTACGGTGCTCTGCAGAGCTAAGCACCGCTCCCGGACCTCTTTCGGCAGAAGGCGCACACCGCAGAGCACTGTGAGCGGCAGAATCGTCTTTGCGCGAAGAAGCAGCTTCTTCGTCTCCGGGAGCCGGAGAGAGCGGCAACTTCGCAAAGGTGATGAAACAAGCTGTACAACACTGCGATTGTGTGCGCAGCTTGCCAACTGAGAGAAAACAGTACCTGACCACTCTCCTGCCTTTTCTATTCACATGAACATTCGATTGCAAGCTGTTTTGGACAACTTTCTTTCTCTTCTTGCAAAACACTCGGCAGACCTGCGTGCAGCCTCTAGAACACGATGGGAGATGTTTTCTGTGCTGGCACAGTTTCTCCTTGCCAGACAGAGTGGAAAAGCTTTTTGCTAAGATGTAGACGAGAAGAGAGGCTAAAGAAGCAGGTATGGTGCTCGGCAGAGCTAAGCACAGCTCCCGTGCCTCTTTCGGCAGAAGACACACACTGCAGAGCACAGTGAGCGGCAGAATCGTCTTTGCGCGAGAAGCAGCTTCTTCGTCTCCGGGAGCCGGAGAGAGCGGCAACTTCGCAAAGGTGATGAAACAAGCCGTACAACACTGCGATTGTGTGCGCAGCTTGCCAACTGAGAGAAAACAGTACCTGACCACTCTCCTGCCTTTTCTATTCACATGAACATTCGATTGCAAGCTGTTTTGGACAACTTTCTTTCTCTTCTTGCGAAACACTCGGCAGACCTCCGTGCAGCCTCTAGAACACGATGGGAGATGTTTTCTGTGCTGGTAAAGTTTCTCCTTGCCAGACAGAGTGGAAAAGCTTTTTGCTAAGATGTAGACCAGAAGAGAGGCTAAAGACGAAGGTACGGTGCTCTGCAGAGCAAAGCACCGCTCCCGGACCTCTTTCGGCAGAAGGCGCACACAGCAGAGCACTGTGAGCGGCAGAATCGCCTTTGCGCGAAGAAGCAGCTTCTTCGTCTCCGGGAGCCGGAGAGAGCGGCAACTTCGCAAAGGTGATGAAACAAGCTGTACAACACTGCGATTGTGTGCGCAGTTTGCCAACTGAGAGAAAACAGTACCTTACCACTCTCCTGCCTGTTGTAATCACATGAACATTCGATTGCAAGCTGTTTTGGACAACTTTCTTTCTCTTCTTGCAAAACACTCGGCAGACCTGCGTGCAGCCTCTAGAACACGATGGGAGATGTTTTTTGTGCTGGCACAGTTTCTCCTTGCCAGACAGAGTGGAAAAGCTTTTTGCTAAGATGTAGACGAGAAGAGAGGCTAAAGACGAAGGTACGGTGCTCTGCAGAGCTAAGCACCGCTCCCGGACCTCTTTCGGCAGAAGGCGCACACCGCAGAGCACTGTGAGCGGCAGAATCGTCTTTGCGCGAAGAAGCAGCTTCTTCGTCTCCGGGAGCCGGAGAGAGCGGCAACTTCGCAAAGGTGATGAAACAAGCTGTACAACACTGCGATTGTGTGCGCAGCTTGCCAACTGAGAGAAAACAGTACCTGACCACTCTCCTGCCTTTTCTATTCACATGAACATTCGATTGCAAGCTGTTTTGGACAACTTTCTTTCTCTTCTTGCAAAACACTCGGCAGACGTGCGTGCAGCCTCTAGAACACGATGGGAGATGTTTTCTGTGCTGGCACAGTTTCTCCTTGCCAGACAGAGTGGAAAAGCTTTTTGCTAACATGTAGACGAGAAGAGAGGCTAAAGAAGCAGGTAGAGTGCTCTGCACAGCTAAGCACAGCTCCCGGGCGTCTTTCGGCAGAAGGCGCACACCGCAGAGCACTGTGAGCGGCAGAATCGCCTTTGCGCGAAGAAGCAGCTTCTTCGTCTCCGGGAGCCGGAGAGAGCGGCAGCTTCGCAAAGGTGATGAAACAAGCTGTACAACACTGCGATTGTGTGCGCAGCTTGCCAACTGAGAGAAAACAGTACCTGACCACTCTGCTGCCTTTTCTATTCACATGAACATTCGATTGCAAGCTGTTTTGGACAACTTTCTTTCTCTTCTTGCAAAACACTCGGCAGACCTCCGTGCAGCCTCTAGAAGACGATGGGAGATGTTTTCTGTGCTGGCACAGTTTCTCCTTGCCAGACAGAGTGGAAAAGCTTTTTGCTAAGATGTAGACGAGAAGAGAGGCTAAAGACGAAGGTACGGTGCTCTGCAGAGCTAAGCACAGCTCCCGGACCTCTTTCGGCAGAAGGCGCACACCGCAGAGCACTGTGAGCGGCAGAATCGTCTTTGCGCGAAGAAGCAGCTTCTTCGTCTCCGGGAGCCGGAGAGAGCGGCAACTTCGCAAAGGTGATGAAACAAGCTGTACAACACTGCGATTGTGTGCGCAGCTTGCCAACTGAGAGAAAACAGTACCTGACCACTCTCCTGCCTTTTCTATTCACATGAACATTCGATTGCAAGCTGTTTTGGACAACTTTCTTTCTCTTCTTGCAAAACACTCGGCAGACCTCCGTGCAGCCTCTAGAACACGATGGGAGATGTTTTCTGTGCTGGCACAGTTTCTCCTTGCCAGACAGAGTGGAAAAGCTTTTTGCTAAGATGTAGACCAGAAGAGAGGCTAAAGACGAAGGTACGGTGCTCTGCAGAGCTAAGCACCGCTCCCGGGCCTCTTTCGGCAGAAGGCGCACACCGCAGAGCACTGTGAGCGGCAGAATCGCCTTTGCGCGAAGAAGCAGCTTCTTCGTCTCCGGGAGCCGGAGAGAGCGGCAACTTCGCAAAGGTGATGAAACAAGCTGTACAACACTGCGATTGTGTGCGCAGCTTGCCAACTGAGAGAAAACAGTACCTGACCACTCTGCTGCCTTTTCTATTCACATGAACATTCGATTGCAAGCTGTTTTGGACAACTTTCTTTCTCTTCTTGCAAAACACTCTGCAGACCTCCGTGCAGCCTCTAGAACACGATTGGAGATGTTTTTTGTGCAGGCACAGTTTCTCCTTGCCAGACAGAGTGGAAAAGCTTTTTGCTAAGATGTAGACGAGAAGAGAGGCTAAAGACGAAGGTACGGTGCTCTGCAGAGCTAAGCACCGCTCCCGGGCCTCTTTCGGCAGAAGGCGCACACCGCAGAGCACTGTGAGCGGCAGAATCGTCTTTGCGCGAAGAAGCAGCTTCTTCGTCTCCGGGAGCCGGAGAGAGCGGCAACTTCGCAAAGGTGATGAAACAAGCTGTACAACACTGCGATTGTGTGCGCAGCTTGCCAACTGAGAGAAAACAGTACCTGACCACTCTCCTGCCTTTTCTATTCACATGAACATTCGATTGCAAGCTGTTTTGGACAACTTTCTTTCTCTTCTTGCAAAACACTCGGCAGACCTGCGTGCAGCCTCTAGAACACGATGGGAGATGTTTTCTGTGCTGGCACAGTTTCTCCTTGCCAGACAGAGTGGAAAAGCTTTTTGCTAAGATGTAGACGAGAAGAGAGGCTAAAGACGAAGGTACGGTGCTCTGCAGAGCTAAGCACCGCTCCCGGACCTCTTTCGGCAGAAGGCGCACACCGCAGAGCACTGTGAGCGGCAGAATCGTCTTTGCGCGAAGAAGCAGCTTCTTCGTCTCCGGGAGCCGGAGAGAGCGGCAACTTCGCAAAGGTGATGAAACAAGCTGTACAACACTGCGATTGTGTGCGCAGCTTGCCAACTGAGAGAAAACAGTACCTGACCACTCTCCTGCCTTTTCTATTCACATGAACATTCGATTGCAAGCTGTTTTGGACAACTTTCTTTCTCTTCTTGCACAACACTCTGCAGACCTCCGTGCAGCCTCTAGAACACGATTGGAGATGTTTTTTGTGCAGGCACAGTTTCTCCTTGCCAGACAGAGTGGAAAAGCTTTTTGCTAAGATGTAGACGAGAAGAGAGGCTAAAGACGAAGGTACGGTGCTCTGCAGAGCTAAGCACCGCTCCCGGACCTCTTTCGGCAGAAGGCGCACACCGCAGAGCACTGTGAGCGGCAGAATCGTCTTTGCGCGAAGAAGCAGCTTCTTCGTCTCCGGGAGCCGGAGAGAGCGGCAACTTCGCAAAGGTGATGAAACAAGCTGTACAACACTGCGATTGTGTGCGCAGCTTGCCAACTGAGAGAAAACAGTACCTGACCACTCTCCTGCCTTTTCTATTCACATGAACATTCGATTGCAAGCTGTTTTGGACAACTTTCTTTCTCTTCTTGCAAAACACTCGGCAGACCTCCGTGCAGCCTCTAGAACACGATGGGAGATGTTTTTTGTGCTGGCACAGTTTCTCCTTGCCAGACAGAGTGGAAAAGCTTTTTGCTAAGATGTAGACGAGAAGAGAGGCTAAAGAAGCAGGTATGGTGCTCTGCAGAGCTAAGCACCGCTCCCGGGCCTCTTTCGGCAGAAGGCGCACACCGCAGAGCACTGTGAGCGGCAGAATCGTCTTTGCGCGAAGAAGCAGCTTCTTCGTCTCCGGGAGCCGGAGAGAGCGGCAACTTCGCAAAGGTGATGAAACAAGCTGTACGACACTGCGATTGTGTGCGCAGCTTGCCAACTGAGAGAAAACAGTACCTGACCACTCTCCTGCCCTTTCTATTCACATGAACATTCGATTGGAAGCTGTTTTGGACAACTTTCTTTCTCTTCTTGCAAAACACTCGGCAGACCTCCGTGCAGCCTCTAGAACACGATGGGAGATGTTTTTTGTGCTGGCACAGTTTCTCCTTGCCAGACAGAGTGGAAAAGCTTTTTGCTAAGATGTAGACGAGAAGAGAGGCTAAAGAAGCAGGTATGGTGCTCTGCAGAGCTAAGCACCGCTCCCGGACCTCTTTCGGCAGAAGGCGCACACCGCAGAGCACTGTGAGCGGCAGAATCGTCTTTGCGCGAAGAAGCAGCTTCTTCGTCTCCGGGAGCCGGAGAGAGCGGCAACTTCGCAAAGGTGATGAAACAAGCTGTACGACACTGCGATTGTGTGCGCAGCTTGCCAAGTGAGAGAAAACAGTACCTGACCACTCTGCTGCCTTTTCTATTCACATGAAAATTCGATTGCAAGCTGTTTTGGACAACTTTCTTTCTCTTCTTGCAAAACACTCGGCAGACCTCCGTGCAGCCTCTAGAAGACGATGGGAGATGTTTTCTGTGCTGGCACAGTTTCTCCTTGCCAGACAGAGTGGAAAAGCTTTTTGCTAAGATGTAGACCAGAAGAGAGGCTAAAGACGAAGGTACGGTGCTCTGCAGAGCTAAGCACCGCTCCCGGACCTCTTTCGGCAGAAGGCGCACACCGCAGAGCACTGTGAGCGGCAGAATCGTCTTTGCGCGAAGAAGCAGCTTCTTCGTCTCCGGGAGCCGGAGAGAGCGGCAACTTCGCAAAGGTGATGAAACAAGCTGTACAACACTGCGATTGTGTGCGCAGCTTGCCAACTGAGAGAAAACAGTACCTGACCACTCTGCTGCCTTTTCACATGAACATTCGATTGCAAGCTGTTTTGGACAACTTTCTTTCTCTTCTTGCAAAACACTCGGCAGACCTGCGTGCAGCCTCTAGAACACGATGGGAGATGTTTTCTGTGCTGGCACAGTTTCTCCTTGCCAGACAGAGTGGAAAAGCTTTTTGCTAAGATGTAGACCAGAAGAGAGGCTAAAGACGAAGGTACGGTGCTCTGCAGAGCTAAGCACCGCTCCCGGGCCTCTTTCGGCAGAAGGCGCACACCGCAGAGCACTGTGAGCGGCAGAATCGTCTTTGCGCGAAGAAGCAGCTTCTTCGTCTCCGGGAGCCGGAGAGAGCGGCAACTTGGCAAAGGTGATGAAACAAGCTGTACAACACTGCGATTGTGTGCGCAGCTTGCCAACTGAGAGAAAACAGTACCTGACCACTCTGCTGCCTTTTCTATTCACATGAACATTCGATTGCAAGCTGTTTTGGACAACTTTCTTTCTCTTCTTGCAAAACACTCGGCAGACCTGCGTGCAGCCTCTAGAACACGATGGGAGATGTTTTCTGTGCTGGCACATTATGTCCTTGCCAGACAGAGTGGAAAAGCTTTTTGCTAAGATGTAGACCAGAAGAGAGGCTAAAGACGAAGGTACGGTGCTCTGCAGAGCTAAGCACCGCTCCCGGACCACTTTCGGCAGAAGGCGCACACCGCAGAGCACTGTGAGCGGAAGAATCGTCTTTGCGCGAAGAAGCAGCTTCTTCGTCTCCGGGAGCCGGAGAGAGCGGCAACTTCGCAAAGGTGATGAAACAAGCTGTACAACACTGCGATTGTGTGCGCAGCTTGCCAACTGAGAGAAAACAGTACCTGACCACTCTCCTGCCTTTTCTATTAACATGAACATTCGATTGCAAGCTGTTTTGGACAACTTTCTTTCTCTTCTTGCAAAACACTCGGCAGACCTCCGTGCAGCCTCTAGAACACGATGGGAGATGTTTTCTGTGCTGGCACAGTTTCTCCTTGCCAGACAGAGTGGAAAAGCTTTTTGCTAAGATGTAGACGAGAAGAGAGGCTAAAGACGAAGGTACGGTGCTCTGCAGAGCTAAGCACCGCTCCCGGACCTCTTTCGGCAGAAGGCGCACACCGCAGAGCACTGTGAGCGGCAGAATCGTCTTTGCGCGAAGAAGCAGCTTCTTCGTCTCCGGGAGCCGGAGAGAGCGGCAACTTCGCAAAGGTGATGAAACAAGCTGTACAACACTGCGATTGTGTGCGCAGCTTGCCAACTGAGAGAAAACAGTACCTGACCACTCTGCTGCCTTTTCTATTCACATGAACATTCGATTGCAAGCTGTTTTGGACAACTTTCTTTCTCTTCTTGCAAAACACTCGGCAGACCTCCGTGCAGCCTCTAGAACACGATGGGAGATGTTTTCTGTGCTGGCACAGTTTCTCCTTGCCAGACAGAGTGGAAAAGCTTTTTGCTAAGATGTAGACCAGAAGAGAGGCTAAAGACGAAGGTACGGTGCTCTGCAGAGCTAAGCACCGCTCCCGGGCCTCTTTCGGCAGAAGGCGCACACCGCAGAGCACTGTGAGCGGCAGAATCGTCTTTGCGCGAAGAAGCAGCTTCTTCGTCTCCGGGAGCCGGAGAGAGCGGCAGCTTCGCAAAGGTGATGAAACAAGCTGTACAACACTGCGATTGTGTGCGCAGCTTGCCAACTGAGAGAAAACAGTACCTGACCACTTTCCTGCCTTTTCTATTCACATGAACATTCGATTGCAAGCTGTTTTGGACAACTTTCTTTCTCTTCTTGCAAAACACTCGGCAGACCTGCGTGCAGCCTCTAGAATACGATGGGAGATGTCTTCTGTGCTGGCACAGTTTCTCCTTGCCAGACAGAGTGGAAAAGCTTTTTGCTAAGATGTAGACGAGAAGAGAGGCTAAAGACGAAGGTACGGTGCTCTGCAGAGCTAAGCACCGCTCCCGGACCTCTTTCGGCAGAAGGCGCACACCGCAGAGCACTGTGAGCGGCAGAATCGCCTTTGCGCGAAGAAGCAGCTTCTTCGTCTCCGGGAGCCGGAGAGAGCGGCAACTTCGCAAAGGTGATGAAACAAGCTGTACAACACTGCGATTGTGTGCGCAGCTTGCCAACTGAGAGAAAACAGTACCTGACCACTCTGCTGCCTTTTCTATTCACATGAACATTCGATTGCAAGCTGTTTTGGACAACTTTCTTTCTCTTCTTGCAAAACACTCGGCAGACCTGCGTGCAGCCTCTAGAACACGATGGGAGATGTTTTCTGTGCTGGCACAGTTTCTCCTTGCCAGACAGAGTGGAAAAGCTTTTTGCTAAGATGTAGACGAGAAGAGAGGCTAAAGAAGCAGGTATGGTGCTCGGCAGAGCTAAGCACAGCTCCCGTGCCTCTTTCGGCAGAAGACACACACTGCAGAGCACTGTGAGCGGCAGAATCGTCTTTGCGCGAGAAGCAGCTTCTTCGTCTCCGGGAGCCGGAGAGAGCGGCAACTTCGCAAAGGTGATGAAACAAGCCGTACAACACTGCGATTGTGTGCGCAGCTTGCCAACTGAGAGAAAACAGTACCTGACCACTCTCCTGCCTTTTCTATTCACATGAACATTCGATTGCAAGCTGTTTTGGACAACTTTCTTTCTCTTCTTGCGAAACACTCGGCAGACCTCCGTGCAGCCTCTAGAACACGATGGGAGATGTTTTCTGTGCTGGTAAAGTTTCTCCTTGCCAGACAGAGTGGAAAAGCTTTTTGCTAAGATGTAGACCAGAAGAGAGGCTAAAGACGAAGGTACGGTGCTCTGCAGAGCAAAGCACCGCTCCCGGACCTCTTTCGGCAGAAGGCGCACACCGCAGAGCACTGTGAGCGGCAGAATCGCCTTTGCGCGAAGAAGCAGCTTCTTCGTCTCCGGGAGCCGGAGAGAGCGGCAACTTCGCAAAGGTGATGAAACAAGCTGTACAACACTGCGATTGTGTGCGCAGCTTGCCAACTGAGAGAAAACAGTACCTGACCACTCTCCTGCCTTTTCTATTCACATGAACATTCGATTGGAAGCTGTTTTGGACAACTTTCTTTCTCTTCTTGCAAAACACTCTGCAGACCTCCGTGCAGCCTCTAGAACACGATGGGAGATGTTTTCTGTGCTGGTAAAGTTTCTCCTTGCCAGACAGAGTGGAAAAGCTTTTTGCTAAGATGTAGACCAGAAGAGAGGCTAAAGACGAAGGTACGGTGCTCTGCAGAGCAAAGCACCGCTCCCGGACCTCTTTCGGCAGAAGGCGCACACCGCAGAGCACTGTGAGCGGCAGAATCGCCTTTGCGCGAAGAAGCAGCTTCTTCGTCTCCGGGAGCCGGAGAGAGCGGCAACTTCGCAAAGGTGATGAAACAAGCTGTACAACACTGCGATTGTGTGCGCAGCTTGCCAACTGAGAGAAAACAGTACCTGACCACTCTCCTGCCTTTTCTATTCACATGAACATTCGATTGCAAGCTGTTTTGGACAACTTTCTTTCTCTTCTTGCAAAACACTCTGCAGACCTCCGTGCAGCCTCTAGAACACGATGGGAGATGTTTTTTGTGCAGGCACAGTTTCTCCTTCCCAGACAGAGTGGAAAAGCTTTTTGCTAAGATGTAGACCAGAAGAGAGGCTAAAGACGAAGGTACGGTGCTCTGCAGAGCTAAGCACCGCTCCCGGACCTCTTTCGGCAGAAGGCGCACACCGCAGAGCACTGTGAGCGGCAGAATCGTCTTTGCGCGAAGAAGCAGCTTCTTCGTCTCCGGGAGCCGGAGAGAGCGGCAACTTCGCAAAGGTGATGAAACAAGCTGTACAACACTGCGATTGTGTGCGCAGCTTGCCAACTGAGAGAAAACAGTACCTGAGCACTCTCCTGCCTTTTCTATTCACATGAACATTCGATTGCAAGCTGTTTTGGACAACTTTCTTTCTCTTCTTGCGAAACACTCGGCAGACCTCCGTGCAGCCTCTAGAACACGATGGGAGATGTTTTCGGTGCTGGTAAAGTTTCTCCTTGCCAGACAGAGTGGAAAAGCTTTTTGCTAAGATGTAGACCAGAAGAGAGGCTAAAGACGAAGGTACGGTGCTCTGCAGAGCAAAGCACCGCTCCCGGACCTCTTTCGGCAGAAGGCGCACACCGCAGAGCACTGCGAGCGGCAGAATCGCCTTTGCGCGAAGAAGCAGCTTCTTCGTCTCCGGGAGCCGGAGAGAGCGGCAACTTCGCAAAGGTGATGAAACAAGCTGTACAAGACTGCGATTGTGTGCGCAGCTTGCCAACTGAGAGAAAACAGTACCTGACCACTCTCCTGCCTTTTCTATTCACCTGAACATTCGATTGGAAGCTGTTTTGGACAACTTTCTTTCTCTTCTTGCAAAACACTCGGCAGACCTCCGTGCAGCCTCTAGAAGACGATGGGAGATGTTTTTTGTGCAGGCACAGTTTCTCCTTGCCAGACAGAGTGGAAAAGCTTTTTGCTAAGATGTAGACCAGAAGAGAGGCTAAAGACGAAGGTACGGTGCTCTGCAGAGCTAAGCACCGCTCCCGGACCTCTTTCGGCAGAAGGCGCACACCGCAGAGCACTGTGAGCGGCAGAATCGTCTTTGCGCGAAGAAGCAGCTTCTTCGTCTCCGGGAGCCGGAGAGAGCGGCAACTTCGCAAAGGTGATGAAACAAGCCGTACAACACTGCGATTGTGTGCGCAGCTTGCCAACTGAGAGAAAACAGTACCTGACCACTCTCCTGCCTTTTCTATTCACATGAACATTCGATTGCAAGCTGTTTTGGACAACTTTCTTTCTCTTCTTGCGAAACACTCGGCAGACCTCCGTGCAGCCTCTAGAACACGATGGGAGATGTTTTCGGTGCTGGTAAAGTTTCTCCTTGCCAGACAGAGTGGAAAAGCTTTTTGCTAAGATGTAGACGAGAAGAGAGGCTAAAGACGAAGGTACGGTGCTCTGCAGAGCAAAGCACCGCTCCCGGACCTCTTTCGGCAGAAGGCGCACACCGCAGAGCACTGTGAGCGGCAGAATCGCCTTTGCGCGAAGAAGCAGCTTCTTCGTCTCCGGGAGCCGGAGAGAGCGGCAACTTCGCAAAGGTGATGAAACAAGCTGTACAACACTGCGATTGTGTGCGCAGCTTGCCAACTGAGAGAAAACAGTACCTGACCACTCTCCTGCCTTTTCTATTCACATGAACATTCGATTGCAAGCTGTTTTGGACAACTTTCTTTCTCTTCTTGCAAAACACTCTGCAGACCTCCGTGCAGCCTCTAGAACACGATGGGAGATGTTTTTTGTGCAGGCACAGTTTCTCCTTGCCAGACAGAGTGGAAAAGCTTTTTGCTAAGATGTAGTCGAGAAGAGAGGCTAAAGACGAAGGTACGGTGCTCTGCAGAGCTAAGCACCGCTCCCGGACCTCTTTCGGCAGAAGGCGCACACCGCAGAGCACTGTGAGCGGCAGAATCGTCTTTGCGCGAAGAAGCAGCTTCTTCGTCTCCGGGAGCCGGAGAGAGCGGCAACTTCGCAAAGGTGATGAAACAAGCTGTACAAGACTGCGATTGTGTGCGCAGCTTGCCAACTGAGAGAAAACAGTACCTGACCACTCTCCTGCCTGTTGTAATCACATGAACATTCGATTGCAAGCTGTTTTGGACAACTTTCTTTCTCTTCTTGCAAAACACTCGGCAGACCTGCGTGCAGCCTCTAGAACACGATGGGAGATGTTTTCTGTGCTGGCACAGTTTCTCCTTGCCAGACAGAGTGGAAAAGCTTTTTGCTAAGATGTAGACGAGAAGAGAGGCTAAAGACGAAGGTACGGTGCTCTGCAGAGCTAAGCACCGCTCCCGGACGTCTTTCGGCAGAAGGCGCACACCGCAGAGCACTGTGAGCGGCAGAATCGTCTTTGCGCGAAGAAGCAGCTTCTTCGTCTCCGGGAGCCGGAGAGAGCGGCAACTTCGCAAAGGTGATGAAACAAGCTGTACAACACTGCGATTGTGTGCGCAGCTTGCCAACTGAGAGAAAACAGTACCTGACCACTCTGCTGCCTTTTCTATTCACATGAACATTCGATTGCAAGCTGTTTTGGACAACTTTCTTTCTCTTCTTGCAAAACACTCGGCAGACCTGCGTGCAGCCTCTAGAACACGATGGGAGATGTTTTCTGTGCTGGCACAGTTTCTCCTTGCCAGACAGAGTGGAAAAGCTTTTTGCTAAGATGTAGACGAGAAGAGAGGCTAAAGAAGCAGGTATGGTGCTCGGCAGAGCTAAGCACAGCTCCCGTGCCTCTTTCGGCAGAAGACACACACTGCAGAGCACAGTGAGCGGCAGAATCGTCTTTGCGCGAGAAGCAGCTTCTTCGTCTCCGGGAGCCGGAGAGAGCGGCAACTTCGCAAAGGTGATGAAACAAGCCGTACAACACTGCGATTGTGTGCGCAGCTTGCCAACTGAGAGAAAACAGTACCTGACCACTCTCCTGCCTTTTCTATTCACATGAACATTCGATTGCAAGCTGTTTTGGACAACTTTCTTTCTCTTCTTGCAAAACACTCGGCAGACCTCCGTGCAGCCTCTAGAACACGATGTGAGATGTTTTCTGTGCTGGTAAAGTTTCTCCTTGCCAGACAGAGTGGAAAAGCTTTTTGCTAAGATGTAGACCAGAAGAGAGGCTAAAGACGAAGGTACGGTGCTCTGCAGAGCAAAGCACCGCTCCCGGACCTCTTTCGGCAGAAGGCGCACACAGCAGAGCACTGTGAGCGGCAGAATCGCCTTTGCGCGAAGAAGCAGCTTCTTCGTCTCCGGGAGCCGGAGAGAGCGGCAACTTCGCAAAGGTGATGAAACAAGCTGTACAACACTGCGATTGTGTGCGCAGCTTGCCAACTGAGAGAAAACAGTACCTGACCACTCTCCTGCCTTTTCTATTCACATGAACATTCGATTGGAAGCTGTTTTGGACAACTTTCTTTCTCTTCTTGCAAAACAGTCTGCAGACCTCCGTGCAGCCTCTAGAACACGATGGGAGATGTTTTTTGTGCAGGCACAGTTTCTCCTTGCCAGACAGAGTGGAAAAGCTTTTTGCTAAGATGTAGACGAGAAGAGAGGCTAAAGACGAAGGTACGGTGCTCTGCAGAGCTAAGCACCGCTCCCGGACCTCTTTCGGCAGAAGGCGCACACCGCAGAGCACTGTGAGCGGCAGAATCGTCTTTGCGCGAAGAAGCAGCTTCTTCGTCTCCGGGAGCCGGAGAGAGCGGCAACTTGGCAAAGGTGATGAAACAAGCTGTACAACACTGCGATTGTGTGCGCAGCTTGCCAACTGAGAGAAAACAGTACCTGACCACTCTCCTGCCTTTTCTATTCACATGAACATTCGATTGCAAGCTGTTTTGGACAACTTTCTTTCTCTTCTTGCAAAACACTCGGCAGACGTGCGTGCAGCCTCTAGAACACGATGGGAGATGTTTTCTGTGCTGGCACAGTTTCTCCTTGCCAGACAGAGTGGAAAAGCTTTTTGCTAACATGTAGACGAGAAGAGAGGCTAAAGAAGCAGGTAGAGTGCTCTGCACAGCTAAGCACAGCTCCCGGGCGTCTTTCGGCAGAAGGCGCACACCGCAGAGCACTGTGAGCGGCAGAATCGCCTTTGCGCGAAGAAGCAGCTTCTTCGTCTCCGGGAGCCGGAGAGAGCGGCAGCTTCGCAAAGGTGATGAAACAAGCTGTACAACACTGCGATTGTGTGCGCAGCTTGCCAACTGAGAGAAAACAGTACCTGACCACTCTGCTGCCTTTTCTATTCACATGAACATTCGATTGCAAGCTGTTTTGGACAACTTTCTTTCTCTTCTTGCAAAACACTCGGCAGACCTCCGTGCAGCCTCTAGAACACGATGGGAGATGTTTTCTGTGCTGGCACAGTTTCTCCTTGCCAGACAGAGTGGAAAAGCTTTTTGCTAAGATGTAGACGAGAAGAGAGGCTAAAGACGAAGGTACGGTGCTCTGCAGAGCTAAGCACAGCTCCCGGACCTCTTTCGGCAGAAGGCGCACACCGCAGAGCACTGTGAGCGGCAGAATCGTCTTTGCGCGAAGAAGCAGCTTCTTCGTCTCCGGGAGCCGGAGAGAGCGGCAACTTCGCAAAGGTGATGAAACAAGCTGTACAACACTGCGATTGTGTGCGCAGCTTGCCAACTGAGAGAAAACAGTACCTGACCACTCTCCTGCCTTTTCTATTCACATGAACATTCGATTGCAAGCTGTTTTGGACAACTTTCTTTCTCTTCTTGCAAAACACTCGGCAGACCTGCGTGCAGCCTCTAGAACACGATGGGAGATGTTTTCTGTGCTGGCACAGTTTCTCCTTGCCAGACAGAGTGGAAAAGCTTTTTGCTAAGATGTAGACCAGAAGAGAGGCTAAAGACGAAGGTACGGTGCTCTGCAGAGCTAAGCACCGCTCCCGGGCCTCTTTCGGCAGAAGGCGCACACCGCAGAGCACTGTGAGCGGCAGAATCGCCTTTGCGCGAAGAAGCAGCTTCTTCGTCTCCGGGAGCCGGAGAGAGCGGCAACTTCGCAAAGGTGATGAAACAAGCTGTACAACACTGCGATTGTGTGCGCAGCTTGCCAACTGAGAGAAAACAGTACCTGACCACTCTGCTGCCTTTTCTATTCACATGAACATTCGATTGCAAGCTGTTTTGGACAACTTTCTTTCTCTTCTTGCGAAACACTCGGCAGACCTCCGTGCAGCCTCTAGAACACGATGGGAGATGTTTTCTGTGCTGGTAAAGTTTCTCCTTGCCAGACAGAGTGGAAAAGCTTTTTGCTAAGATGTAGACCAGAAGAGAGGCTAAAGACGAAGGTACGGTGCTCTGCAGAGCAAAGCACCGCTCCCGGACCTCTTTCGGCAGAAGGCGCACACCGCAGAGCACTGTGAGCGGCAGAATCGCCTTTGCGCGAAGAAGCAGCTTCTTCGTCTCCGGGAGCCGGAGAGAGCGGCAACTTCGCAAAGGTGATGAAACAAGCTGTACAACACTGCGATTGTGTGCGCAGCTTGCCAACTGAGAGAAAACAGTACCTGACCACTCTCCTGCCTTTTCTATTCACATGAACATTCGATTGGAAGCTGTTTTGGACAACTTTCTTTCTCTTCTTGCAAAACACTCTGCAGACCTCCGTGCAGCCTCTAGAACACGATGGGAGATGTTTTCTGTGCTGGTAAAGTTTCTCCTTGCCAGACAGAGTGGAAAAGCTTTTTGCTAAAATGTAGACCAGAAGAGAGGCTAAAGACGAAGGTACGGTGCTCTGCAGAGCTAAGCACCGCTCCCGGACCTCTTTCGGCAGAAGGCGCACACCGCAGAGCACTGTGAGCGGCAGAATCGCCTTTGCGCGAAGAAGCAGCTTCTTCGTCTCCGGGAGCCGGAGAGAGCGGCAACTTCGCAAAGGTGATGAAACAAGCTGTACAACACTGCGATTGTGTGCGCAGCTTGCCAACTGAGAGAAAACAGTACCTGACCACTCTCCTGCCTTTTCTATTCACCTGAACATTCGATTGGAAGCTGTTTTGGACAACTTTCTTTCTCTTCTTGCGAAACACTCGGCAGACCTCCGTGCAGCCTCTAGAACACGATGGGAGATGTTTTTTGTGCAGGCACAGTTTCTCCTTGCCCAGACAGAGTGGAAAAGCTTTTTGCTAAGATGTAGACCAGAAGAGAGGCTAAAGACGAAGGTACGGTGCTCTGCAGAGCTAAGCACCGCTCCCGGACCTCTTTCGGCAGAAGGCGCACACCGCAGAGCACTGTGAGCGGCAGAATCGTCTTTGCGCGAAGAAGCAGCTTCTTCGTCTCCGGGAGCCGGAGAGAGCGGCAACTTCGCAAAGGTGATGAAACAAGCCGTACAACACTGCGATTGTGTGCGCAGCTTGCCAACTGAGAGAAAACAGTACCTGACCACTCTCCTGCCTTTTCTATTCACATGAACATTCGATTGGAAGCTGTTTTGGACAACTTTCTTTCTCTTCTTGCGAAACACTCGGCAGACCTCCGTGCAGCCTCTAGAACACGATGGGAGATGTTTTCGGTGCTGGTAAAGTTTCTCCTTGCCAGACAGAGTGGAAAAGCTTTTTGCTAAGATGTAGACCAGAAGAGAGGCTAAAGACGAAGGTACGGTGCTCTGCAGAGCAAAGCACCGCTCCCGGACCTCTTTCGGCAGAAGGCGCACACCGCAGAGCACTGTGAGCGGCAGAATCGCCTTTGCGCGAAGAAGCAGCTTCTTCGTCTCCGGGAGCCGGAGAGGGCGGCAACTTCGCAAAGGTGATGAAACAAGCTGTACAACACTGCGATTGTGTGCGCAGCTTGCCAACTGAGAGAAAACAGTACCTGACCACTCTCCTGCCTTTTCTATTCACATGAACATTCGATTGGAAGCTGTTTTGGACAACTTTCTTTCTCTTCTTGCAAAACACTCTGCAGACCTCCGTGCAGCCTCTAGAACACGATGGGAGATGTTTTCTGTGCTGGCACAGTTTCTCCTTGCCAGACAGAGTGGAAAAGCTTTTTGCTAAGATGTAGACGAGAAGAGAGGCTAAAGACGAAGGTACGGTGCTCTGCAGAGCAAAGCACCGCTCCCGGACCTCTTTCGGCAGAAGGCGCACACCGCAGAGCACTGTGAGCGGCAGAATCGCCTTTGCGCGAAGAAGCAGCTTCTTCGTCTCCGGGAGCCGGAGAGAGCGGCAACTTCGCAAAGGTGATGAAACAAGCTGTACAACACTGCGATTGTGTGCGCAGCTTGCCAACTAAGAGAAAACAGTACCTGACCACTCTCCTGCCTTTTCTATTCACATGAACATTCGATTGCAAGCTGTTTTGGACAACTTTCTTTCTCTTCTTGCAAAACACTCTGCAGACCTCCGTGCAGCCTCTAGAACACGATGGGAGATGTTTTTGTGCAGGCACAGTTTCTCCTTGCCAGACAGAGTGGAAAAGCTTTTTGCTAAGATGTAGACGAGAAGAGAGGCTAAAGACGAAGGTACGGTGCTCTGCAGAGCTAAGCACCGCTCCCGGGGCTCTTTCGGCAGAAGGCGCACACCGCAGAGCACTGTGAGCGGCAGAATCGTCTTTGCGCGAAGAAGCAGCTTCTTCGTCTCCGGGAGCCGGAGAGAGCGGCAACTTCGCAAAGGTGATGAAACAAGCTGTACAACACTGCGATTGTGTGCGCAGCTTGCCAACTGAGAGAAAACAGTACCTTACCACTCTCCTTCCTGTTGTAATCACATGAACATTCGATTGCAAGCTGTTTTGGACAACTTTCTTTCTCTTCTTGCAAAACACTCGACAGACCTCCGTGCAGCCTCTAGAACACGATGGGAGATGTTTTCTGTGCTGGCACAGTTTCTCCTTGCCAGACAGAGTGGAAAAGCTTTTGCTAAGATGTAGACGAGAAGAGAGGCTAAAGACGAAGGTACGGTGCTCTGCAGAGCTAAGCACCGCTCCCGGACCTCTTTCGGCAGAAGGCGCACACCGCAGAGCACTGTGAGCGGCAGAATCGTCTTTGCGCGAAGAAGCAGCTTCTTCGTCTCCGGGAGCCGGAGAGAGCGGCAACTTCGCAAAGGTGATGAAACAAGCTGTACAACACTGCGATTGTGTGCGCAGCTTGCCAACTGAGAGAAAACAGTACCTGACCACTCTCCTGCCTTTGCTATTCACATGAACATTCGATTGCAAGCTGTTTTGGACAACTTTCTTTCTCTTCTTGCAAAACACTCGGCAGACCTCCGTGCAGCCTCTAGAACACGATGGGAGATGTTTTCTGTGCTGGCACAGTTTCTCCTTGCCAGACAGGGTGGAAAAGCTTTTTGCTAAGATGTAGACGAGAAGAGAGGCTAAAGAAGCAGGTAGAGTGCTCTGCAGAGCTAAGCACAGCTCTCGGACCTCTTTCGGCAGAAGGCGCACACCGCAGAGCACTGTGAGCGGCAGAATCGTCTTTGCGCGAAGAAGCAGCTTCTTCGTCTCCGGGAGCCGGAGAGAGCGGCAGCTTCGCAAAGGTGATGAAACAAGCTGTACGACACTGCGATTGTGTGCGCAGCTTGCCAACTGAGAGAAAACAGTACCTGACCACTCTCCTGCCTTTTCTATTCACATGAACATTCGATTGCAAGCTGTTTTGGACAACTTTCTTTCTCTTCTTGCAAAACACTCGGCAGACCTCCGTGCAGCCTCTAGAAGACGATGGGAGATGTTTTCTGTGCTGGCACAGTTTCTCCTTGCCAGACAGAGTGGAAAAGCTTTTTGCTAAGATGTAGACGAGAAGAGAGGCTAAAGACGAAGGTACGGTGCTCTGCAGAGCTAAGCACAGCTCCCGGACCTCTTTCGGCAGAAGGCGCACACCGCAGAGCACTGTGAGCGGCAGAATCGTCTTTGCGCGAAGAAGCAGCTTCTTCGTCTCCGGGAGCCGGAGAGAGCGGCAACTTCGCAAAGGTGATGAAACAAGCTGTACAACACTGCGATTGTGTGCGCAGCTTGCCAACTGAGAGAAAACAGTACCTGACCACTCTCCTGCCTTTTCTATTCACATGAACATTCGATTGCAAGCTGTTTTGGACAACTTTCTTTCTCTTCTTGCAAAACACTCGGCAGACCTGCGTGCAGCCTCTAGAACACGATGGGAGATGTTTTCTGTGCTGGCACAGTTTCTCCTTGCCAGACAGAGTGGAAAAGCTTTTTGCTAAGATGTAGACCAGAAGAGAGGCTAAAGACGAAGGTACGGTGCTCTGCAGAGCTAAGCACCGCTCCCGGGCCTCTTTCGGCAGAAGGCGCACACCGCAGAGCACTGTGAGCGGCAGAATCGCCTTTGCGCGAAGAAGCAGCTTCTTCGTCTCCGGGAGCCGGAGAGAGCGGCAACTTCGCAAAGGTGATGAAACAAGCTGTACAACACTGCGATTGTGTGCGCAGCTTGCCAACTGAGAGAAAACAGTACCTGACCACTCTGCTGCCTTTTCTATTCACATGAACATTCGATTGCAAGCTGTTTTGGACAACTTTCTTTCTCTTCTTGCGAAACACTCGGCAGACCTCCGTGCAGCCTCTAGAACACGATGGGAGATGTTTTCTGTGCTGGTAAAGTTTCTCCTTGCCAGACAGAGTGGAAAAGCTTTTTGCTAAGATGTAGACCAGAAGAGAGGCTAAAGACGAAGGTACGGTGCTCTGCAGAGCAAAGCACCGCTCCCGGACCTCTTTCGGCAGAAGGCGCACACCGCAGAGCACTGTGAGCGGCAGAATCGCCTTTGCGCGAAGAAGCAGCTTCTTCGTCTCCGGGAGCCGGAGAGAGCGGCAACTTCGCAAAGGTGATGAAACAAGCTGTACAACACTGCGATTGTGTGCGCAGCTTGCCAACTGAGAGAAAACAGTACCTGACCACTCTCCTGCCTTTTCTATTCACATGAACATTCGATTGGAAGCTGTTTTGGACAACTTTCTTTCTCTTCTTGCAAAACACTCTGCAGACCTCCGTGCAGCCTCTAGAACACGATGGGAGATGTTTTCTGTGCTGGTAAAGTTTCTCCTTGCCAGACAGAGTGGAAAAGCTTTTTGCTAAAATGTAGACCAGAAGAGAGGCTAAAGACGAAGGTACGGTGCTCTGCAGAGCTAAGCACCGCTCCCGGACCTCTTTCGGCAGAAGGCGCACACCGCAGAGCACTGTGAGCGGCAGAATCGCCTTTGCGCGAAGAAGCAGCTTCTTCGTCTCCGGGAGCCGGAGAGAGCGGCAACTTCGCAAAGGTGATGAAACAAGCTGTACAACACTGCGATTGTGTGCGCAGCTTGCCAACTGAGAGAAAACAGTACCTGACCACTCTCCTGCCTTTTCTATTCACCTGAACATTCGATTGGAAGCTGTTTTGGACAACTTTCTTTCTCTTCTTGCGAAACACTCGGCAGACCTCCGTGCAGCCTCTAGAACACGATGGGAGATGTTTTTTGTGCAGGCACAGTTTCTCCTTGCCAGACAGAGTGGAAAAGCTTTTTGCTAAGATGTAGACCAGAAGAGAGGCTAAAGACGAAGGTACGGTGCTCTGCAGAGCTAAGCACCGCTCCCGGACCTCTTTCGGCAGAAGGCGCACACCGCAGAGCACTGTGAGCGGCAGAATCGTCTTTGCGCGAAGAAGCAGCTTCTTCGTCTCCGGGAGCCGGAGAGAGCGGCAACTTCGCAAAGGTGATGAAACAAGCCGTACAACACTGCGATTGTGTGCGCAGCTTGCCAACTGAGAGAAAACAGTACCTGACCACTCTCCTGCCTTTTCTATTCACATGAACATTCGATTGCAAGCTGTTTTGGACAACTTTCTTTCTCTTCTTGCGAAACACTCGGCAGACCTCCGTGCAGCCTCTAGAACACGATGGGAGATGTTTTCGGTGCTGGTAAAGTTTCTCCTTGCCAGACAGAGTGGAAAAGCTTTTTGCTAAGATGTAGACCAGAAGAGAGGCTAAAGACGAAGGTACGGTGCTCTGCAGAGCAAAGCACCGCTCCCGGACCTCTTTCGGCAGAAGGCGCACACCGCAGAGCACTGTGAGCGGCAGAATCGCCTTTGCGCGAAGAAGCAGCTTCTTCGTCTCCGGGAGCCGGAGAGGGCGGCAACTTCGCAAAGGTGATGAAACAAGCTGTACAACACTGCGATTGTGTGCGCAGCTTGCCAACTGAGAGAAAACAGTACCTGACCACTCTCCTGCCTTTTCTATTCACATGAACATTCGATTGGAAGCTGTTTTGGACAACTTTCTTTCTCTTCTTGCAAAACACTCTGCAGACCTCCGTGCAGCCTCTAGAACACGATGGGAGATGTTTTCTGTGCTGGCACAGTTTCTCCTTGCCAGACAGAGTGGAAAAGCTTTTTGCTAAGATGTAGACGAGAAGAGAGGCTAAAGACGAAGGTACGGTGCTCTGCAGAGCAAAGCACCGCTCCCGGACCTCTTTCGGCAGAAGGCGCACACCGCAGAGCACTGTGAGCGGCAGAATCGCCTTTGCGCGAAGAAGCAGCTTCTTCGTCTCCGGGAGCCGGAGAGAGCGGCAACTTCGCAAAGGTGATGAAACAAGCTGTACAACACTGCGATTGTGTGCGCAGCTTGCCAACTAAGAGAAAACAGTACCTGACCACTCTCCTGCCTTTTCTATTCACATGAACATTCGATTGCAAGCTGTTTTGGACAACTTTCTTTCTCTTCTTGCAAAACACTCTGCAGACCTCCGTGCAGCCTCTAGAACACGATGGGAGATGTTTTTTGTGCAGGCACAGTTTCTCCTTGCCAGACAGAGTGGAAAAGCTTTTTGCTAAGATGTAGACGAGAAGAGAGGCTAAAGACGAAGGTACGGTGCTCTGCAGAGCTAAGCACCGCTCCCGGACCTCTTTCGGCAGAAGGCGCACACCGCAGAGCACTGTGAGCGGCAGAATCGTCTTTGCGCGAAGAAGCAGCTTCTTCGTCTCCGGGAGCCGGAGAGAGCGGCAACTTCGCAAAGGTGATGAAACAAGCTGTACAACACTGCGATTGTGTGCGCAGCTTGCCAACTGAGAGAAAACAGTACCTTACCACTCTCCTTCCTGTTGTAATCACATGAACATTCGATTGCAAGCTGTTTTGGACAACTTTCTTTCTCTTCTTGCAAAACACTCGACAGACCTCCGTGCAGCCTCTAGAACACGATGGGAGATGTTTTCTGTGCTGGCACAGTTTCTCCTTGCCAGACAGAGTGGAAAAGCTTTTTGCTAAGATGTAGACGAGAAGAGAGGCTAAAGACGAAGGTACGGTGCTCTGCAGAGCTAAGCACCGCTCCCGGACCTCTTTCGGCAGAAGGCGCACACCGCAGAGCACTGTGAGCGGCAGAATCGTCTTTGCGCGAAGAAGCAGCTTCTTCGTCTCCGGGAGCCGGAGAGAGCGGCAACTTCGCAAAGGTGATGAAACAAGCTGTACAACACTGCGATTGTGTGCGCAGCTTGCCAACTGAGAGAAAACAGTACCTGACCACTCTCCTGCCTTTGCTATTCACATGAACATTCGATTGCAAGCTGTTTTGGACAACTTTCTTTCTCTTCTTGCAAAACACTCGGCAGACCTCCGTGCAGCCTCTAGAACACGATGGGAGATGTTTTCTGTGCTGGCACAGTTTCTCCTTGCCAGACAGGGTGGAAAAGCTTTTTGCTAAGATGTAGACGAGAAGAGAGGCTAAAGAAGCAGGTAGAGTGCTCTGCAGAGCTAAGCACAGCTCTCGGACCTCTTTCGGCAGAAGGCGCACACCGCAGAGCACTGTGAGCGGCAGAATCGTCTTTGCGCGAAGAAGCAGCTTCTTCGTCTCCGGGAGCCGGAGAGAGCGGCAGCTTCGCAAAGGTGATGAAACAAGCTGTACGACACTGCGATTGTGTGCGCAGCTTGCCAACTGAGAGAAAACAGTACCTGACCACTCTCCTGCCTTTTCTATTCACATGAACATTCGATTGGAAGCTGTATTGGACAACTTTCTTTCTCTTCTTGCAAAACACTCGGCAGACCTCCGTGCAGCCTCTAGAACACGATGGGAGATGTTTTTTGTGCTGGCACAGTTTCTCCTTGCCAGACAGAGTGGAAAAGCTTTTTGCTAAGATGTAGACGAGAAGAGAGGCTAAAGACGAAGGTACGGTGCTCTGCAGAGCTAAGCACCGCTCCCGGACCTCTTTCGGCAGAAGGCGCACACCGCAGAGCACTGTGAGCGGCAGAATCGTCTTTGCGCGAAGAAGCAGCTTCTTCGTCTCCGGGAGCCGGAGAGAGCGGCAACTTCGGAAAGGTGATGAAACAAGCTGTACAACACTGCGATTGTGTGCGCAGCTTGCCAACTGAGAGAAAACAGTACCTTACCACTCTCCTTCCTGTTGTAATCACATGAACATTCGATTGCAAGCTGTTTTGGACAACTTTCTTTCTCTTCTTGCAAAACACTCGACAGACCTCCGTGCAGCCTCTAGAACACGATGGGAGATGTTTTCTGTGCTGGCACAGTTTCTCCTTGCCAGACAGAGTGGAAAAGCTTTTTGCTAAGATGTAGACGAGAAGAGAGGCTAAAGACGAAGGTACGGTGCTCTGCAGAGCTAAGCACCGCTCCCGGACCTCTTTCGGCAGAAGGCGCACACCGCAGAGCACTGTGAGCGGCAGAATCGTCTTTGCGCGAAAAAGCAGCTTCTTCGTCTCCGGCAGCCGGAGAGAGCGGCAACTTCGCAAAGGTGATGAAACAAGCTGTACAACACTGCGATTGTGTGCGCAGCTTGCCAACTGAGAGAAAACAGTACCTGACCACTCTGCTGCCTTTTCTATTCACATGAACATTCGATTGCAAGCTGTTTTGGACAACTTTCTTTCTCTTCTTGCAAAACACTCGGCAGACCTGCGTGCAGCCTCTAGAACACGATGGGAGATGTTTTCTGTGCTGGCACAGTTTCTCCTTGCCAGACAGAGTGGAAAAGCTTTTTGCTAAGATGTAGACGAGAAGAGAGGCTAAAGACGAAGGTACGGTGCTCTGCAGAGCTAAGCACCGCTCCCGGACCTCTTTCGGCAGAAGGCGCACACCGCAGAGCACTGTGAGCGGCAGAATCGTCTTTGCGCGAAAAAGCAGCTTCTTCGTCTCCGGGAGCCGGAGAGAGCGGCAACTTCGCAAAGGTGATGAAACAAGCTGTACAACACTGCGATTGTGTGCGCAGCTTGCCAACTGAGAGAAAACAGTACCTGACCACTCTGCTGCCTTTTCTATTCACATGAACATTCGATTGCAAGCTGTTTTGGACAACTTTCTTTCTCTTCTTGCAAAACACTCGGCAGACCTCCGTGCAGCCTCTAGAACACGATGGGAGATGTTTTCTGTGCTGGCACAGTTTCTCCTTGCCAGACAGAGTGGAAAAGCTTTTTGCTAAGATGTAGACGAGAAGAGAGGCTAAAGAAGCAGGTAGAGTGCTCTGCAGAGCTAAGCACAGCTCTCGGACCTCTTTCGGCAGAAGGCGCACACCGCAGAGCACTGTGAGCGGCAGAATCGTCTTTGCGCGAAGAAGCAGCTTCTTCGTCTCCGGGAGCCGGAGAGAGCGGCAGCTTCGCAAAGGTGATGAAACAAGCTGTACGACACTGCGATTGTGTGCGCAGCTTGCCAACTGAGAGAAAACAGTACCTGACCACTCTGCTGCCTTTTCTATTCACATGAACATTCGATTGGAAGCTGTATTGGACAACTTTCTTTCTCTTCTTGCAAAACACTCGGCAGACCTCCGTGCAGCCTCTAGAACACGATGGGAGATGTTTTTTGTGCTGGCACAGTTTCTCCTTGCCAGACAGAGTGGAAAAGCTTTTTGCTAAGATGTAGACGAGAAGAGAGGCTAAAGAAGCAGGTATGGTGCTCTGCAGAGCTAAGCACCGCTCCCGGGCCTCTTGCGGCAGAAGGCGCACACCGCAGAGCACTGTGAGCGGCAGAATCGTCTTTGCGCGAAGAAGCAGCTTCTTCGTCTCCGGGAGCCGGAGAGAGCGGCAACTTCGCAAAGGTGATGAAACAAGCTGTACGACACTGCGATTGTGTGCGCAGCTTGCCAACTGAGAGAAAACAGTACCTGACCACTCTCCTGCCTTTTCTATTCACATGAACATTCGATTGGAAGCTGTTTTGGACAACTTTCTTTCTCTTCTTGCAAAACACTCGGCAGACCTCCGTGCAGCCTCTAGAACACGATGGGAGATGTTTTCTGTGCTGGCACAGTTTCTCCTTGCCAGACAGAGTGGAAAAGCTTTTTGCTAAGATGTAGACGAGAAGAGAGGCTAAAGAAGCAGGTAGAGTGCTCTGCAGAGCTAAGCACAGCTCCCGGACCTCTTTCGGCAGAAGGCGCACACCGCAGAGCACTGTGAGCGGCAGAATCGTCTTTGCGCGAAGAAGCAGCTTCTTCGTCTCCGGGAGCCGGAGAGAGCGGCAACTTGGCAAAGGTGATGAAACAAGCTGTACAACACTGCGATTGTGTGCGCAGCTTGCCAACTGAGAGAAAACAGTACCTGACCACTCTGCTGCCATTTCTATTCACATGAACATTCGATTGGAAGCTGTTTTGGACAACTTTCTTTCTCTTCTTGCAAAACACTCGGCAGACCTCCGTGCAGCCTCTAGAACACGATGGGAGATGTTTTTTGTGCTGGCACAGTTTCTCCTTGCCAGACAGAGTGGAAAAGCTTTTTGCTAAGATGTAGACGAGAAGAGAGGCTAAAGAAGCAGGTATGGTGCTCTGCAGAGCTAAGCACCGCTCCCGGGCCTCTTGCGGCAGAAGGCGCACACCGCAGAGCACTGTGAGCGGCAGAATCGTCTTTGCGCGAAGAAGCAGCTTCTTCGTCTCCGGGAGCCGGAGAGAGCGGCAACTTCGCAAAGGTGATGAAACAAGCTGTACAACACTGCGATTGTGTGCGCAGCTTGCCAACTGAGAGAAAACAGTACCTGACCACTCTCCTGCCTTTTCTATTCACATGAACATTCGATTGCAAGCTGTTTTGGACAACTTTCTTTCTCTTCTTGCAAAACACTCGGCAGACCTCCGTGCAGCCTCTAGAACACGATGGGAGATGTTTTCTGTGCTGGCACAGTTTCTCCTTGCCAGACAGAGTGGAAAAGATTTTTGCTAAGATGTAGACGAGAAGAGAGAGGCTAAAGAAGCAGGTAGAGTGCTCTGCAGAGCTAAGCACAGCTCCCGGACCTCTTTCGGCAGAAGGCGCACACCGCAGAGCACTGTGAGCGGCAGAATCGTCTTTGCGCGAAGAAGCAGCTTCTTCGTCTCCGGGAGCCGGAGAGAGCGGCAACTTGGCAAAGGTGATGAAACAAGCTGTACAACACTGCGATTGTGTGCGCAGCTTGCCAACTGAGAGAAAACAGTACCTGACCACTCTGCTGCCATTTCTATTCACATGAACATTCGATTGCAAGCTGTTTTGGACAACTTTCTTTCTCTTCTTGCAAAACACTCGGCAGACCTCCGTGCAGCCTCTAGAACACGATGGGAGATGTTTTTTGTGCTGGCACAGTTTCTCCTTGCCAGACAGAGTGGAAAAGCTTTTTGCTAAGATGTAGACCAGAAGAGAGGCTAAAGAAGCAGGTATGGTGCTCTGCAGAGCTAAGCACCGCTCCCGGGCCTCTTGCGGCAGAAGGCGCACACCGCAGAGCACTGTGAGCGGCAGAATCGTCTTTGCGCGAAGAAGCAGCTTCTTCGTCTCCGGGAGCCGGAGAGAGCGGCAACTTCGCAAAGGTGATGAAACAAGCTGTACAACACTGCGATTGTGTGCGCAGCTTGCCAACTGAGAGAAAACAGTACCTGACCACTCTCCTGCCTTTTCTATTCACATGAACATTCGATTGCAAGCTGTTTTGGACAACTTTCTTTCTCTTCTTGCAAAACACTCGGCAGACCTCCGTGCAGCCTCTAGAACACGATGGGAGATGTTTTCTGTGCTGGCACAGTTTCCCCTTGCCAGACAGAGTGGAAAAGCTTTTTGCTAAGATGTAGACGAGAAGAGAGGCTAAAGAAGCAGGTACGGTGCTCTGCAGAGCTAAGCACCGCTCCCGGACCTCTTTCGGCAGAAGGCGCACACCCCAGAGCACTGTGAGCGGCAGACTCGTCTTTGCGCGAAGAAGCAGCTTCTTCGTCTCCGGGAGCCGGAGAGAGCGGCAACTTCGCAAAGGTGATGAAACAAGCTGTACAACACTGCGATTGTGTGCGCAGCTTGCCAAGTGAGAGAAAACAGTACCTGACCACTCTCCTGCCTTTTGTAATCACATGAACATTCGATTGCAAGCTGTTTTGGACAACTTTCTTTCTCTTCTTGCAAAACACTCGGCAGACCTCCGTGCAGCCTCTAGAACACGATGGGAGATGTTTTCTGTGCTGGCACAGTTTCTCCTTGCCAGACAGAGTGGAAAAGCTTTTTGCTAAGATGTAGACGAGAAGAGAGGCTAAAGAAGCAGGTATGGTGCTCGGCAGAGCTAAGCACAGCTCCCGGGCCTCTTTCGGCAGAAGACACACACTGCCTAGCACAGTGAGCGGCAGAATCGTCTTTGCGCGAGAAGCAGCTTCTTCGTCTCCGGGAGCCGGAGAGAGCGGCAACTTCGCAAAGGTGATGAAACAAGCCGTACAACACTGCGATTGTGTGCGCAGCTTGCCAACTGAGAGAAAACAGTACCTGACCACTCTCCTGCCTTTTCTATTCACATGAACATTCGATTGCAAGCTGTTTTGGACAACTTTCTTTCTCTTCTTGCAAAACACTCGGCAGACCTCCGTGCAGCCTCTAGAACACGATGGGAGATGTTTTCTGTGCTGGTAAAGTGTCTCCTTGCCAGACAGAGTGGAAAAGCTTTTTGCTAAGATGTAGACGAGAAGAGAGGCTAAAGACGAAGGTACGGTGCTCTGTAGAGCAAAGCACCGCTCCCGGACCTCTTTCGGCAGAAGGCGCACACCGCAGAGCACTGTGAGCGGCAGAATCGCCTTTGCGCGAAGAAGCAGCTTCTTCGTCTCCGGGAGCCGGAGAGAGCGGCAACTTCGCAAAGGTGATGAAACAAGCTGTACAACACTGCGATTGTGTGCGCAGCTTGCCAACTGAGAGAAAACAGTACCTGACCACTCTGCTGCCTTTTCTATTCACATGAACATTCGATTGCAAGCTGTTTTGGACAACTTTCTTTCTCTTCTTGCAAAACACTCCGCAGACCTGCGTGCAGCCTCTAGAACACGATGGGAGATGTTTTTTGTGCAGGCACAGTTTCTCCTTGCCAGACAGAGTGGAAAAGCTTTTTGCTAAGATGTAGACGAGAAGAGAGGCTAAAGACGAAGGTACGGTGCTCTGCAGAGCTAAGCACCGCTCCCGGACCTCTTTCGGCAGAAGGCGCACACCGCAGAGCACTGTGAGCGGCAGAATCGTCTTTGCGCGAAGAAGCAGCTTCTTCGTCTCCGGGAGCCGGAGAGAGCGGCAACTTCGCAAAGGTGATGAAACAAGCTGTACAACACTGCGATTGTGTGCGCAGCTTGCCAACTGAGAGAAAACAGTACCTTACCACTCTCCTGCCTGTTGTAATCACATGAACATTCGATTGCAAGCTGTTTTGGACAACTTTCTTTCTCTTCTTGCAAAACACTCGGCAGACCTGCGTGCAGCCTCTAGAACACGATGGGAGATGTTTTTTGTGCAGGCACAGTTTCTCCTTGCCAGACAGAGTGGAAAAGCTTTTTGCTAAGATGTAGACGAGAAGAGAGGCTAAAGACGAAGGTATGGTGCTCTGCAGAGCAAAGCACCGCTCCCGGACCTCTTTCGGCAGAAGGCGCACACCGCAGAGCACTGTGAGCGGCAGAATCGTCTTTGCGCGAAGAAGCAGCTTCTTCGTCTCCGGGAGCCGGAGAGAGCGGCAACTTCGCAAAGGTGATGAAACAAGCTGTACAACACTGCGATTGTGTGCGCAGCTTGCCAAGTGAGAGAAAACAGTACCTGACCACTCTCCTGCCTTTTCTATTCACATGAACATTCGATTGGAAGCTGTTTTGGACAACTTTCTTTCTCTTCTTGCAAAACACTCGGCAGACCTGCGTGCAGCCTCTAGAACACGATGGGAGATGTTTTCTGTGCTGGCACAGTTTCTCCTTGCCAGACAGAGTGGAAAAGCTTTTTGCTAAGATGTAGACGAGAAGAGAGGCTAAAGAAGCAGGTATGGTGCTCGGCAGAGCTAAGCACAGCTCCCGGGCCTCTTTCGGCAGAAGACACACACTGCAGAGCACAGTGAGCGGCAGAATCGTCTTTGCGCGAGAAGCAGCTTCTTCGTCTCCGGGAGCCGGAGAGAGCGGCAACTTCGCAAAGGTGATGAAACAAGCTGTACAACACTGCGATTGTGTGCGCAGCTTGCCAACTGAGAGAAAACAGTACCTGACCACTCTCCTGCCTTTTCTATTCACATGAACATTCGATTGCAAGCTGTTTTGGACAACTTTCTTTCTCTTCTTGCAAAACACTCGGCAGACCTGCGTGCAGCCTCTAGAACACGATGGGAGATGTTTTCTGTGCTGGTAAAGTTTCTCCTTGCCAGACAGAGTGGAAAAGCTTTTTGCTAAGATGTAGACCAGAAGAGAGGCTAAAGACGAAGGTACGGTGCTCTGCAGAGCAAAGCACCGCTCCCGGACCTCTTTCGGCAGAAGGCGCACACCGCAGAGCACTGTGAGCGGCAGAATCGCCTTTGCGCGAAGAAGCAGCTTCTTCGTCTCCGGGAGCCGGAGAGAGCGGCAACTTCGCAAAGGTGATGAAACAAGCCGTACAACACTGCGATTGTGTGCGCAGCTTGCCAACTGAGAGAAAACAGTACCTGACCACTCTCCTGCCTTTTCTATTCACATGAACATTCGATTGGAAGCTGTTTTGGACAACTTTCTTTCTCTTCTTGCAAAACACTCGGCAGACCTCCGTGCAGCCTCTAGAAGACGATGGGAGATGTTTTCTGTGCTGGCACAGTTTCTCCTTGCCAGACAGAGTGGAAAAGCTTTTTGCTAAGATGTAGACCAGAAGAGAGGCTAAAGACGAAGGTACGGTGCTCTGCAGAGCAAAGCACCGCTCCCGGACCTCTTTCGGCAGAAGGCGCACACCGCAGAGCACTGTGAGCGGCAGAATCGTCTTTGCGCGAAGAAGCAGCTTCTTCGTCTCCGGGAGCCGGAGAGAGCGGCAACTTCGCAAAGGTGATGAAACAAGCTGTACAACACTGCGATTGTGTGCGCAGCTTGCCAACTGAGAGAAAACAGTACCTGACCACTCTCCTGCCTTTTCTATTCACATGAACATTCGATTGCAAGCTGTTTTGGACAACTTTCTTTCTCTTCTTGCACAACACTCTGCAGACCTCCGTGCAGCCTCTAGAACACGATTGGAGATGTTTTTTGTGCAGGCACAGTTTCTCCTTGCCAGACAGAGTGGAAAAGCTTTTTGCTAAGATGTAGACGAGAAGAGAGGCTAAAGACGAAGGTACGGTGCTCTGCAGAGCTAAGCACCGCTCTCGGACCTCTTTCGGCAGAAGGCGCACACCGCAGAGCACTGTGAGCGGCAGAATCGTCTTTGCGCGAAGAAGCAGCTTCTTCGTCTCCGGGAGCCGGAGAGAGCGGCAACTTCGCAAAGGTGATGAAACAAGCTGTACAACACTGCGATTGTGTGCGCAGCTTGCCAACTGAGAGAAAACAGTACCTGACCACTCTCCTGCCTTTTGTAATCACATGAACATTCGATTGCAAGCTGTTTTGGACAACTTTCTTTCTCTTCTTGCAAAACACTCGGCAGACCTGCGTGCAGCCTCTTGAACACGATGGGAGATGTTTTCTGTGCTGGCACAGTTTCTCCTTGCCAGACAGAGTGGAAAAGCTTTTTGCTAAGATGTAGACGAGAAGAGAGGCTAAAGACGAAGGTACGGTGCTCTGCAGAGCTAAGCACCGCTCCCGGACCTCTTTCGGCAGAAGGCGCACACCGCAGAGCACTGTGAGCGGCAGAATCGTCTTTGCGCGAAGAAGCAGCTTCTTCGTCTCCGGGAGCCGGAGAGAGCGGCAACTTCGCAAAGGTGATGAAACAAGCTGTACAACACTGCGATTGTGTGCGCAGCTTGCCAACTGAGAGAAAACAGTACCTGACCACTCTGCTGCCTTTTCTATTCACATGAACATTCGATTGCAAGCTGTTTTGGACAACTTTCTTTCTCTTCTTGCAAAACACTCGGCAGACCTGCGTGCAGCCTCTAGAACACGATGGGAGATGTTTTCTGTGCTGGCACAGTTTCTCCTTGCCAGACAGAGTGGAAAAGCTTTTTGCTAAGATGTAGACGAGAAGAGAGGCTAAAGACGAAGGTACGGTGCTCTGCAGAGCAAAGCACCGCTCCCGGACCTCTTTCGGCAGAAGGCGCACACCGCAGAGCACTGTGAGCGGCAGAATCGTCTTTGCGCGAAGAAGCAGCTTCTTCGTCTCCGGGAGCCGGAGAGAGCGGCAACTTCGCAAAGGTGATGAAACAAGCTGTACAACACTGCGATTGTGCGCGCAGCTTGCCAACTGAGAGAAAACAGTACATGACCACTCTCCTGCCTTTTCTATTCACATGAACATTCGATTGGAAGCTGTTTTGGACAACTTTCTTTCTCTTCTTGCAAAACACTCGGCAGACCTCCGTGCAGCCTCTAGAACACGATGGGAGATGTTTTTTGTGCTGGCACAGTTTCTCCTTGCCAGACAGAGTGGAAAAGCTTTTTGCTAAGATGTAGACGAGAAGAGAGGCTAAAGAAGCAGGTAGGGTGCTCTGCAGAGCTAAGCACCGCTCCCGGGCCTCTTTCGGCAGAAGGCGCACACCGCAGAGCACTGTGAGCGGCAGAATCGTCTTTGCGCGAAGAAGCAGCTTCTTCGTCTCCGGGAGCCGGAGAGAGCGGCAACTTCGCAAAGGTGATGAAACAAGCTGTACGACACTGCGATTGTGTGCGCAGCTTGCCAACTGAGAGAAAACAGTACCTGACCACTCTCCTGCCCTTTCTATTAACATGAACATTCGATTGCAAGCTGTTTTGGACAACTTTCTTTCTCTTCTTGCAAAACACTCGGCAGACCTCCGTGCAGCCTCTAGAACACGATGGGAGATGTTTTTTGTGCTGGCACAGTTTCTCCTTGCCAGACAGAGTGGAAAAGCTTTTTGCTAAGATGTAGACGAGAAGAGAGGCTAAAGAAGCAGGTATGGTGCTCTGCAGAGCTAAGCACCGCTCCCGGACCTCTTTCGGCAGAAGGCGCACACCGCAGAGCACTGTGAGCGGCAGAATCGCCTTTGCGCGAAGAAGCAGCTTCTTCGTCTCCGGGAGCCGGAGAGAGCGGCAACTTCGCAAAGGTGATGAAACAAGCTGTACGACACTGCGATTGTGTGCGCAGCTTGCCAAGTGAGAGAAAACAGTACCTGACCACTCTGCTGCCTTTTCTATTCACATGAACATTCGATTGCAAGCTGTTTTGGACAACTTTCTTTCTCTTCTTGCAAAACACTCGGCAGACCTCCGTGCAGCCTCTAGAAGACGATGGGAGATGTTTTCTGTGCTGGCACAGTTTCTCCTTGCCAGACAGAGTGGAAAAGCTTTTTGCTAAGATGTAGACCAGAAGAGAGGCTAAAGACGAAGGTACGGTGCTCTGCAGAGCTAAGCACCGCTCCCGGACCTCTTTCGGCAGAAGGCGCACACCGCAGAGCACTGTGAGCGGCAGAATCGTCTTTGCGCGAAGAAGCAGCTTCTTCGTCTCCGGGAGCCGGAGAGAGCGGCAACTTCGCAAAGGTGATGAAACAAGCTGTACAACACTGCGATTGTGTGCGCAGCTTGCCAACTGAGAGAAAACAGTACCTGACCACTCTGCTGCCTTTTCTATTCACATGAACATTCGATTGCAAGCTGTTTTGGACAACTTTCTTTCTCTTCTTGCAAAACACTCGGCAGACCTGCGTGCACCCTCTAGAACACGATGGGAGATGTTTTCTGTGCTGGCACAGTTTCTCCTTGCCAGACAGAGTGGAAAAGCTTTTTGCTAAGATGTAGACGAGAAGAGAGGCTAAAGACGAAGGTACGGTGCTCTGCAGAGCTAAGCACCGCTCCCGGACCTCTTTCGGCAGAAGGCGCACACCGCAGAGCACTGTGAGCGGCAGAATCGTCTTTGCGCGAAGAAGCAGCTTCTTCGTCTCCGGGAGCCGGAGAGAGCGGCAACTTCGCAAAGGTGATGAAACAAGCTGTACAACACTGCGATTGTGTGCGCAGCTTGCCAACTGAGAGAAAAC
Organism: Melozone crissalis; assembly: GCF_028551555.1. Lineage (NCBI taxonomy): Eukaryota > Metazoa > Chordata > Aves > Passeriformes > Passerellidae > Melozone > Melozone crissalis. The sequence continues at coordinate 308,689 of NW_026536238.1, read as the reverse complement.
AGTACCTGACCACTCTGCTGCCTTTTCTATTCACATGAACATTCGATTGCAAGCTGTTTTGGACAACTTTCTTTCTCTTCTTGCAAAACACTCGGCAGACCTGCGTGCAGCCTCTAGAACACGATGGGAGATGTTTTCTGTGCTGGCACAGTTTCTCCTTGCCAGACAGAGTGGAAAAGCTTTTTGCTAAGATGTAGACCAGAAGAGAGGCTAAAGACGAAGGTACGGTGCTCTGCAGAGCTAAGCACCGCTCCCGGCCCTCTTTCGGCAGAAGGCGCACACCGCAGAGCACTGTGAGCGGCAGAATCGTCTTTGCGCGAAGAAGCAGCTTCTTCGTCTCCGGGAGCCGGAGAGAGCGGCAACTTCGCAAAGGTGATGAAACAAGCTGTACAACACTGCGATTGTGTGCGCAGCTTGCCAACTGAGAGAAAACAGTACCTGACCACTCTCCTGCCTTTTCTATTCACATGAACATTCGATTGCAAGCTGTTTTGGACAACTTTCTTTCTCTTCTTGCAAAACACTCGGCAGACCTGCGTGCAGCCTCTAGAACACGATGGGAGATGTTTTCTGTGCTGGCACATTATGTCCTTGCCAGACAGAGTGGAAAAGCTTTTTGCTAAGATGTAGACCAGAAGAGAGGCTAAAGACGAAGGTACGGTGCTCTGCAGAGCTAAGCACCGCTCCCGGACCACTTTCGGCAGAAGGCGCACACCGCAGAGCACTGTGAGCGGAAGAATCGTCTTTGCGCGAAGAAGCAGCTTCTTCGTCTCCGGGAGCCGGAGAGAGCGGCAACTTCGCAAAGGTGATGAAACAAGCTGTACAACACTGCGATTGTGTGCGCAGCTTGCCAACTGAGAGAAAACAGTACCTGACCACTCTGCTGCCTTTTCTATTAACATGAACATTCGATTGCAAGCTGTTTTGGACAACTTTCTTTCTCTTCTTGCAAAACACTCGGCAGACCTCCGTGCAGCCTGTAGAACACGATGGGAGATGTTTTCTGTGCTGGCACAGTTTCTCCTTGCCAGACAGAGTGGAAAAGCTTTTTGCTAAGATGTAGACCAGAAGAGAGGCTAAAGACGAAGGTACGGTGCTCTGCAGAGCTAAGCACCGCTCCCGGGCCTCTTTCGGCAGAAGGCGCACACCGCAGAGCACTGTGAGCGGCAGAATCGTCTTTGCGCGAAGAAGCAGCTTCTTCGTCTCCGGGAGCCGGAGAGAGCGGCAACTTCGCAAAGGTGATGAAACAAGCTGTACAACACTGCGATTGTGTGCGCAGCTTGCCAACTGAGAGAAAACAGTACCTGACCACTCTGCTGCCTTTTCTATTCACATGAACATTCGATTGCAAGCTGTTTTGGACAACTTTCTTTCTCTTCTTGCAAAACACTCCGCAGACCTGCGTGCAGCCTCTAGAACACGATGGGAGATGTTTTTTGTGCAGGCACAGTTTCTCCTTGCCAGACAGAGTGGAAAAGCTTTTTGCTAAGATGTAGACGAGAAGAGAGGCTAAAGACGAAGGTACGGTGCTCTGCAGAGCTAAGCACCGCTCCCGGACCTCTTTCGGCAGAAGGCGCACACCGCAGAGCACTGTGAGCGGCAGAATCGTCTTTGCGCGAAGAAGCAGCTTCTTCGTCTCCGGGAGCCGGAGAGAGCGGCAACTTCGCAAAGGTGATGAAACAAGCTGTACAACACTGCGATTGTGTGCGCAGCTTGCCAACTGAGAGAAAACAGTACCTTACCACTCTCCTGCCTGTTGTAATCACATGAACATTCGATTGCAAGCTGTTTTGGACAACTTTCTTTCTCTTCTTGCAAAACACTCGGCAGACCTGCGTGCAGCCTCTAGAACACGATGGGAGATGTTTTTTGTGCAGGCACAGTTTCTCCTTGCCAGACAGAGTGGAAAAGCTTTTTGCTAAGATGTAGACGAGAAGAGAGGCTAAAGACGAAGGTATGGTGCTCTGCAGAGCAAAGCACCGCTCCCGGACCTCTTTCGGCAGAAGGCGCACACCGCAGAGCACTGTGAGCGGCAGAATCGTCTTTGCGCGAAGAAGCAGCTTCTTCGTCTCCGGGAGCCGGAGAGAGCGGCAACTTCGCAAAGGTGATGAAACAAGCTGTACAACACTGCGATTGTGTGCGCAGCTTGCCAAGTGAGAGAAAACAGTACCTGACCACTCTCCTGCCTTTTCTATTCACATGAACATTCGATTGGAAGCTGTTTTGGACAACTTTCTTTCTCTTCTTGCAAAACACTCGGCAGACCTGCGTGCAGCCTCTAGAACACGATGGGAGATGTTTTCTGTGCTGGCACAGTTTCTCCTTGCCAGACAGAGTGGAAAAGCTTTTTGCTAAGATGTAGACGAGAAGAGAGGCTAAAGAAGCAGGTATGGTGCTCGGCAGAGCTAAGCACAGCTCCCGGGCCTCTTTCGGCAGAAGACACACACTGCAGAGCACAGTGAGCGGCAGAATCGTCTTTGCGCGAGAAGCAGCTTCTTCGTCTCCGGGAGCCGGAGAGAGCGGCAACTTCGCAAAGGTGATGAAACAAGCTGTACAACACTGCGATTGTGTGCGCAGCTTGCCAACTGAGAGAAAACAGTACCTGACCACTCTCCTGCCTTTTCTATTCACATGAACATTCGATTGCAAGCTGTTTTGGACAACTTTCTTTCTCTTCTTGCAAAACACTCGGCAGACCTGCGTGCAGCCTCTAGAACACGATGGGAGATGTTTTCTGTGCTGGTAAAGTTTCTCCTTGCCAGACAGAGTGGAAAAGCTTTTTGCTAAGATGTAGACCAGAAGAGAGGCTAAAGACGAAGGTACGGTGCTCTGCAGAGCAAAGCACCGCTCCCGGACCTCTTTCGGCAGAAGGCGCACACCGCAGAGCACTGTGAGCGGCAGAATCGCCTTTGCGCGAAGAAGCAGCTTCTTCGTCTCCGGGAGCCGGAGAGAGCGGCAACTTCGCAAAGGTGATGAAACAAGCCGTACAACACTGCGATTGTGTGCGCAGCTTGCCAACTGAGAGAAAACAGTACCTGACCACTCTCCTGCCTTTTCTATTCACATGAACATTCGATTGGAAGCTGTTTTGGACAACTTTCTTTCTCTTCTTGCAAAACACTCGGCACACCTCCGTGCAGGCTCTAGAACACGATGGGAGATGTTTTCTGTGCTGGTAAAGTTTCTCCTTGCCAGACAGAGTGGAAAAGCTTTTTGCTAAGATGTAGACCAGAAGAGAGGCTAAAGACGAAGGTACGGTGCTCTGCAGAGCAAAGCACCGCTCCCGGGCGTCTTTCGGCAGAAGGCGCACACCGCAGAGCACTGTGAGCGGCAGAATCGCCTTTGCGCGAAGAAGCAGCTTCTTCGTCTCCGGGAGCCGGAGAGAGCGGCAACTTCGCAAAGGTGATGAAACAAGCTGTACAACACTGCGATTGTGTGCGCAGCTTGCCAACTGAGAGAAAACAGTACCTGACCACTCTCCTGCCTTTTCTATTCACATGAACATTCGATTGCAAGCTGTTTTGGACAACTTTCTTTCTCTTCTTGCAAAACACTCTGCAGACCTCCGTGCAGCCTCTAGAACACGATTGGAGATGTTTTTTGTGCAGGCACAGTTTCTCCTTGCCAGACAGAGTGGAAAAGCTTTTTGCTAAGATGTAGACGAGAAGAGAGGCTAAAGACGAAGGTACGGTGCTCTGCAGAGCTAAGCACCGCTCCCGGACCTCTTTCGGCAGAAGGCGCACACCGCAGAGCACTGTGAGCGGCAGAATCGTCTTTGCGCGAAGAAGCAGCTTCTTCGTCTCCGGGAGCCGGAGAGAGCGGCAACTTCGCAAAGGTGATGAAACAAGCTGTACAACACTGCGATTGTGTGCGCAGCTTGCCAACTGAGAGAAAACAGTACCTGACCACTCTCCTGCCTTTTCTATTCACATGAACATTCGATTGCAAGCTGTTTTGGACAACTTTCTTTCTCTTCTTGCAAAACACTCGGCAGACCTGCGTGCAGCCTCTAGAACACGATGGGAGATGTTTTCTGTGCTGGCACAGTTTCTCCTTGCCAGACAGAGTGGAAAAGCTTTTTGCTAAGATGTAGACGAGAAGAGAGGCTAAAGACGAAGGTACGGTGCTCTGCAGAGCTAAGCACCGCTCCCGGCCCTCTTTCGGCAGAAGGCGCACACCGCAGAGCACTGTGAGCGGCAGAATCGTCTTTGCGCGAAAAAGCAGCTTCTTCGTCTCCGGGAGCCGGAGAGAGCGGCAACTTCGCAAAGGTGATGAAACAAGCTGTACAACACTGCGATTGTGCGCGCAGCTTGCCAACTGAGAGAAAACAGTACCTGACCACTCTCCTGCCTTTTCTATTCACATGAACATTCGATTGGAAGCTGTTTTGGACAACTTTCTTTCTCTTCTTGCAAAACACTCGGCAGACCTCCGTGCAGCCTCTAGAAGACGATGGGAGATGTTTTCTGTGCTGGCACAGTTTCTCCTTGCCAGACAGAGTGGAAAAGCTTTTTGCTAAGATGTAGACCAGAAGAGAGGCTAAAGACGAAGGTACGGTGCTCTGCAGAGCAAAGCACCGCTCCCGGACCTCTTTCGGCAGAAGGCGCACACCGCAGAGCACTGTGAGCGGCAGAATCGTCTTTGCGCGAAGAAGCAGCTTCTTCGTCTCCGGGAGCCGGAGAGAGCGGCAACTTGGCAAAGGTGATGAAACAAGCTGTACAACACTGCGATTGTGTGCGCAGCTTGCCAACTGAGAGAAAACAGTACCTGACCACTCTCCTGCCTTTTCTATTCACATGAACATTCGATTGCAAGCTGTTTTGGACAACTTTCTTTCTCTTCTTGCACAACACTCTGCAGACCTCCGTGCAGCCTCTAGAACACGATTGGAGATGTTTTTTGTGCAGGCACAGTTTCTCCTTGCCAGACAGAGTGGAAAAGCTTTTTGCTAAGATGTAGACGAGAAGAGAGGCTAAAGACGAAGGTACGGTGCTCTGCAGAGCTAAGCACCGCTCCCGGACCTCTTTCGGCAGAAGGCGCACACCGCAGAGCACTGTGAGCGGCAGAATCGTCTTTGCGCGAAGAAGCAGCTTCTTCGTCTCCGGGAGCCGGAGAGAGCGGCAACTTCGCAAAGGTGATGAAACAAGCTGTACAACACTGCGATTGTGTGCGCAGCTTGCCAACTGAGAGAAAACAGTACCTGACCACTCTCCTGCCTTTTGTAATCACATGAACATTCGATTGCAAGCTGTTTTGGACAACTTTCTTTCTCTTCTTGCAAAACACTCGGCAGACCTGCGTGCAGCCTCTAGAACACGATGGGAGATGTTTTCTGTGCTGGCACAGTTTCTCCTTGCCAGACAGAGTGGAAAAGCTTTTTGCTAAGATGTAGACGAGAAGAGAGGCTAAAGACGAAGGTACGGTGCTCTGCAGAGCTAAGCACCGCTCCCGGACCTCTTTCGGCAGAAGGCGCACACCGCAGAGCACTGTGAGCGGCAGAATCGTCTTTGCGCGAAGAAGCAGCTTCTTCGTCTCCGGGAGCCGGAGAGAGCGGCAACTTCGCAAAGGTGATGAAACAAGCTGTACAACACTGCGATTGTGTGCGCAGCTTGCCAACTGAGAGAAAACAGTACCTGACCACTCTGCTGCCTTTTCTATTCACATGAACATTCGATTGCAAGCTGTTTTGGACAACTTTCTTTCTCTTCTTGCAAAACACTCGGCAGACCTGCGTGCAGCCTCTAGAACACGATGGGAGATGTTTTCTGTGCTGGCACAGTTTCTCCTTGCCAGACAGAGTGGAAAAGCTTTTTGCTAAGATGTAGACGAGAAGAGAGGCTAAAGACGAAGGTACGGTGCTCTGCAGAGCAAAGCACCGCTCCCGGACCTCTTTCGGCAGAAGGCGCACACCGCAGAGCACTGTGAGCGGCAGAATCGTCTTTGCGCGAAGAAGCAGCTTCTTCGTCTCCGGGAGCCGGAGAGAGCGGCAACTTCGCAAAGGTGATGAAACAAGCTGTACAACACTGCGATTGTGCGCGCAGCTTGCCAACTGAGAGAAAACCGTACATGACCACTCTCCTGCCTTTTCTATTCACATGAACATTCGATTGGAAGCTGTTTTGGACAACTTTCTTTCTCTTCTTGCAAAACACTCGGCAGACCTCCGTGCAGCCTCTAGAACACGATGGGAGATGTTTTTTGTGCTGGCACAGTTTCTCCTTGCCAGACAGAGTGGAAAAGCTTTTTGCTAAGATGTAGACGAGAAGAGAGGCTAAAGAAGCAGGTAGGGTGCTCTGCAGAGCTAAGCACCGCTCCCGGGCCTCTTTCGGCAGAAGGCGCACACCGCAGAGCACTGTGAGCGGCAGAATCGTCTTTGCGCGAAGAAGCAGCTTCTTCGTCTCCGGGAGCCGGAGAGAGCGGCAACTTCGCAAAGGTGATGAAACAAGCTGTACGACACTGCGATTGTGTGCGCAGCTTGCCAACTGAGAGAAAACAGTACCTGACCACTCTCCTGCCCTTTCTATTAACATGAACATTCGATTGCAAGCTGTTTTGGACAACTTTCTTTCTCTTCTTGCAAAACACTCGGCAGACCTCCGTGCAGCCTCTAGAACACGATGGGAGATGTTTTTTGTGCTGGCACAGTTTCTCCTTGCCAGACAGAGTGGAAAAGCTTTTTGCTAAGATGTAGACGAGAAGAGAGGCTAAAGAAGCAGGTATGGTGCTCTGCAGAGCTAAGCACCGCTCCCGGACCTCTTTCGGCAGAAGGCGCACACCGCAGAGCACTGTGAGCGGCAGAATCGCCTTTGCGCGAAGAAGCAGCTTCTTCGTCTCCGGGAGCCGGAGAGAGCGGCAACTTCGCAAAGGTGATGAAACAAGCTGTACGACACTGCGATTGTGTGCGCAGCTTGCCAAGTGAGAGAAAACAGTACCTGACCACTCTGCTGCCTTTTCTATTCACATGAACATTCGATTGCAAGCTGTTTTGGACAACTTTCTTTCTCTTCTTGCAAAACACTCGGCAGACCTCCGTGCAGCCTCTAGAAGACGATGGGAGATGTTTTCTGTGCTGGCACAGTTTCTCCTTGCCAGACAGAGTGGAAAAGCTTTTTGCTAAGATGTAGACCAGAAGAGAGGCTAAAGACGAAGGTACGGTGCTCTGCAGAGCTAAGCACCGCTCCCGGACCTCTTTCGGCAGAAGGCGCACACCGCAGAGCACTGTGAGCGGCAGAATCGTCTTTGCGCGAAGAAGCAGCTTCTTCGTCTCCGGGAGCCGGAGAGAGCGGCAACTTCGCAAAGGTGATGAAACAAGCTGTACAACACTGCGATTGTGTGCGCAGCTTGCCAACTGAGAGAAAACAGTACCTGACCACTCTGCTGCCTTTTCTATTCACATGAACATTCGATTGCAAGCTGTTTTGGACAACTTTCTTTCTCTTCTTGCAAAACACTCGGCAGACCTGCGTGCACCCTCTAGAACACGATGGGAGATGTTTTCTGTGCTGGCACAGTTTCTCCTTGCCAGACAGAGTGGAAAAGCTTTTTGCTAAGATGTAGACGAGAAGAGAGGCTAAAGACGAAGGTACGGTGCTCTGCAGAGCTAAGCACCGCTCCCGGACCTCTTTCGGCAGAAGGCGCACACCGCAGAGCACTGTGAGCGGCAGAATCGTCTTTGCGCGAAGAAGCAGCTTCTTCGTCTCCGGGAGCCGGAGAGAGCGGCAACTTCGCAAAGGTGATGAAACAAGCTGTACAACACTGCGATTGTGTGCGCAGCTTGCCAACTGAGAGAAAACAGTACCTGACCACTCTGCTGCCTTTTCTATTCACATGAACATTCGATTGCAAGCTGTTTTGGACAACTTTCTTTCTCTTCTTGCAAAACACTCGGCAGACCTGCGTGCAGCCTCTAGAACACGATGGGAGATGTTTTCTGTGCTGGCACAGTTTCTCCTTGCCAGACAGAGTGGAAAAGCTTTTTGCTAAGATGTAGACCAGAAGAGAGGCTAAAGACGAAGGTACGGTGCTCTGCAGAGCTAAGCACCGCTCCCGGCCCTCTTTCGGCAGAAGGCGCACACCGCAGAGCACTGTGAGCGGCAGAATCGTCTTTGCGCGAAGAAGCAGCTTCTTCGTCTCCGGGAGCCGGAGAGAGCGGCAACTTCGCAAAGGTGATGAAACAAGCTGTACAACACTGCGATTGTGTGCGCAGCTTGCCAACTGAGAGAAAACAGTACCTGACCACTCTCCTGCCTTTTCTATTCACATGAACATTCGATTGCAAGCTGTTTTGGACAACTTTCTTTCTCTTCTTGCAAAACACTCGGCAGACCTGCGTGCAGCCTCTAGAACACGATGGGAGATGTTTTCTGTGCTGGCACATTATGTCCTTGCCAGACAGAGTGGAAAAGCTTTTTGCTAAGATGTAGACCAGAAGAGAGGCTAAAGACGAAGGTACGGTGCTCTGCAGAGCTAAGCACCGCTCCCGGACCACTTTCGGCAGAAGGCGCACACCGCAGAGCACTGTGAGCGGAAGAATCGTCTTTGCGCGAAGAAGCAGCTTCTTCGTCTCCGGGAGCCGGAGAGAGCGGCAACTTCGCAAAGGTGATGAAACAAGCTGTACAACACTGCGATTGTGTGCGCAGCTTGCCAACTGAGAGAAAACAGTACCTGACCACTCTGCTGCCTTTTCTATTAACATGAACATTCGATTGCAAGCTGTTTTGGACAACTTTCTTTCTCTTCTTGCAAAACACTCGGCAGACCTCCGTGCAGCCTGTAGAACACGATGGGAGATGTTTTCTGTGCTGGCACAGTTTCTCCTTGCCAGACAGAGTGGAAAAGCTTTTTGCTAAGATGTAGACCAGAAGAGAGGCTAAAGACGAAGGTACGGTGCTCTGCAGAGCTAAGCACCGCTCCCGGGCCTCTTTCGGCAGAAGGCGCACACCGCAGAGCACTGTGAGCGGCAGAATCGTCTTTGCGCGAAGAAGCAGCTTCTTCGTCTCCGGGAGCCGGAGAGAGCGGCAACTTCGCAAAGGTGATGAAACAAGCTGTACAACACTGCGATTGTGTGCGCAGCTTGCCAACTGAGAGAAAACAGTACCTGACCACTCTGCTGCCTTTTCTATTCACATGAACATTCGATTGCAAGCTGTTTTGGACAACTTTCTTTCTCTTCTTGCAAAACACTCCGCAGACCTGCGTGCAGCCTCTAGAACACGATGGGAGATGTTTTTTGTGCAGGCACAGTTTCTCCTTGCCAGACAGAGTGGAAAAGCTTTTTGCTAAGATGTAGACGAGAAGAGAGGCTAAAGACGAAGGTACGGTGCTCTGCAGAGCTAAGCACCGCTCCCGGACCTCTTTCGGCAGAAGGCGCACACCGCAGAGCACTGTGAGCGGCAGAATCGTCTTTGCGCGAAGAAGCAGCTTCTTCGTCTCCGGGAGCCGGAGAGAGCGGCAACTTCGCAAAGGTGATGAAACAAGCTGTACAACACTGCGATTGTGCGCGCAGCTTGCCAACTGAGAGAAAACAGTACCTTACCACTCTCCTGCCTGTTGTAATCACATGAACATTCGATTGCAAGCTGTTTTGGACAACTTTCTTTCTCTTCTTGCAAAACACTCGGCAGACCTGCGTGCAGCCTCTAGAACACGATGGGAGATGTTTTTTGTGCAGGCACAGTTTCTCCTTGCCAGACAGAGTGGAAAAGCTTTTTGCTAAGATGTAGACGAGAAGAGAGGCTAAAGACGAAGGTATGGTGCTCTGCAGAGCAAAGCACCGCTCCCGGACCTCTTTCGGCAGAAGGCGCACACCGCAGAGCACTGTGAGCGGCAGAATCGTCTTTGCGCGAAGAAGCAGCTTCTTCGTCTCCGGGAGCCGGAGAGAGCGGCAACTTCGCAAAGGTGATGAAACAAGCTGTACAACACTGCGATTGTGTGCGCAGCTTGCCAAGTGAGAGAAAACAGTACCTGACCACTCTCCTGCCTTTTCTATTCACATGAACATTCGATTGGAAGCTGTTTTGGACAACTTTCTTTCTCTTCTTGCAAAACACTCGGCAGACCTGCGTGCAGCCTCTAGAACACGATGGGAGATGTTTTCTGTGCTGGCACAGTTTCTCCTTGCCAGACAGAGTGGAAAAGCTTTTTGCTAAGATGTAGACGAGAAGAGAGGCTAAAGAAGCAGGTATGGTGCTCGGCAGAGCTAAGCACAGCTCCCGGGCCTCTTTCGGCAGAAGACACACACTGCAGAGCACAGTGAGCGGCAGAATCGTCTTTGCGCGAGAAGCAGCTTCTTCGTCTCCGGGAGCCGGAGAGAGCGGCAACTTCGCAAAGGTGATGAAACAAGCTGTACAACACTGCGATTGTGTGCGCAGCTTGCCAACTGAGAGAAAACAGTACCTGACCACTCTCCTGCCCTTTCTATTCACATGAACATTCGATTGCAAGCTGTTTTGGACAACTTTCTTTCTCTTCTTGCAAAACACTCGGCAGACCTGCGTGCAGCCTCTAGAACACGATGGGAGATGTTTTCTGTGCTGGTAAAGTTTCTCCTTGCCAGACAGAGTGGAAAAGCTTTTTGCTAAGATGTAGACCAGAAGAGAGGCTAAAGACGAAGGTACGGTGCTCTGCAGAGCAAAGCACCGCTCCCGGACCTCTTTCGGCAGAAGGCGCACACCGCAGAGCACTGTGAGCGGCAGAATCGCCTTTGCGCGAAGAAGCAGCTTCTTCGTCTCCGGGAGCCGGAGAGAGCGGCAACTTCGCAAAGGTGATGAAACAAGCCGTACAACACTGCGATTGTGTGCGCAGCTTGCCAACTGAGAGAAAACAGTACCTGACCACTCTCCTGCCTTTTCTATTCACATGAACATTCGATTGGAAGCTGTTTTGGACAACTTTCTTTCTCTTCTTGCAAAACACTCGGCACACCTCCGTGCAGGCTCTAGAACACGATGGGAGATGTTTTCTGTGCTGGTAAAGTTTCTCCTTGCCAGACAGAGTGGAAAAGCTTTTTGCTAAGATGTAGACCAGAAGAGAGGCTAAAGACGAAGGTACGGTGCTCTGCAGAGCAAAGCACCGCTCCCGGGCGTCTTTCGGCAGAAGGCGCACACCGCAGAGCACTGTGAGCGGCAGAATCGCCTTTGCGCGAAGAAGCAGCTTCTTCGTCTCCGGGAGCCGGAGAGAGCGGCAACTTCGCAAAGGTGATGAAACAAGCTGTACAACACTGCGATTGTGTGCGCAGCTTGCCAACTGAGAGAAAACAGTACCTGACCACTCTCCTGCCTTTTCTATTCACATGAACATTCGATTGCAAGCTGTTTTGGACAACTTTCTTTCTCTTCTTGCAAAACACTCTGCAGACCTCCGTGCAGCCTCTAGAACACGATTGGAGATGTTTTTTGTGCAGGCACAGTTTCTCCTTGCCAGACAGAGTGGAAAAGCTTTTTGCTAAGATGTAGACGAGAAGAGAGGCTAAAGACGAAGGTACGGTGCTCTGCAGAGCTAAGCACCGCTCCCGGACCTCTTTCGGCAGAAGGCGCACACCGCAGAGCACTGTGAGCGGCAGAATCGTCTTTGCGCGAAGAAGCAGCTTCTTCGTCTCCGGGAGCCGGAGAGAGCGGCAACTTCGCAAAGGTGATGAAACAAGCTGTACAACACTGCGATTGTGTGCGCAGCTTGCCAACTGAGAGAAAACAGTACCTGACCACTCTGCTGCCTTTTCTATTCACATGAACATTCGATTGCAAGCTGTTTTGGACAACTTTCTTTCTCTTCTTGCAAAACACTCGGCAGACCTGCGTGCAGCCTCTAGAACACGATGGGAGATGTTTTCTGTGCTGGCACAGTTTCTCCTTGCCAGACAGAGTGGAAAAGCTTTTTGCTAAGATGTAGACGAGAAGAGAGGCTAAAGACGAAGGTACGGTGCTCTGCAGAGCTAAGCACCGCTCCCGGCCCTCTTTCGGCAGAAGGCGCACACCGCAGAGCACTGTGAGCGGCAGAATCGTCTTTGCGCGAAAAAGCAGCTTCTTCGTCTCCGGGAGCCGGAGAGAGCGGCAACTTCGCAAAGGTGATGAAACAAGCTGTACAACACTGCGATTGTGCGCGCAGCTTGCCAACTGAGAGAAAACAGTACCTGACCACTCTCCTGCCTTTTCTATTCACATGAACATTCGATTGGAAGCTGTTTTGGACAACTTTCTTTCTCTTCTTGCAAAACACTCGGCAGACCTCCGTGCAGCCTCTAGAAGACGATGGGAGATGTTTTCTGTGCTGGCACAGTTTCTCCTTGCCAGACAGAGTGGAAAAGCTTTTTGCTAAGATGTAGACCAGAAGAGAGGCTAAAGACGAAGGTACGGTGCTCTGCAGAGCAAAGCACCGCTCCCGGACCTCTTTCGGCAGAAGGCGCACACCGCAGAGCACTGTGAGCGGCAGAATCGTCTTTGCGCGAAGAAGCAGCTTCTTCGTCTCCGGGAGCCGGAGAGAGCGGCAACTTCGCAAAGGTGATGAAACAAGCTGTACAACACTGCGATTGTGTGCGCAGCTTGCCAACTGAGAGAAAACAGTACCTGACCACTCTCCTGCCTTTTCTATTCACATGAACATTCGATTGCAAGCTGTTTTGGACAACTTTCTTTCTCTTCTTGCACAACACTCTGCAGACCTCCGTGCAGCCTCTAGAACACGATTGGAGATGTTTTTTGTGCAGGCACAGTTTCTCCTTGCCAGACAGAGTGGAAAAGCTTTTTGCTAAGATGTAGACGAGAAGAGAGGCTAAAGACGAAGGTACGGTGCTCTGCAGAGCTAAGCACCGCTCCCGGACCTCTTTCGGCAGAAGGCGCACACCGCAGAGCACTGTGAGCGGCAGAATCGTCTTTGCGCGAAGAAGCAGCTTCTTCGTCTCCGGGAGCCGGAGAGAGCGGCAACTTCGCAAAGGTGATGAAACAAGCTGTACAACACTGCGATTGTGTGCGCAGCTTGCCAACTGAGAGAAAACAGTACCTGACCACTCTCCTGCCTTTTGTAATCACATGAACATTCGATTGCAAGCTGTTTTGGACAACTTTCTTTCTCTTCTTGCAAAACACTCGGCAGACCTGCGTGCAGCCTCTAGAACACGATGGGAGATGTTTTCTGTGCTGGCACAGTTTCTCCTTGCCAGACAGAGTGGAAAAGCTTTTTGCTAAGATGTAGACGAGAAGAGAGGCTAAAGACGAAGGTACGGTGCTCTGCAGAGCTAAGCACCGCTCCCGGACCTCTTTCGGCTGAAGGCGCACACCGCAGAGCACTGTGAGCGGCAGAATCGTCTTTGCGCGAAGAAGCAGCTTCTTCGTCTCCGGGAGCCGGAGAGAGCGGCAACTTCGCAAAGGTGATGAAACAAGCTGTACAACACTGCGATTGTGTGCGCAGCTTGCCAACTGAGAGAAAACAGTACCTGACCACTCTGCTGCCTTTTCTATTCACATGAACATTCGATTGCAAGCTGTTTTGGACAACTTTCTTTCTCTTCTTGCAAAACACTCGGCAGACCTGCGTGCAGCCTCTAGAACACGATGGGAGATGTTTTCTGTGCTGGCACAGTTTCTCCTTGCCAGACAGAGTGGAAAAGCTTTTTGCTAAGATGTAGACGAGAAGAGAGGCTAAAGACGAAGGTACGGTGCTCTGCAGAGCAAAGCACCGCTCCCGGACCTCTTTCGGCAGAAGGCGCACACCGCAGAGCACTGTGAGCGGCAGAATCGTCTTTGCGCGAAGAAGCAGCTTCTTCGTCTCCGGGAGCCGGAGAGAGCGGCAACTTCGCAAAGGTGATGAAACAAGCTGTACAACACTGCGATTGTGCGCGCAGCTTGCCAACTGAGAGAAAACCGTACATGACCACTCTCCTGCCTTTTCTATTCACATGAACATTCGATTGGAAGCTGTTTTGGACAACTTTCTTTCTCTTCTTGCAAAACACTCGGCAGACCTCCGTGCAGCCTCTAGAACACGATGGGAGATGTTTTTTGTGCTGGCACAGTTTCTCCTTGCCAGACAGAGTGGAAAAGCTTTTTGCTAAGATGTAGACGAGAAGAGAGGCTAAAGAAGCAGGTAGGGTGCTCTGCAGAGTTAAGCACCGCTCCCGGGCCTCTTTCGGCAGAAGGCGCACACCGCAGAGCACTGTGAGCGGCAGAATCGTCTTTGCGCGAAGAAGCAGCTTCTTCGTCTCCGGGAGCCGGAGAGAGCGGCAACTTCGCAAAGGTGATGAAACAAGCTGTACGACACTGCGATTGTGTGCGCAGCTTGCCAACTGAGAGAAAACAGTACCTGACCACTCTCCTGCCCTTTCTATTAACATGAACATTCGATTGCAAGCTGTTTTGGACAACTTTCTTTCTCTTCTTGCAAAACACTCGGCAGACCTCCGTGCAGCCTCTAGAACACGATGGGAGATGTTTTTTGTGCTGGTACAGTTTCTCCTTGCCAGACAGAGTGGAAAAGCTTTTTGCTAAGATGTAGACGAGAAGAGAGGCTAAAGAAGCAGGTATGGTGCTCTGCAGAGCTAAGCACCGCTCCCGGACCTCTTTCGGCAGAAGGCGCACACCGCAGAGCACTGTGAGCGGCAGAATCGCCTTTGCGCGAAGAAGCAGCTTCTTCGTCTCCGGGAGCCGGAGAGAGCGGCAACTTCGCAAAGGTGATGAAACAAGCTGTACGACACTGCGATTGTGTGCGCAGCTTGCCAAGTGAGAGAAAACAGTACCTGACCACTCTGCTGCCTTTTCTATTCACATGAACATTCGATTGCAAGCTGTTTTGGACAACTTTCTTTCTCTTCTTGCAAAACACTCGGCAGACCTCCGTGCAGCCTCTAGAAGACGATGGGAGATGTTTTCTGTGCTGGCACAGTTTCTCCTTGCCAGACAGAGTGGAAAAGCTTTTTGCTAAGATGTAGACCAGAAGAGAGGCTAAAGACGAAGGTACGGTGCTCTGCAGAGCTAAGCACCGCTCCCGGACCTCTTTTGGCAGAAGGCGCACACCGCAGAGCACTGTGAGCGGCAGAATCGTCTTTGCGCGAAGAAGCAGCTTCTTCGTCTCCGGGAGCCGGAGAGAGCGGCAACTTCGCAAAGGTGATGAAACAAGCTGTACAACACTGCGATTGTGTGCGCAGCTTGCCAACTGAGAGAAAACAGTACCTGACCACTCTGCTGCCTTTTCTATTCACATGAACATTCGATTGCAAGCTGTTTTGGACAACTTTCTTTCTCTTCTTGCAAAACACTCGGCAGACCTGCGTGCACCCTCTAGAACACGATGGGAGATGTTTTCTGTGCTGGCACAGTTTCTCCTTGCCAGACAGAGTGGAAAAGCTTTTTGCTAAGATGTAGACGAGAAGAGAGGCTAAAGACGAAGGTACGGTGCTCTGCAGAGCTAAGCACCGCTCCCGGACCTCTTTCGGCAGAAGGCGCACACCGCAGAGCACTGTGAGCGGCAGAATCGTCTTTGCGCGAAGAAGCAGCTTCTTCGTCTCCGGGAGCCGGAGAGAGCGGCAACTTCGCAAAGGTGATGAAACAAGCTGTACAAGACTGCGATTGTGTGCGCAGCTTGCCAACTGAGAGAAAACAGTACCTGACCACTCTCCTGCCTGTTGTAATCACATGAACATTCGATTGCAAGCTGTTTTGGACAACTTTCTTTCTCTTCTTGCAAAACACTCGGCAGACCTGCGTGCAGCCTCTAGAACACGATGGGAGATGTTTTCTGTGCTGGCACAGTTTCTCCTTGCCAGACAGAGTGGAAAAGCTTTTTGCTAAGATGTAGACGAGAAGAGAGGCTAAAGACGAAGGTACGGTGCTCTGCAGAGCTAAGCACCGCTCCCGGACCTCTTTCGGCAGAAGGCGCACACCGCAGAGCACTGTGAGCGGCAGAATCGTCTTTGCGCGAAGAAGCAGCTTCTTCGTCTCCGGGAGCCGGAGAGAGCGGCAACTTCGCAAAGGTGATGAAACAAGCTGTACAACACTGCGATTGTGTGCGCAGCTTGCCAACTGAGAGAAAACAGTACCTGACCACTCTCCTGCCTTTTCTATTCACATGAACATTCGATTGCAAGCTGTTTTGGACAACTTTCTTTCTCTTCTTGCAAAACACTCGGCAGACCTGCGTGCAGCCTCTAGAACACGATGGGAGATGTTTTCTGTGCTGGCACATTATGTCCTTGCCAGACAGAGTGGAAAAGCTTTTTGCTAAGATGTAGACCAGAAGAGAGGCTAAAGACGAAGGTACGGTGCTCTGCAGAGCTAAGCACCGCTCCCGGACCACTTTCGGCAGAAGGCGCACACCGCAGAGCACTGTGAGCGGAAGAATCGTCTTTGCGCGAAGAAGCAGCTTCTTCGTCTCCGGGAGCCGGAGAGAGCGGCAACTTCGCAAAGGTGATGAAACAAGCTGTACAACACTGCGATTGTGTGCGCAGCTTGCCAACTGAGAGAAAACAGTACCTGACCACTCTCCTGCCTTTTCTATTAACATGAACATTCGATTGCAAGCTGTTTTGGACAACTTTCTTTCTCTTCTTGCAAAACACTCGGCAGACCTCCGTGCAGCCTGTAGAACACGATGGGAGATGTTTTCTGTGCTGGCACAGTTTCTCCTTGCCAGACAGAGTGGAAAAGCTTTTTGCTAAGATGTAGACGAGAAGAGAGGCTAAAGACGAAGGTACGGTGCTCTGCAGAGCTAAGCACCGCTCCCGGACCTCTTTCGGCAGAAGGCGCACACCGCAGAGCACTGTGAGCGGCAGAATCGTCTTTGCGCGAAGAAGCAGCTTCTTCGTCTCCGGGAGCCGGAGAGAGCGGCAACTTCGCAAAGGTGATGAAACAAGCTGTACAACACTGCGATTGTGTGCGCAGCTTGCCAACTGAGAGAAAACAGTACCTGACCACTCTGCTGCCTTTTCTATTCACATGAACATTCGATTGCAAGCTGTTTTGGACAACTTTCTTTCTCTTCTTGCAAAACACTCGGCAGACCTGCGTGCAGCCTCTAGAACACGATGGGAGATGTTTTCTGTGCTGGCACAGTTTCTCCTTGCCAGACAGAGTGGAAAAGCTTTTTGCTAAGATGTAGACCAGAAGAGAGGCTAAAGACGAAGGTACGGTGCTCTGCAGAGCTAAGCACCGCTCCCGGGCCTCTTTCGGCAGAAGGCGCACACCGCAGAGCACTGTGAGCGGCAGAATCGTCTTTGCGCGAAGAAGCAGCTTCTTCGTCTCCGGGAGCCGGAGAGAGCGGCAACTTCGCAAAGGTGATGAAACAAGCTGTACAACACTGCGATTGTGTGCGCAGCTTGCCAACTGAGAGAAAACAGTACCTGACCACTCTCCTGCCTTTTCTATTCACATGAACATTCGATTGCAAGCTGTTTTGGACAACTTTCTTTCTCTTCTTGCAAAACACTCCGCAGACCTCCGTGCAGCCTCTAGAACACGATGGGAGATGTTTTTTGTGCTGGCACAGTTTCTCCTTGCCAGACAGAGTGGAAAAGCTTTTTGCTAAGATGTAGACGAGAAGAGAGGCTAAAGACGAAGGTACGGTGCTCTGCAGAGCTAAGCACCGCTCCCGGACCTCTTTCGGCAGAAGGCGCACACCGCAGAGCACTGTGAGCGGCAGAATCGTCTTTGCGCGAAGAAGCAGCTTCTTCGTCTCCGGGAGCCGGAGAGAGCGGCAACTTCGCAAAGGTGATGAAACAAGCTGTACAACACTGCGATTGTGTGCGCAGCTTGCCAAGTGAGAGAAAACAGTACCTGACCACTCTCCTGCCTTTTCTATTCACATGAACATTCGATTGCAAGCTGTTTTGGACAACTTTCTTTCTCTTCTTGCAAAACACTCGGCAGACCTGCGTGCAGCCTCTAGAACACGATGGGAGATGTTTTCTGTGCTGGCACAGTTTCTCCTTGCCAGACAGAGTGGAAAAGCTTTTTGCTAAGATGTAGACGAGAAGAGAGGCTAAAGACGAAGGTACGGTGCTCTGCAGAGCTAAGCACCGCTCCCGGCCCTCTTTCGGCAGAAGGCGCACACCGCAGAGCACTGTGAGCGGCAGAATCGTCTTTGCGCGAAGAAGCAGCTTCTTCGTCTCCGGGAGCCGGAGAGAGCGGCAGCTTCGCAAAGGTGATGAAACAAGCTGTACAACACTGCGATTGTGTGCGCAGCTTGCCAACTGAGAGAAAACAGTACCTGACCACTCTCCTGCCTTTTCTATTCACATGAACATTCGATTGCAAGCTGTTTTGGACAACTTTCTTTCTCTTCTTGCAAAACACTCTGCAGACCTCCGTGCAGCCTCTAGAACACGATGGGAGATGTTTTCTGTGCTGGTAAAGTTTCTCCTTGCCAGACAGAGTGGAAAAGCTTTTTGCTAAGATGTAGACCAGAAGAGAGGCTAAAGACGAAGGTACGGTGCTCTGCAGAGCAAAGCACCGCTCCCGGACCTCTTTCGGCAGAAGGCGCACACCGCAGAGCACTGTGAGCGGCAGAATCGCCTTTGCGCGAAGAAGCAGCTTCTTCGTCTCCGGGAGCCGGAGAGAGCGGCAACTTCGCAAAGGTGATGAAACAAGCTGTACAACACTGCGATTGTGTGCGCAGCTTGCCAACTGAGAGAAAACAGTACCTGACCACTCTCCTGCCTTTTCTATTCACCTGAACATTCGATTGGAAGCTGTTTTGGACAACTTTCTTTCTCTTCTTGCAAAACACTCTGCAGACCTCCGTGCAGCCTCTAGAACACGATGGGAGATGTTTTTTGTGCAGGCACAGTTTCTCCTTGCCAGACAGAGTGGAAAAGCTTTTTGCTAAGATGTAGACCAGAAGAGAGGCTAAAGACGAAGGTACGGTGCTCTGCAGAGCTAAGCACCGCTCCCGGACCTCTTTCGGCAGAAGGCGCACACCGCAGAGCACTGTGAGCGGCAGAATCGTCTTTGCGCGAAGAAGCAGCTTCTTCGTCTCCGGGAGCCGGAGAGAGCGGCAACTTCGCAAAGGTGATGAAACAAGCCGTACAACACTGCGATTGTGTGCGCAGCTTGCCAACTGAGAGAAAACAGTACCTGACCACTCTGCTGCCTTTTCTATTCACATGAACATTCGATTGCAAGCTGTTTTGGACAACTTTCTTTCTCTTCTTGCGAAACACTCGGCAGACCTCCGTGCAGCCTCTAGAACACGATGGGAGATGTTTTCGGTGCTGGTAAAGTTTCTCCTTGCCAGACAGAGTGGAAAAGCTTTTTGCTAAGATGTAGACCAGAAGAGAGGCTAAAGACGAAGGTACGGTGCTCTGCAGAGCAAAGCACCGCTCCCGGACCTCTTTCGGCAGAAGGCGCACACCGCAGAGCACTGTGAGCGGCAGAATCGCCTTTGCGCGAAGAAGCAGCTTCTTCGTCTCCGGGAGCCGGAGAGAGCGGCAACTTCGCAAAGGTGATGAAACAAGCTGTACAACACTGCGATTGTGTGCGCAGCTTGCCAACTGAGAGAAAACAGTACCTGACCACTCTCCTGCCTTTTCTATTCACCTGAACATTCGATTGGAAGCTGTTTTGGACAACTTTCTTTCTCTTCTTGCAAAACACTCGGCAGACCTCCGTGCAGCCTCTAGAACACGATGGGAGATGTTTTTTGTGCAGGCACAGTTTCTCCTTGCCAGACAGAGTGGAAAAGCTTTTTGCTAAGATGTAGACGAGAAGAGAGGCTAAAGACGAAGGTACGGTGCTCTGCAGAGCTAAGCACCGCTCCCGGACCTCTTTCGGCAGAAGGCGCACACCGCAGAGCACTGTGAGCGGCAGAATCCTCTTTGCGCGAAGAAGCAGCTTCTTCGTCTCCGGGAGCCGGAGAGAGCGGCAACTTCGCAAAGGTGATGAAACAAGCCGTACAACACTGCGATTGTGTGCGCAGCTTGCCAACTGAGAGAAAACAGTACCTGACCACTCTGCTGCCTTTTCTATTCACATGAACATTCGATTGCAAGCTGTTTTGGACAACTTTCTTTCTCTTCTTGCGAAACACTCGGCAGACCTCCGTGCAGCCTCTAGAACACGATGGGAGATGTTTTCTGTGCTGGTAAAGTTTCTCCTTGCCAGACAGAGTGGAAAAGCTTTTTGCTAAGATGTAGACGAGAAGAGAGGCTAAAGACGAAGGTACGGTGCTCTGCAGAGCAAAGCACCGCTCCCGGACCTCTTTCGGCAGAAGGCGCACACCGCAGAGCACTGTGAGCGGCAGAATCGCCTTTGCGCGAAGAAGCAGCTTCTTCGTCTCCGGGAGCCGGAGAGAGCGGCAACTTCGCAAAGGTGATGAAACAAGCTGTACAACACTGCGATTGTGTGCGCAGCTTGCCAACTGAGAGAAAACAGTACCTGACCACTCTGCTGCCTTTTCTATTCACATGAACATTCGATTGCAAGCTGTTTTGGACAACTTTCTTTCTCTTCTTGCAAAACACTCTGCAGACCTCCGTGCAGCCTCTAGAACACGATGGGAGATGTTTTCTGTGCTGGCACCGTTTCTCCTTGCCAGACAGAGTGGAAAAGCTTTTTGCTAAGATGTAGACCAGAAGAGAGGCTAAAGACGAAGGTACGGTGCTCTGCAGAGCAAAGCACCGCTCCCGGACCTCTTTCGGCAGAAGGCGCACACCGCAGAGCACTGTGAGCGGCAGAATCGCCTTTGCGCGAAGAAGCAGCTTCTTCGTCTCCGGGAGCCGGAGAGAGCGGCAACTTCGCAAAGGTGATGAAACAAGCTGTACAACACTGCGATTGTGTGCGCAGCTTGCCAACTGAGAGAAAACAGTACCTGACCACTCTCCTGCCTTTTCTATTCACATGAACATTCGATTGGAAGCTGTTTTGGACAACTTTCTTTCTCTTCTTGCAAAACACTCTGCAGACCTCCGTGCAGCCTCTAGAACACGATGGGAGATGTTTTTTGTGCAGGCACAGTTTCTCCTTGCCAGACAGAGTGGAAAAGCTTTTTGCTAAGATGTAGACCAGAAGAGAGGCTAAAGACGAAGGTACGGTGCTCTGCAGAGCTAAGCACCGCTCCCGGACCTCTTTCGGCAGAAGGCGCACACCGCAGAGCACTGTGAGCGGCAGAATCGTCTTTGCGCGAAGAAGCAGCTTCTTCGTCTCCGGGAGCCGGAGAGAGCGGCAACTTCGCAAAGGTGATGAAACAAGCTGTACAAGACTGCGATTGTGTGCGCAGCTTGCCAACTGAGAGAAAACAGTACCTGACCACTCTCCTGCCTGTTGTAATCACATGAACATTCGATTGCAAGCTGTTTTGGACAACTTTCTTTCTCTTCTTGCAAAACACTCGGCAGACCTGCGTGCAGCCTCTAGAACACGATGGGAGATGTTTTCTGTGCTGGCACAGTTTCTCCTTGCCAGACAGAGTGGAAAAGCTTTTTGCTAAGATGTAGACGAGAAGAGAGGCTAAAGACGAAGGTACGGTGCTCTGCAGAGCTAAGCACCGCTCCCGGACCTCTTTCGGCAGAAGGCGCACACCGCAGAGCACTGTGAGCGGCAGAATCGTCTTTGCGCGAAGAAGCAGCTTCTTCGTCTCCGGGAGCCGGAGAGAGCGGCAACTTCGCAAAGGTGATGAAACAAGCTGTACAACACTGCGATTGTGTGCGCAGCTTGCCAACTGAGAGAAAACAGTACCTGACCACTCTGCTGCCTTTTCTATTCACATGAACATTCGATTGCAAGCTGTTTTGGACAACTTTCTTTCTCTTCTTGCAAAACACTCTGCAGACCTCCGTGCAGCCTCTAGAACACGATGGGAGATGTTTTCTGTGCTGGCACCGTTTCTCCTTGCCAGACAGAGTGGAAAAGCTTTTTGCTAAGATGTAGACCAGAAGAGAGGCTAAAGACGAAGGTACGGTGCTCTGCAGAGCAAAGCACCGCTCCCGGACCTCTTTCGGCAGAAGGCGCACACCGCAGAGCACTGTGAGCGGCAGAATCGCCTTTGCGCGAAGAAGCAGCTTCTTCGTCTCCGGGAGCCGGAGAGAGCGGCAACTTCGCAAAGGTGATGAAACAAGCTGTACAACACTGCGATTGTGTGCGCAGCTTGCCAACTGAGAGAAAACAGTACCTGACCACTCTCCTGCCTTTTCTATTCACATGAACATTCGATTGGAAGCTGTTTTGGACAACTTTCTTTCTCTTCTTGCAAAACACTCTGCAGACCTCCGTGCAGCCTCTAGAACACGATGGGAGATGTTTTTTGTGCAGGCACAGTTTCTCCTTGCCAGACAGAGTGGAAAAGCTTTTTGCTAAGATGTAGACCAGAAGAGAGGCTAAAGACGAAGGTACGGTGCTCTGCAGAGCTAAGCACCGCTCCCGGACCTCTTTCGGCAGAAGGCGCACACCGCAGAGCACTGTGAGCGGCAGAATCGTCTTTGCGCGAAGAAGCAGCTTCTTCGTCTCCGGGAGCCGGAGAGAGCGGC
Source organism: Melozone crissalis (assembly GCF_028551555.1). NCBI lineage: Eukaryota > Metazoa > Chordata > Aves > Passeriformes > Passerellidae > Melozone > Melozone crissalis. The sequence goes on along the minus strand of NW_026536238.1, from coordinate 286,248 downwards.
AACTTCGCAAAGGTGATGAAACAAGCTGTACAAGACTGCGATTGTGTGCGCAGCTTGCCAACTGAGAGAAAACAGTACCTGACCACTCTCCTGCCTGTTGTAATCACATGAACATTCGATTGCAAGCTGTTTTGGACAACTTTCTTTCTCTTCTTGCAAAACACTCGGCAGACCTGCGTGCAGCCTCTAGAACACGATGGGAGATGTTTTCTGTGCTGGCACAGTTTCTCCTTGCCAGACAGAGTGGAAAAGCTTTTTGCTAAGATGTAGACGAGAAGAGAGGCTAAAGACGAAGGTACGGTGCTCTGCAGAGCTAAGCACCGCTCCCGGACCTCTTTCGGCAGAAGGCGCACACCGCAGAGCACTGTGAGCGGCAGAATCGTCTTTGCGCGAAGAAGCAGCTTCTTCGTCTCCGGGAGCCGGAGAGAGCGGCAACTTCGCAACGGTGATGAAACAAGCTGTACAACACTGCGATTGTGTGCGCAGCTTGCCAACTGAGAGAAAACAGTACCTGACCACTCTCCTGCCTTTTCTATTCACATGAACATTCGATTGCAAGCTGTTTTGGACAACTTTCTTTCTCTTCTTGCAAAACACTCGGCAGACCTGCGTGCAGCCTCTAGAACACGATGGGAGATGTTTTCTGTGCTGGCACAGTTTCTCCTTGCCAGACAGAGTGGAAAAGCTTTTTGCTAAGATGTAGACGAGAAGAGAGGCTAAAGAAGCAGGTATGGTGCTCGGCAGAGCTAAGCACAGCTCCCGTGCTACTTTCGGCAGAAGACACACACTGCAGAGCACAGTGAGCGGCAGAATCGTCTTTGCGCGAGAAGCAGCTTCTTCGTCTCCGGGAGCCGGAGAGAGCGGCAACTTCGCAAAGGTGATGAAACAAGCCGTACAACACTGCGATTGTGTGCGCAGCTTGCCAACTGAGAGAAAACAGTACCTGACCACTCTCCTGCCTTTTCTATTCACATGAACATTCGATTGCAAGCTGTTTTGGACAACTTTCTTTCTCTTCTTGCAAAACACTCGGCAGACCTCCGTGCAGCCTCTAGAACACGATGGGAGATGTTTTCTGTGCTGGTAAAGTTTCTCCTTGCCAGACAGAGTGGAAAAGCTTTTTGCTAAGATGTAGACCAGAAGAGAGGCTAAAGACGAAGGTACGGTGCTCTGCAGAGCAAAGCACCGCTCCCGGACCTCTTTCGGCAGAAGGCGCACACAGCAGAGCACTGTGAGCGGCAGAATCGCCTTTGCGCGAAGAAGCAGCTTCTTCGTCTCCGGGAGCCGGAGAGAGCGGCAACTTCGCAAAGGTGATGAAACAAGCTGTACAACACTGCGATTGTGTGCGCAGCTTGCCAACTGAGAGAAAACAGTACCTGACCACTCTCCTGCCTTTTCTATTCACATGAACATTCGATTGGAAGCTGTTTTGGACAACTTTCTTTCTCTTCTTGCAAAACACTCTGTAGACCTCCGTGCAGCCTCTAGAACACAATGGGAGATGTTTTTTGTGCAGGCACAGTTTCTCCTTGCCAGACAGAGTGGAAAAGCTTTTTGCTAAGATGTAGACCAGAAGAGAGGCTAAAGACGAAGGTACGGTGCTCTGCAGAGCTAAGCACCGCTCCCGGACCTCTTTCGGCAGAAGGCGCACACCGCAGAGCACTGTGAGCGGCAGAATCGTCTTTGCGCGAAGAAGCAGCTTCTTCGTCTCCGGGAGCCGGAGAGAGCGGCAACTTGGCAAAGGTGATGAAACAAGCTGTACAACACTGCGATTGTGTGCGCAGTTTGCCAACTGAGAGAAAACAGTACCTTACCACTCTCCTGCCTGTTGTAATCACATGAACATTCGATTGCAAGCTGTTTTGGACAACTTTCTTTCTCTTCTTGCAAAACACTCGGCAGACCTGCGTGCAGCCTCTAGAACACGATGGGAGATGTTTTTTGTGCTGGCACAGTTTCTCCTTGCCAGACAGAGTGGAAAAGCTTTTTGCTAAGATGTAGACGAGAAGAGAGGCTAAAGACGAAGGTACGGTGCTCTGCAGAGCTAAGCACCGCTCCCGGACCTCTTTCGGCAGAAGGCGCACACCGCAGAGCACTGTGAGCGGCAGAATCGTCTTTGCGCGAAGAAGCAGCTTCTTCGTCTCCGGGAGCCGGAGAGAGCGGCAACTTCGCAAAGGTGATGAAACAAGCTGTACAACACTGCGATTGTGTGCGCAGCTTGCCAACTGAGAGAAAACAGTACCTGACCACTCTCCTGCCTTTTCTATTCACATGAACATTCGATTGCAAGCTGTTTTGGACAACTTTCTTTCTCTTCTTGCAAAACACTCGGCAGACGTGCGTGCAGCCTCTAGAACACGATGGGAGATGTTTTCTGTGCTGGCACAGTTTCTCCTTGCCAGACAGAGTGGAAAAGCTTTTTGCTAACATGTAGACGAGAAGAGAGGCTAAAGAAGCAGGTAGAGTGCTCTGCACAGCTAAGCACAGCTCCCGGGCGTCTTTCGGCAGAAGGCGCACACCGCAGAGCACTGTGAGCGGCAGAATCGCCTTTGCGCGAAGAAGCAGCTTCTTCGTCTCCGGGAGCCGGAGAGAGCGGCAGCTTCGCAAAGGTGATGAAACAAGCTGTACAACACTGCGATTGTGTGCGCAGCTTGCCAAGTGAGAGAAAACAGTACCTGACCACTCTCCTGCCTTTTCTATTCACATGAACATTCGATTGCAAGCTGTTTTGGACAACTTTCTTTCTCTTCTTGCAAAACACTCGGCAGACCTCCGTGCAGCCTCTAGAACACGATGGGAGATGTTTTCTGTGCTGGCACAGTTTCTCCTTGCCAGACAGAGTGGAAAAGCTTTTTGCTAAGATGTAGACGAGAAGAGAGGCTAAAGACGAAGGTACGGTGCTCTGCAGAGCTAAGCACCGCTCCCGGACCTCTTTCGGCAGAAGGCGCACACCGCAGAGCACTGTGAGCGGCAGAATCGTCTTTGCGCGAAGAAGCAGCTTCTTCGTCTCCGGGAGCCGGAGAGAGCGGCAACTTCGCAAAGGTGATGAAACAAGCTGTACAACACTGCGATTGTGTGCGCAGCTTGCCAACTGAGAGAAAACAGTACCTGACCACTCTCCTGCCTTTTCTATTCACATGAACATTCGATTGCAAGCTGTTTTGGACAACTTTCTTTCTCTTCTTGCGAAACACTCGGCAGACCTCCGTGCAGCCTCTAGAACACGATGGGAGATGTTTTCTGTGCTGGTAAAGTTTCTCCTTGCCAGACAGAGTGGAAAAGCTTTTTGCTAAGATGTAGACCAGAAGAGAGGCTAAAGACGAAGGTACGGTGCTCTGCAGAGCAAAGCACCGCTCCCGGACCTCTTTCGGCAGAAGGCGCACACAGCAGAGCACTGTGAGCGGCAGAATCGCCTTTGCGCGAAGAAGCAGCTTCTTCGTCTCCGGGAGCCGGAGAGAGCGGCAACTTCGCAAAGGTGATGAAACAAGCTGTACAACACTGCGATTGTGTGCGCAGCTTGCCAACTGAGAGAAAACAGTACCTGACCACTCTCCTGCCTTTTCTATTCACATGAACATTCGATTGGAAGCTGTTTTGGACAACTTTCTTTCTCTTCTTGCAAAACACTCTGCAGACCTCCGTGCAGCCTCTAGAACACGATGGGAGATGTTTTTTGTGCAGGCACAGTTTCTCCTTGCCAGACAGAGTGGAAAAGCTTTTTGCTAAGATGTAGACGAGAAGAGAGGCTAAAGACGAAGGTACGGTGCTCTGCAGAGCTAAGCACCGCTCCCGGACCTCTTTCGGCAGAAGGCGCACACCGCAGAGCACTGTGAGCGGCAGAATCGTCTTTGCGCGAAGAAGCAGCTTCTTCGTCTCCGGGAGCCGGAGAGAGCGGCAACTTGGCAAAGGTGATGAAACAAGCTGTACAACACTGCGATTGTGTGCGCAGTTTGCCAACTGAGAGAAAACAGTACCTTACCACTCTCCTGCCTGTTGTAATCACATGAACATTCGATTGCAAGCTGTTTTGGACAACTTTCTTTCTCTTCTTGCAAAACACTCGGCAGACCTGCGTGCAGCCTCTAGAACACGATGGGAGATGTTTTTTGTGCTGGCACAGTTTCTCCTTGCCAGACAGAGTGGAAAAGCTTTTTGCTAAGATGTAGACCAGAAGAGAGGCTAAAGACGAAGGTACGGTGCTCTGCAGAGCTAAGCACCGCTCCCGGACCACTTTCGGCAGAAGGCGCACACCGCAGAGCACTGTGAGCGGAAGAATCGTCTTTGCGCGAAGAAGCAGCTTCTTCGTCTCCGGGAGCCGGAGAGAGCGGCAGCTTCGCAAAGGTGATGAAACAAGCTGTACAACACTGCGATTGTGTGCGCAGCTTGCCAACTGAGAGAAAACAGTACCTGACCACTCTGCTGCCTTTTCTATTAACATGAACATTCGATTGCAAGCTGTTTTGGACAACTTTCTTTCTCTTCTTGCAAAACACTCGGCAGACCTGCGTGCAGCCTCTAGAACACGATGGGAGATGTTTTCTGTGCTGGCACAGTTTCTCCTTGCCAGACAGAGTGGAAAAGCTTTTTGCTAAGATGTAGACGAGAAGAGAGGCTAAAGACGAAGGTACGGTGCTCTGCAGAGCTAAGCACCGCTCCCGGACCTCTTTCGGCAGAAGGCGCACACCGCAGAGCACTGTGAGCGGCAGAATCGTCTTTGCGCGAAGAAGCAGCTTCTTCGTCTCCGGGAGCCGGAGAGAGCGGCAACTTCGCAAAGGTGATGAAACAAGCTGTACAACACTGCGATTGTGTGCGCAGTTTGCCAACTGAGAGAAAACAGTACCTTACCACTCTCCTGCCTGTTGTAATCACATGAACATTCGATTGCAAGCTGTTTTGGACAACTTTCTTTCTCTTCTTGCAAAACACTCGGCAGACCTGCGTGCAGCCTCTAGAACACGATGGGAGATGTTTTTTGTGCTGGCACAGTTTCTCCTTGCCAGACAGAGTGGAAAAGCTTTTTGCTAAGATGTAGACCAGAAGAGAGGCTAAAGACGAAGGTACGGTGCTCTGCAGAGCTAAGCACCGCTCCCGGACCACTTTCGGCAGAAGGCGCACACCGCAGAGCACTGTGAGCGGAAGAATCGTCTTTGCGCGAAGAAGCAGCTTCTTCGTCTCCGGGAGCCGGAGAGAGCGGCAGCTTCGCAAAGGTGATGAAACAAGCTGTACAACACTGCGATTGTGTGCGCAGCTTGCCAACTGAGAGAAAACAGTACCTGACCACTCTGCTGCCTTTTCTATTAACATGAACATTCGATTGCAAGCTGTTTTGGACAACTTTCTTTCTCTTCTTGCAAAACACTCGGCAGACCTCCGTGCAGCCTCTAGAACACGATGGGAGATGTTTTCTGTGCTGGCACAGTTTCTCCTTGCCAGACAGAGTGGAAAAGCTTTTTGCTAAGATGTAGACGAGAAGAGAGGCTAAAGACGAAGGTACGGTGCTCTGCAGAGCTAAGCACCGCTCCCGGACCTCTTTCGGCAGAAGGCGCACACCGCAGAGCACTGTGAGCGGCAGAATCGTCTTTGCGCGAAGAAGCAGCTTCTTCGTCTCCGGGAGCCGGAGAGAGCGGCAACTTCGCAAAGGTGATGAAACAAGCTGTACAACACTGCGATTGTGTGCGCAGCTTGCCAACTGAGAGAAAACAGTACCTGACCACTCTGCTGCCTTTTCTATTCACATGAACATTCGATTGCAAGCTGTTTTGGACAACTTTCTTTCTCTTCTTGCAAAACACTCGGCAGACCTGCGTGCAGCCTCTAGAACACGATGGGAGATGTTTTCTGTGCTGGCACAGTTTCTCCTTGCCAGACAGAGTGGAAAAGCTTTTTGCTAAGATGTAGACGAGAAGAGAGGCTAAAGAAGCAGGTATGGTGCTCGGCAGAGCTAAGCACAGCTCCCGTGCCTCTTTCGGCAGAAGACACACACTGCAGAGCACAGTGAGCGGCAGAATCGTCTTTGCGCGAGAAGCAGCTTCTTCGTCTCCGGGAGCCGGAGAGAGCGGCAACTTCGCAAAGGTGATGAAACAAGCCGTACAACACTGCGATTGTGTGCGCAGCTTGCCAACTGAGAGAAAACAGTACCTGACCACTCTCCTGCCTTTTCTATTCACATGAACATTCGATTGCAAGCTGTTTTGGACAACTTTCTTTCTCTTCTTGCGAAACACTCGGCAGACCTCCGTGCAGCCTCTAGAACACGATGGGAGATGTTTTCTGTGCTGGTAAAGTTTCTCCTTGCCAGACAGAGTGGAAAAGCTTTTTGCTAAGATGTAGACCAGAAGAGAGGCTAAAGACGAAGGTACGGTGCTCTGCAGAGCAAAGCACCGCTCCCGGACCTCTTTCGGCAGAAGGCGCACACCGCAGAGCACTGTGAGCGGCAGAATCGCCTTTGCGCGAAGAAGCAGCTTCTTCGTCTCCGGGAGCCGGAGAGAGCGGCAACTTCGCAAAGGTGATGAAACAAGCTGTACAACACTGCGATTGTGTGCGCAGCTTGCCAACTGAGAGAAAACAGTACCTGACCACTCTCCTGCCTTTTCTATTCACATGAACATTCGATTGCAAGCTGTTTTGGACAACTTTCTTTCTCTTCTTGCAAAACACTCTGCAGACCTCCGTGCAGCCTCTAGAACACGATGGGAGATGTTTTCTGTGCTGGTAAAGTTTCTCCTTGCCAGACAGAGTGGAAAAGCTTTTTGCTAAAATGTAGACCAGAAGAGAGGCTAAAGACGAAGGTACGGTGCTCTGCAGAGCAAAGCACCGCTCCCGGACCTCTTTCGGCAGAAGGCGCACACCGCAGAGCACTGTGAGCGGCAGAATCGCCTTTGCGCGAAGAAGCAGCTTCTTCGTCTCCGGGAGCCGGAGAGAGCGGCAACTTCGCAAAGGTGATGAAACAAGCTGTACAACACTGCGATTGTGTGCGCAGCTTGCCAACTGAGAGAAAACAGTACCTGACCACTCTCCTGCCTTTTCTATTCACCTGAACATTCGATTGGAAGCTGTTTTGGACAACTTTCTTTCTCTTCTTGCAAAACACTCGGCAGACCTCCGTGCAGCCTCTAGAACACGATGGGAGATGTTTTTTGTGCAGGCACAGTTTCTCCTTGCCAGACAGAGTGGAAAAGCTTTTTGCTAAGATGTAGACCAGAAGAGAGGCTAAAGACGAAGGTACGGTGCTCTGCAGAGCTAAGCACCGCTCCCGGACCTCTTTCGGCAGAAGGCGCACACCGCAGAGCACTGTGAGCGGCAGAATCGTCTTTGCGCGAAGAAGCAGCTTCTTCGTCTCCGGGAGCCGGAGAGAGCGGCAACTTCGCAAAGGTGATGAAACAAGCCGTACAACACTGCGATTGTGTGCGCAGCTTGCCAACTGAGAGAAAACAGTACCTGACCACTCTCCTGCCTTTTCTATTCACATGAACATTCGATTGCAAGCTGTTTTGGACAACTTTCTTTCTCTTCTTGCGAAACACTCGGCAGACCTCCGTGCAGCCTCTAGAACACGATGGGAGATGTTTTCGGTGCTGGTAAAGTTTCTCCTTGCCAGACAGAGTGGAAAAGCTTTTTGCTAAGATGTAGACCAGAAGAGAGGCTAAAGACGAAGGTACGGTGCTCTGCAGAGCAAAGCACCGCTCCCGGACCTCTTTCGGCAGAAGGCGCACACCGCAGAGCACTGTGAGCGGCAGAATCGCCTTTGCGCGAAGAAGCAGCTTCTTCGTCTCCGGGAGCCGGAGAGAGCGGCAACTTCGCAAAGGTGATGAAACAAGCTGTACAACACTGCGATTGTGTGCGCAGCTTGCCAACTGAGAGAAAACAGTACCTGACCACTCTCCTGCCTTTTCTATTCACATGAACATTCGATTGCAAGCTGTTTTGGACAACTTTCTTTCTCTTCTTGCAAAACACTCGGCAGACCTGCGTGCAGCCTCTAGAACACGATGGGAGATGTTTTCTGTGCTGGCACAGTTTCTCCTTGCCAGACAGAGTGGAAAAGCTTTTTGCTAAGATGTAGACCAGAAGAGAGGCTAAAGACGAAGGTACGGTGCTCTGCAGAGCTAAGCACCGCTCCCGGGCCTCTTTCGGCAGAAGGCGCACACCGCAGAGCACTGTGAGCGGCAGAATCGTCTTTGCGCGAAGAAGCAGCTTCTTCGTCTCCGGGAGCCGGAGAGAGCGGCAACTTCGCAAAGGTGATGAAACAAGCTGTACAACACTGCGATTGTGTGCGCAGCTTGCCAACTGAGAGAAAACAGTACCTGACCACTCTCCTGCCTTTTCTATTCACATGAACATTCGATTGCAAGCTGTTTTGGACAACTTTCTTTCTCTTCTTGCAAAACACTCGGCAGACCTGCGTGCAGCCTCTAGAACACGATGGGAGATGTTTTCTGTGCTGGCACATTATGTCCTTGCCAGACAGAGTGGAAAAGCTTTTTGCTAAGATGTAGACGAGAAGAGAGGCTAAAGACGAAGGTACGGTGCTCTGCAGAGCTAAGCACCGCTCCCGGACCACTTTCGGCAGAAGGCGCACACCGCAGAGCACTGTGAGCGGAAGAATCGCCTTTGCGCGAAGAAGCAGCTTCTTCGTCTCCGGGAGCCGGAGAGAGCGGCAACTTCGCAAAGGTGATGAAACAAGCTGTACAACACTGCGATTGTGTGCGCAGCTTGCCAACTGAGAGAAAACAGTACCTGACCACTCTCCTGCCTTTTCTATTCACATGAACATTCGATTGCAAGCTGTTTTGGACAACTTTCTTTCTCTTCTTGCAAAACACTCTGCAGACCTCCGTGCAGCCTCTAGAACACGATGGGAGATGTTTTTTGTGCAGGCACAGTTTCTCCTTGCCAGACAGCGTGGAAAAGCTTTTTGCTAAGATGTAGACGAGAAGAGAGGCTAAAGACGAAGGTACGGTGCTCTGCAGAGCTAAGCACCGCTCCCGGACCTCTTTCGGCAGAAGGCGCACACCGCAGAGCACTGTGAGCGGCAGAATCGTCTTTGCGCGAAGAAGCAGCTTCTTCGTCTCCGGGAGCCGGAGAGAGCGGCAACTTCGCAAAGGTGATGAAACAAGCTGTACAACACTGCGATTGTGTGCGCAGCTTGCCAACTGAGAGAAAACAGTACCTTACCACTCTCCTGCCTGTTGTAATCACATGAACATTCGATTGCAAGCTGTTTTGGACAACTTTCTTTCTCTTCTTGCAAAACACTCGACAGACCTCCGTGCAGCCTCTAGAACACGATGGGAGATGTTTTCTGTGCTGGCACAGTTTCTCCTTGCCAGACAGAGTGGAAAAGCTTTTTGCTAAGATGTAGACGAGAAGAGAGGCTAAAGACGAAGGTACGGTGCTCTGCAGAGCTAAGCACCGCTCCCGGACCTCTTTCGGCAGAAGGCGCACACCGCAGAGCACTGTGAGCGGCAGAATCGTCTTTGCGCGAAGAAGCAGCTTCTTCGTCTCCGGGAGCCGGAGAGAGCGGCAACTTCGCAAAGGTGATGAAACAAGCTGTACAACACTGCGATTGTGTGCGCAGCTTGCCAACTGAGAGAAAACAGTACCTGACCACTCTCCTGCCTTTTCTATTCACATGAACATTCGATTGCAAGCTGTTTTGGACAACTTTCTTTCTCTTCTTGCAAAACACTCGGCAGACCTGCGTGCAGCCTCTAGAACACGATGGGAGATGTTTTCTGTGCTGGCACAGTTTCTCCTTGCCAGACAGAGTGGAAAAGCTTTTTGCTAAGATGTAGACGAGAAGAGAGGCTAAAGAAGCAGGTATGGTGCTCGGCAGAGCTAAGCACAGCTCCCGTGCCTCTTTCGGCAGAAGACACACACTGCAGAGCACAGTGAGCGGCAGAATCGTCTTTGCGCGAGAAGCAGCTTCTTCGTCTCCGGGAGCCGGAGAGAGCGGCAACTTCGCAAAGGTGATGAAACAAGCCGTACAACACTGCGATTGTGTGCGCAGCTTGCCAACTGAGAGAAAACAGTACCTGACCACTCTCCTGCCTTTTCTATTCACATGAACATTCGATTGCAAGCTGTTTTGGACAACTTTCTTTCTCTTCTTGCAAAACACTCGGCAGACCTCCGTGCAGCCTCTAGAACACGATGGGAGATGGTTTCTGTGCTGGTAAAGTTTCTCCTTGCCAGACAGAGTGGAAAAGCTTTTTGCTAAGATGTAGACCAGAAGAGAGGCTAAAGACGAAGGTACGGTGCTCTGCAGAGCTAAGCACCGCTCCCGGGCCTCTTTCGGCAGAAGGCGCACACCGCAGAGCACTGTGAGCGGCACAATCGCCTTTGCGCGAAGAAGCAGCTTCTTCGTCTCCGGGAGCCGGAGAGAGCGGCAACTTGGCAAAGGTGATGAAACAAGCTGTACAACACTGCGATTGTGTGCGCAGCTTGCCAAGTGAGAGAAAACAGTACCTGACCACTCTCCTGCCTTTTCTATTCACATGAACATTCGATTGGAAGCTGTTTTGGACAACTTTCTTTCTCTTCTTGCAAAACACTCTGCAGACCTCCGTGCAGCCTCTAGAACACGATGGGAGATGTTTTTTGTGCAGGCACAGTTTCTCCTTGCCAGACAGAGTGGAAAAGCTTTTTGCTAAGATGTAGACGAGAAGAGAGGCTAAAGACGAAGGTACGGTGCTCTGCAGAGCTAAGCACCGCTCCCGGACCTCTTTCGGCAGAAGGCGCACACCGCAGAGCACTGTGAGCGGCAGAATCGTCTTTGCGCGAAGAAGCAGCTTCTTCGTCTCCGGGAGCCGGAGAGAGCGGCAACTTGGCAAAGGTGATGAAACAAGCCGTACAACACTGCGATTGTGTGCGCAGCTTGCCAACTGAGAGAAAACAGTACCTTACCACTCTCCTGCCTGTTGTAATCACATGAACATTCGATTGCAAGCTGTTTTGGACAACTTTCTTTCTCTTCTTGCAAAACACTCGGCAGACCTCCGTGCAGCCTCTAGAACACGATGGGAGATGTTTTTTGTGCTGGCACAGTTTCTCCTTGCCAGACAGAGTGGAAAAGCTTTTTGCTAAGATGTAGACGAGAAGAGAGGCTAAAGACGAAGGTACGGTGCTCTGCAGAGCTAAGCACCGCTCCCGGACCTCTTTCGGCAGAAGGCGCACACCGCAGAGCACTGTGAGCGGCAGAATCGTCTTTGCGCGAAGAAGCAGCTTCTTCGTCTCCGGGAGCCGGAGAGAGCGGCAACTTCGCAAAGGTGATGAAACAAGCTGTACAACACTGCGATTGTGTGCGCAGCTTGCCAACTGAGAGAAAACAGTACCTGACCACTCTCCTGCCTTTTCTATTCACATGAACATTCGATTGCAAGCTGTTTTGGACAACTTTCTTTCTCTTCTTGCAAAACACTCGGCAGACCTCCGTGCAGCCTCTAGAACACGATGGGAGATGTTTTCTGTGCTGGCAGCGTTTCTCCTTGCCAGACAGAGTGGAAAAGCTTTTTGCTAATATGTAGACGAGAAGAGAGGCTAAAGAAGCAGGTAGAGTGCTCTGCACAGCTAAGCACAGCTCCCGGGCGTCTTTCGGCAGAAGGCGCACACCGCAGAGCACTGTGAGCGGCAGAATCGCCTTTGCGCGAAGAAGCAGCTTCTTCGTCTCCGGGAGCCGGAGAGAGCGGCAGCTTCGCAAAGGTGATGAAACAAGCTGTACAACACTGCGATTGTGTGCGCAGCTTGCCAACTGAGAGAAAACAGTACCTGACCACTCTGCTGCCTTTTCTATTCTCATGAACATTCGATTGCAAGCTGTTTTGGACAACTTTCTTTCTCTTCTTGCAAAACACTCGGCAGACCTGCGTGCAGCCTCTAGAAGACGATGGGAGATGTTTTCTGTGCTGGCACAGTTTCTCCTTGCCAGACAGAGTGGAAAAGCTTTTTGCTAAGATGTAGACGAGAAGAGAGGCTAAAGAAGCAGGTATGGTGCTCGGCAGAGCTAAGCACAGCTCCCGTGCCTCTTTCGGCAGAAGACACACACTGCAGAGCACAGTGAGCGGCAGAATCGTCTTTGCGCGAGAAGCAGCTTCTTCGTCTCCGGGAGCCGGAGAGAGCGGCAACTTCGCAAAGGTGATGAAACAAGCCGTACAACACTGCGATTGTGTGCGCAGCTTGCCAACTGAGAGAAAACAGTACCTGACCACTCTCCTGCCTTTTCTATTCACATGAACATTCGATTGCAAGCTGTTTTGGACAACTTTCTTTCTCTTCTTGCAAAACACTCGGCAGACCTCCGTGCAGCCTCTAGAACACGATGGGAGATGTTTTTTGTGCAGGCACAGTTTCTCCTTGCCAGACAGAGTGGAAAAGCTTTTTGCTAAGATGTAGACGAGAAGAGAGGCTAAAGACGAAGGTACGGTGCTCTGCAGAGCTAAGCACCGCTCCCGGACCTCTTTGGGCAGAAGGCGCACACCGCCGAGCACTGTGAGCGGCAGAATCGTCTTTGCGCGAAGAAGCAGCTTCTTCGTCTCCGGGAGCCGGAGAGAGCGGCAACTTCGCAAAGGTGATGAAACAAGCTGTACAACACTGCGATTGTGTGCGCAGCTTGCCAACTGAGAGAAAACAGTACCTGACCACTCTGCTGCCTTTTCTATTCACATGAACATTCGATTGCAAGCTGTTTTGGACAACTTTCTTTCTCTTCTTGCAAAACACTCGGCAGACCTGCGTGCAGCCTCTAGAACACGATGGGAGATGTTTTCTGTGCTGGCACAGTTTCTCCTTGCCAGACAGAGTGGAAAAGCTTTTTGCTAAGATGTAGACGAGAAGAGAGGCTAAAGAAGCAGGTAGAGTGCTCTGCAGAGCTAAGCACAGCTCCCGGGCGTCTTTCGGCAGAAGGCGCACACCGCAGAGCACTGTGAGCGGCAGAATCGCCTTTGCGCGAAGAAGCAGCTTCTTCGTCTCCGGGAGCCGGAGAGAGCGGCAGCTTCGCAAAGGTGATGAAACAAGCTGTACAACACTGCGATTGTGTGCGCAGCTTGCCAAGTGAGAGAAAACAGTACCTGACCACTCTCCTGCCTTTTCTATTCACATGAACATTCGATTGCAAGCTGTTTTGGACAACTTTCTTTCTCTTCTTGCAAAACACTCGGCAGACCTCCGTGCAGCCTCTAGAAGACGATGGGAGATGTTTTCTGTGCTGGCACAGTTTCTCCTTGCCAGACAGAGTGGAAAAGCTTTTTGCTAAGATGTAGACGAGAAGAGAGGCTAAAGACGAAGGTACGGTGCTCTGCAGAGCTAAGCACCGCTCCCGGACCTCTTTCGGCAGAAGGCGCACCCCGCAGAGCACTGTGAGCGGCAGAATCGTCTTTGCGCGAAGAAGCAGCTTCTTCGTCTCCGGGAGCCGGAGAGAGCGGCAACTTCGCAAAGGTGATGAAACAAGCTGTACAACACTGCGATTGTGTGCGCAGCTTGCCAACTGAGAGAAAACAGTACCTGACCACTCTGCTGCCTTTTCTATTCACATGAACATTCGATTGCAAGCTGTTTTGGACAACTTTCTTTCTCTTCTTGCAAAACACTCGGCAGACCTGCGTGCAGCCTCTAGAACACGATGGGAGATGTTTTCTGTGCTGGCACAGTTTCTCCTTGCCAGACAGAGTGGAAAAGCTTTTTGCTAAGATGTAGACGAGAAGAGAGGCTAAAGACGAAGGTACGGTGCTCTGCAGAGCTAAGCACCGCTCCCGGGCCTCTTTCGGCAGAAGGCGCACACCGCAGAGCACTGTGAGCGGCAGAATCGTCTTTGCGCGAAGAAGCAGCTTCTTCGTCTCCGGGAGCCGGAGAGAGCGGCAACTTCGCAAAGGTGATGAAACAAGCTGTACAACACTGCGATTGTGTGCGCAGCTTGCCAACTGAGAGAAAACAGTACCTGACCACTCTCCTGCCTTTTCTATTCACATGAACATTCGATTGCAAGCTGTTTTGGACAACTTTCTTTCTCTTCTTGCAAAACACTCGGCAGACCTCCGTGCAGCCTCTAGAACACGATGGGAGATGTTTTCTGTGCTGGCACAGTTTCTCCTTGCCAGACAGAGTGGAAAAGCTTTTTGATAAGATGTAGACGAGAAGAGAGGCTAAAGGCGAAGGTACGGTGCTCTGCAGAGCTAAGCACCGCTCCCGGGCCTCTTTCGGCAGAAGGCGCACACCGCAGAGCACTGTGAGCGGCAGAATCGTCTTTGCGCGAAGAAGCAGCTTCTTCGTCTCCGGGAGCCGGAGAGAGCGGCAACTTCGCAAAGGTGATGAAACAAGCTGTACAACACTGCGATTGTGTGCGCAGCTTGCCAACTGAGAGAAAACAGTACCTTACCACTCTCCTGACGGTTGTAATCACATGAACATTCGATTGCAAGCTGTTTTGGACAACTTTCTTTCTCTTCTTGCAAAACACTCTGCAGACCTCCGTGCAGCCTCTAGAACACGATGGGAGATGTTTTTTGTGCTGGCACAGTTTCTCCTTGCCAGACAGAGTGGAAAAGCTTTTTGCTAAGATGTAGACGAGAAGAGAGGCTAAAGACGAAGGTACGGTGCTCTGCAGAGCTAAGCACCGCTCCCGGACCTCTTTCGGCAGAAGGCGCACACCGCAGAGCACTGTGAGCGGCAGAATCGTCTTTGCGCGAAGAAGCAGCTTCTTCGTCTCCGGGAGCCGGAGAGAGCGGCAACTTCGCAAAGGTGATGAAACAAGCTGTACAACACTGCGATTGTGTGCGCAGCTTGCCAACTGAGAGAAAACAGTACCTGACCACTCTGCTGCCTTTTCTATTCACATGAACATTCGATTGCAAGCTGTTTTGGACAACTTTCTTTCTCTTCTTGCAAAACACTCGGCAGACCTGCGTGCAGCCTCTAGAACACGATGGGAGATGTTTTCTGTGCTGGCACAGTTTCTCCTTGCCAGACAGAGTGGAAAAGCTTTTTGCTAAGATGTAGACGAGAAGAGAGGCTAAAGAAGCAGGTATGGTGCTCGGCAGAGCAAAGCACAGCTCCCGTGCCTCTTTCGGCAGAAGACACACACTGCAGAGCACAGTGAGCGGCAAAATCGTCTTTGCGCGAGAAGCAGCTTCTTCGTCTCCGGGAGCCGGAGAGAGCGGCAACTTCGCAAAGGTGATGAAACAAGCCGTACAACACTGCGATTGTGTGCGCAGCTTGCCAACTGAGAGAAAACAGTACCTGACCACTCTCCTGCCTTTTCTATTCACATGAACATTCGATTGCAAGCTGTTTTGGACAACTTTCTTTCTATTCTTGCAAAACACTCGGCAGACCTCCGTGCAGCCTCTAGAACACGATGGGAGATGTTTTTTGTGCAGGCACAGTTTCTCCTTGCCAGACAGAGTGGAAAAGCTTTTTGCTAAGATGTAGACCAGAAGAGAGGCTAAAGACGAAGGTACGGTGCTCTGCAGAGCTAAGCACCGCTCAAGGACCTCTTTCGGCAGAAGGCGCACACCGCAGAGCACTGTGAGCGGCAGAATCGTCTTTGCGCGAAGAAGCAGCTTCTTCGTCTCCGGGAGCCGGAGAGAGCGGCAACTTGGCAAAGGTGATGAAACAAGCTGTACAACACTGCGATTGTGTGCGCAGCTTGCCAACTGAGAGAAAACAGTACCTGACCACTCTCCTGCCTTTTCTATTCACATGAACATTCGATTGCAAGCTGTTTTGGACAACTTTCTTTCTCTTCTTGCAAAACACTCGGCAGACCTCCGTGCAGCCTCTAGAACACGATGGGAGATGTTTTTTGTGCTGGCACAGTTTCTCCTTGCCAGACAGAGTGGAAAAGCTTTTTGCTGAGATTTAGACGAGAAGAGAGGCTAAAGACGAAGGTACGGTGCTCTGCAGAGCTAAGCACCGCTCCCGGACCTCTTTCGGCAGAAGGCGCACACCGCAGAGCACTGTGAGCGGCAGAATCGTCTTTGCGCGAAGAAGCAGCTTCTTCGTCTCCG
The DNA here is from genome assembly GCF_028551555.1 of Melozone crissalis. Classification (NCBI taxonomy): domain Eukaryota; kingdom Metazoa; phylum Chordata; class Aves; order Passeriformes; family Passerellidae; genus Melozone; species Melozone crissalis. Next base: position 270,250 of record NW_026536238.1, on the reverse strand, counting down.
GGAGCCGGAGAGAGCGGCAACTTGGCAAAGGTGATGAAACAAGCTGTACAACACTGCGATTGTGTGCGCAGCTTGCCAAGTGAGAGAAAACAGTACCTGACCACTCTCCTGCCTTTTCTATTCACATGAACATTCGATTGGAAGCTGTTTTGGACAACTTTCTTTCTCTTCTTGCAAAACACTCTGCAGACCTCCGTGCAGCCTCTAGAACACGATGGGAGATGTTTTCTGTGCTGGTAAAGTTTCTCCTTGCCAGACAGAGTGGAAAAGCTTTTTGCTGATATGTAGACCAGAAGAGAGGCTAAAGACGAAGGTACGGTGCTCTGCAGAGCTAAGCACCGCTCCCGGACCTCTTTCGGCAGAAGGCGCACACCGCAGAGCACTGTGAGCGGCAGAATCGCCTTTGCGCGAAGAAGCAGCTTCTTCGTCTCCGGGAGCCGGAGAGAGCGGCAACTTCGCAAAGGTGATGAAACAAGCTGTACAACACTGCGATTGTGTGCGCAGCTTGCCAACTGAGAGAAAACAGTACCTGACCACTCTCCTGCCTTTTCTATTCACATGAACATTCGATTGCAAGCTGTTTTGGACAACTTTCTTTCTCTTCTTGCAAAACACTCGGCAGACCTCCGTGCAGCCTCTAGAACACGATGGGAGATGTTTTTTGTGCAGGCACAGTTTCTCCTTGCCAGACAGAGTGGAAAAGCTTTTTGCTAAGATGTAGACGAGAAGAGAGGCTAAAGATGCAGGTATGGTGCTCTGCAGAGCTAAGCACAGCTCCCGTGCCTCTTTCCGCAGAAGACACACATTGCAGAGCACAGTGAGCGGCAGAATCGTCTTTGCGCGAGAAGCAGCTTCTTCGTCTCCGGGAGCCGGAGAGAGCGGCAACTTCGCAAAGGTGATGAAACAAGCCGTACAACACTGCGATTGTGTGCGCAGCTTGCCAACTGAGAGAAAACAGTACCTGACCACTCTCCTGCCTTTTCTATTCACATGAACATTCGATTGCAAGCTGTTTTGGACAACTTTCTTTCTCTTCTTGCAAAACACTCGGCAGACCTGCGTGCAGCCTCTAGAACACGATGGGAGATGTTTTCTGTGCTGGTAAAGTTTCTCCTTGCCAGACAGAGTGGAAAAGCTTTTTGCAAAGATGTAGACCAGAAGAGAGGCTAAAGACGAAGGTACGGTGCTCTGCAGAGCAAAGCACCGCTCCCGGACCTCTTTCGGCAGAAGGCGCACACCGCAGAGCACTGTGAGCGGCAGAATCGCCTTTGCGCGAAGAAGCAGCTTCTTCGTCTCCGGGAGCCGGAGAGAGCGGCAACTTCGCAAAGGTGATGAAACAAGCTGTACAACACTGCGATTGTGTGCGCAGCTTGCCAACTGAGAGAAAACAGTACCTGACCACTCTCCTGCCTTTTCTATTCACATGAACATTCGATTGGAAGCTGTTTTGGACAACTTTCTTTCTCTTCGTCCAAAACACTCGGCAGACCTCCGTGCAGCCTCTAGAACACGATGGGAGATGTTTTCTGTGCAGGCACAGTTTCTCCTTGCCAGACAGAGTGGAAAAGCTTTTTGCTAAGATGTAGACGAGAAGAGAGGCTAAAGACGAAGGTACGGTGCTCTGCAGAGCTAAGCACCGCTCCCGGACCTCTTTCGGCAGAAGGCGCACACCGCAGAGCACTGTGAGCGGCAGAATCGTCTTTGCGCGAAGAAGCAGCTTCTTCGTCTCCGGGAGCCGGAGAGAGCGGCAACTTCGCAAAGGTGATGAAACAAGCTGTACAACACTGCGATTGTGTGCGCAGCTTGCCAACTGAGAGAAAACAGTACCTTACCACTCTCCTGCCTGTTGTAATCACATGAACATTCGATTGCAAGCTGTTTTGGACAACTTTCTTTCTCTTCTTGCAAAACACTCGGCAGACCTGCGTGCAGCCTCTAGAACACGATGGGAGATGTTTTTTGTGCTGGCACAGTTTCTCCTTGCCAGACAGAGTGGAAAAGCTTTTTGCTAAGATGTAGACGAGAAGAGAGGCTAAAGACGAAGGTACGGTGCTCTGCAGAGCTAAGCACAGCTCCCGGACCTCTTTCGGCAGAAGGCGCACACCGCAGAGCACTGTGAGCGGCAGAATCGTCTTTGCGCGAAGAAGCAGCTTCTTCGTCTCCGGGAGCCGGAGAGAGCGGCAACTTCGCAAAGGTGATGAAACAAGCTGTACAACACTGCGATTGTGTGCGCAGCTTGCCAACTGAGAGAAAACAGTACCTGACCACTCTGCTGCCTTTTCTATTCACATGAACATTCGATTGCAAGCTGTTTTGGACAACTTTCTTTCTCTTCTTGCAAAACACTCGGCAGACCTGCGTGCAGCCTCTAGAACACGATGGGAGATGTTTTTTGTGCTGGCACAGTTTCTCCTTGCCAGACAGAGTGGAAAAGCTTTTTGCTAAGATGTAGACGAGAAGAGAGGCTAAAGACGAAGGTACGGTGCTCTGCAGAGCTAAGCACAGCTCCCGGACCTCTTTCGGCAGAAGGCGCACACCGCAGAGCACTGTGAGCGGCAGAATCGTCTTTGCGCGAAGAAGCAGCTTCTTCGTCTCCGGGAGCCGGAGAGAGCGGCAACTTCGCAAAGGTGATGAAACAAGCTGTACAACACTGCGATTGTGTGCGCAGCTTGCCAACTGAGAGAAAACAGTACCTGACCACTCTGCTGCCTTTTCTATTCACATGAACATTCGATTGCAAGCTGTTTTGGACAACTTTCTTTCTCTTCTTGCAAAACACTCGGCAGACCTGCGTGCAGCCTCTAGAACACGATGGGAGATGTTTTCTGTGCTGGCACAGTTTCTCCTTGCCAGACAGAGTGGAAAAGCTTTTTGCTAATATGTAGACGAGAAGAGAGGCTAAAGAAGCAGGTAGAGTGCTCTGCACAGCTAAGCACAGCTCCCGGGCGTCTTTCGGCAGAAGGCGCACACCGCAGAGCACTGTGAGCGGCAGAATCGCCTTTGCGCGAAGAAGCAGCTTCTTCGTCTCCGGGAGCCGGAGAGAGCGGCAGCTTCGCAAAGGTGATGAAACAAGCTGTACAACACTGCGATTGTGTGCGCAGCTTGCCAACTGAGAGAAAACAGTACCTGACCACTCTCCTGCCTTTTCTATTCACATGAACATTCGATTGCAAGCTGTTTTGGACAACTTTCTTTCTCTTCTTGCAAAACACTCGGCAGACCTCCGTGCAGCCTCTAGAACACGATGGGAGATGTTTTCTGTGCTGGTAAAGTTTCTCCTTGCCAGACAGAGTGGAAAAGCTTTTTGCTAAGATGTAGACGAGAAGAGAGGCTAAAGACGAAGGTACGGTGCTCTGCAGAGCTAAGCACCGCTCCCGGGCCTCTTTCGGCAGAAGGCGCACACCGCAGAGCACTGTGAGCGGCAGAATCGTCTTTGCGCGAAAAAGCAGCTTCTTCGTCTCCGGGAGCCGGAGAGAGCGGCAACTTCGCAAAGGTGATGAAACAAGCTGTACAACACTGCGATTGTGTGCGCAGCTTGCCAACTGAGAGAAAACAGTACCTGACCACTCTCCTGCCTTTTCTATTCACATGAACATTCGATTGCAAGCTGTTTTGGACAACTTTCCTTCTCTTCTTGCAAAACACTCGGCAGACCTGCGTGCAGCCTCTAGAAGACGATGGGAGATGTTTTCTGTGCTGGCACAGTTTCTCCTTGCCAGACAGAGTGGAAAAGCTTTTTGCTAAGATGTAGACGAGAAGAGAGGCTAAAGACGAAGGTACGGTGCTCTGCAGAGCTAAGCACCGCTCCCGGACCTCTTTCGGCAGAAGGCGCACCCCGCAGAGCACTGTGAGCGGCAGAATCGTCTTTGCGCGAAGAAGCAGCTTCTTCGTCTCCGGGAGCCGGAGAGAGCGGCAACTTCGCAAAGGTGATGAAACAAGCTGTACAACACTGCGATTGTGTGCGCAGCTTGCCAACTGAGAGAAAACAGTACCTGACCACTCTGCTGCCTTTTCTATTCACATGAACATTCGATTGCAAGCTGTTTTGGACAACTTTCTTTCTCTTCTTGCAAAACACTCGGCAGACCTGCGTGCAGCCTCTAGAACACGATGGGAGATGTTTTCTGTGCTGGCACAGTTTCTCCTTGCCAGACAGAGTGGAAAAGCTTTTTGCTAAGATGTAGACGAGAAGAGAGGCTAAAGACGAAGGTACGGTGCTCTGCAGAGCTAAGCACCGCTCCCGGGCCTCTTTCGGCAGAAGGCGCACACCGCAGAGCACTGTGAGCGGCAGAATCGTCTTTGCGCGAAGAAGCAGCTTCTTCGTCTCCGGGAGCCGGAGAGAGCGGCAACTTCGCAAAGGTGATGAAACAAGCTGTACAACACTGCGATTGTGTGCGCAGCTTGCCAACTGAGAGAAAACAGTACCTGACCACTCTCCTGCCTTTTCTATTCACATGAACATTCGATTGCAAGCTGTTTTGGACAACTTTCTTTCTCTTCGTCCAAAACACTCGGCAGACCTCCGTGCAGCCTCTAGAACACGATGGGAGATGTTTTCTGTGCTGGCACAGTTTCTCCTTGCCAGACAGAGTGGAAAAGCTTTTTGCTAAGATGTAGACGAGAAGAGAGGCTAAAGGCGAAGGTACGGTGCTCTGCAGAGCTAAGCACCGCTCCCGGACCTCTTTCGGCAGAAGGCGCACACCGCAGAGCACTGTGAGCGGCAGAATCGTCTTTGCGCGAAGAAGCAGCTTCTTCGTCTCCGGGAGCCGGAGAGAGCGGCAACTTCGCAAAGGTGATGAAACAAGCTGTACAACACTGCGATTGTGTGCGCAGCTTGCCAACTGAGAGAAAACAGTACCTGACCACTCTCCTGACTGTTGTAATCACATGAACATTCGATTGCAAGCTGTTTTGGACAACTTTCTTTCTCTTCTTGCAAAACACTCTGCAGACCTCCGTGCAGCCTCTAGAACACGATGGGAGATGTTTTTTGTGCTGGCACAGTTTCTCCTTGCCAGACAGAGTGGAAAAGCTTTTTGCTAAAGATGTAGACGAGAAGAGAGGCTAAAGACGAAGGTACGGTGCTCTGCAGAGCTAAGCACCGCTCCCGGACCTCTTTCGGCAGAAGGCGCACACCGCAGAGCACTGTGAGCGGCAGAATCGTCTTTGCGCGAAGAAGCAGCTTCTTCGTCTCCGGGAGCGGAGAGAGCGGCAACTTCGCAAGGTGATGAAACAAGCTGTACAACACTGCGATTGTGTGCGCAGCTTGCCAAACTGAGAGAAAACAGTACCTGACCACTCTGCTGCCTTTTCTATTCACATGAACATTCGATTGCAAGCTGTTTTGGACAACTTTCTTTCTCTTCTTGCAAAACACTCGGCAGACCTGCGTGCAGCCTCTAGAACACGATGGGAGATGTTTTCTGTGCTGGCACAGTTTTCTCCTTGCCAGACAGAGTGGAAAAGCTTTTTGCTAAGATGTAGACGAGAAGAGAGGCTAAAGAAGCAGGTATGGTGCTCGGCAGAGCAAAGCACAGCTCCCGTGCCTCTTTCGGCAGAAGACACACACTGCAGAGCAACAGTGAGCGGCAGAATCGTCTTTGCGCGAGAAGCAGCTTCTTCGTCTCCGGGAGCCGGAGAGAGCGGCAACTTCGCAAAGGTGATGAAACAAGCCGTACAACACTGCGATTGTGTGCGCAGCTTGCCAACTGAGAGAAAACAGTACCTGACCACTCTCCTGCCTTTTCTATTCACATGAACATTCGATTGCAAGCTGTTTTGGACAACTTTCTTTCTCCTCACGAAACACTCGGCAGACCTCCGTGCAGCCTCTAGAACACGATGGGAGATGTTTTCTGTGCTGGTAAAGTTTCTCCTTGCCAGACAGAGTGGAAAAGCTTTTTGCTAAGATGTAGACCAGAAGAGAGGCTAAAGACGAAGGTACGGTGCTCTGCAGAGCAAAGCACCGCTCCCGGACCTCTTTCGGCAGAAGGCGCACACCGCAGAGCACTGTGAGCGGCAGAATCGCCTTTGCGCGAAGAAGCAGCTTCTTCGTCTCCGGGAGCCGGAGAGAGCGGCAACTTCGCAAAGGTGATGAAACAAGCTGTACAACACTGCGATTGTGTGCGCAGCTTGCCATCTGAGAGAAAACAGTACCTGACCACTCTCCTGCCTTTTCTATTCACATGAACATTCGATTTGCAAGCTGTTTTGGACAACTTTCTTTCTCTTCTTGCAAAACACTCGGCAGACCTGCGTTGCAGCCTCTAGAACACGATGGGAGATGTTTTCTGTGCTGGTAAAGTTTCTCCTTGCCAGACAGAGTGGAAAAGCTTTTTGCTAAGATGTAGACCAGAAGAGAGGCTAAAGACGAAGGTACGGTGCTCTGCAGAGCAAAGCACCCGCTCCCGGACCTCTTTCGGCAGAAGGCGCACACCGCAGAGCACTGTGAGCGGCAGAATCGCCTTTGCGCGAAGAAGCAGCTTCTTCGTCTCCGGAGCCGGAGAGAGCGGCAAACTTCGCAAAGGTGATGAAACAAGCTGTCCAACACTGCGATTGTGTGCGCAGCTTGCCAACTGAGAGAAAACAGTACCTGACCACTCTCCTGCCTTTTCTATTCACATGAACATTCGATTGGAAGCTGTTTTGGACAACTTTCTTTCTCTTCGTCCAAAACACTCGGCAGACCTCCGTGCAGCCTCCTAGAACACGATGGGAGATGTTTTTTGTGCAGGCACAGTTTCTCCTTGCCAGACAGAGTGGAAAAGCTTTTTGCTAAGATGTAGACGAGAAGAGAGGCTAAAGACGAAGGTACGGTGCTCTGCAGAGCTAAGCACCGCTCCCGGACCTCTTTCGGCAGAAGGCGCACACCGCAGAGGCACTGTGAGCGGCAGAATCGTCTTTGCGCGAAGAAGCAGCTTCTTCGTCTCCGGGAGCCGGAGAGAGCGGCAACTTGGCAAAGGTGATGAAACAAGCTGTACAACACTGCGATTGTGTGCGCAGCTTGCCAACTGAGAGAAAACAGTACCTTACCACTCTCCTGCCTGTTGTAATCACATGAACATTCGATTGCAAGCTGTTTTGGACAACTTTCTTTCTCTTCTTGCAAAACACTCGGCAGACCTGCGTGCAGCCTCTAGAACCACGATGGGAGATGATTTTTGTGCTGGCACAGTTTCTCCTTGCCAGACAGAGTGGAAAAGCTTTTTGCTAAGATGTAGACGAGAAGAGACGCTAAAGACGAAGGTACGGTTGCTCTGCAGAGCTAAGCACAGCTCCCGGACCTCTTTCGGCAGAAGGCGCACACCGCAGAGCACTGTGAGCGGCAGAATCGTCTTTGCGCGAAGAAGCAGCTTCTTCGTCTCCGGGAGCCGGAGAGAGCGGCAACTTCGCAAAGGTGATGAAACAAGCTGTACAACACTGCGATTGTGTGCGCAGCTTGCCAACTGAGAGAAAACAGTACCTGACCACTCTGCTGCCTTTTCTATTCACATGAACATTCGATTGGAAGCTGTTTTGGACAACTTTCTTTCTCTTCTTGCAAAAACACTCTGCAGACCTCCGTGCAGCCTCTAGAACACGATGGGAGATGTTTTCTGTGCTGGTAAAGTTTCTCCTTGCCAGACAGAGTGGAAAAGCTTTTTGCTAAGATGTAGACGAGAAGAGAGGCTAAAGACGAAGGTACGGTGCTCTGCAGAAGCTAAGCACCGCTCCCGGACCTCTTTCGGCAGAAGGCGCACACCGCAGAGCACTGTGAGCGGCAGAATCGCCTTTGCGCGAAGAAGCAGCTTCTTCGTCTCCGGGAGCCGGAGAGAGCGGCAACTTCGCAAAGGTGATGAAAACAAGCTGTACAACACTGCGATTGTGTGCGCAGCTTGCCATCTGAGAGAAAACAGTACCTGACCACTCTCCTGCCTTTTCTATTCAGATGAACATTCGATTGCAAGCTGTTTTGGACAACTTTCTTTCTCTTCTTGCAAAACACTCGGCAGACCTCCGTGCAGCCTCTAGAACACGATGGGAGATGTTTTCTGTGCTGGCACAGTTTCTCCTTGCCAGACAGAGTGGAAAAGCTTTTTGCTAAGATGTAGACGAGAAGAGAGGCTAAAGAAGCAGGTAGAGTGCTCTGCAGAGCTAAGCACCGCTCCCGGACCTCTTTCGGCAGGAAGGCGCACACCGCAGAGCACTGTGAGCGGCAGAATCGTCTTTGCGCGAAGAAGCAGCCTTCTTCGTCTCCGGGAGCCGGAGAGAGCGGCAGCTTCGCAAAGGTGATGAACAAGCTGTACAACACTGCGATTGTGTGCGCAGCTTGCCAACTGAGAGAAAACAGTACCTGACCACTCTCCTGCCTTTTCTATTCACATGAACATTCGATTGCAAGCTGTTTTGGACAACTTTCTTTCTCTTCTTGCAAAACACTCGGCAGACCTCCGTGCAGCCTCTAGAACACGATGGGAGATGTTTTTCTGTGCTGGCAAAGTTTCTCCTTGCCAGACAGAGTGGAAAAGCTTTTTGCTAAGATGTAGACGAGAAGAGAGGCTAAAGACGAAGGTACGGTGCTCTGCAGAGCTAAGCACCGCTCCCGGACCTCTTTCGGCAGAAGGCGCACACCGCAGAGCACTGTGAGCGGCAGAATCGTCTTTGCGCGAAGAAGCAGCTTCTTCGTCTCCGGGAGCCGGAGAGAGCGGCAACTTCGCAAAGGTGATGAAACAAGCTGTACAACACTGCGATTGTGTGCGCAGCTTGCCAACTGAGAGAAAAACAGTACCTTACCACTCTCCTGCCTGTTGTAATCACATGAACATTCGATTGCAAGCTGTTTTGGACAACTTTCTTTCTCTTCTTGCAAAACACTCGGCAGACCTGCGTGCAGCCTCTAGAACACGATGGGAGATGTTTTTTTGTGCTGGCACAGTTTCTCCTTGCCAGACAGAGTGGAAAAGCTTTTTGCTAAGATGTAGACGAGAAGAGAGGCTAAAGACGAAAGGTACGGTGCTCTGCAGAGCTAAGCACCGCTCCCGGACCTCTTTCGGCAGAAGGCGCACACCGCAGAGCACTGTGAGCGGCAGAAATCGTCTTTGCGCGAAGAAGCAGCTTCTTCGTCTCGGGAGCCGGAGAGAGCGGCAACTTGGCAAAGGTGATGAACAAGCTGTACAACACTGCGATTGTGTGCGCAGCTTGCCAACTGAGAGAAAACAGTACCTGACCACTCTCCTGCCTTTTCTATTCACATGAACATTCGATTGCAAGCTGTTTTGGACAACTTTCTTTCTCTTCTTGCAAAACACTCGGCAGACCTGCGTGCAGCCTCTAGAACACGATGGGAGATGTTTTCTGTGCTGGCACAGTTTCTCCTTGCCAGACAGAGTGGAAAAGCTTTTTGCTAAGATGTAGACGAGAAGAGAGGCTAAAGAAGCAGGTAGAGTGCTCTGCAGAGCTAAGCACAGCTCCCGGGCGTCTTTCGGCAGAAGGCGCACACCGCAGAGCACTGTGAGCGGCAGAATCGTCTTTGCGCGAAGAAGCAGCTTCTTCGTCTCCGGGAGCCGAGAGAGCGGCAGCTTCGCAAAGGTGATGAAACAAGCTGTACAACACTGCGATTGTGTGCGCAGCTTGCCAACTGAGAGAAAACAGTACCTGACCACTCTCCTGCCTTTTTCTATTCACATGAACATTCGATTGCAAGCTGTTTTGGACAACTTTCTTTCTCTTCTTGCAAAACACTCGGCAGACCTGCGTGCAGCCTCTAGAACACGATGGGAGATGTTTTCTGTGCTGGCACAGTTTCTCCTTGCCAGACAGAGTGGAAAAGCTTTTTGCTAAGATGTAGACGAGAAGAGAGGCTAAGACGAAGGTACGGTGCTCTGCAGAGCTAAGCACCGCTCAAGGACCTCTTTCGGCAGAAGGCGCACACCGCAGAGCACTGTGAGCGGCAGAATCGTCTTTGCGCGAAGAAGCAGCTTCTTCGTCTCCGGGGAGCCGGAGAGAGCGGCAACTTGGCAAAGGTGATGAAACAAGCTGTACAACACTGCGATTGTGTGCGCAGCTTGCCAACTGAGAGAAAACAGTACCTTACCACTCTCCTGCCTGTTGTAATCACATGAACATTCGATTGCAAGCTGTTTTGGACAACTTTCTTTCTCTTCTTGCAAAACACTCGGCAGACCTCCGTGCAGCCTCTAGAACACGATGGGAGATGTTTTTTTGTGCTGGCACAGTTTCTCCTTGCCAGACAGAGTGGAAAAGCTTTTTTGCTGAGATTTAGACGAGAAGAGAGGCTAAAGACGAAGGTACGGTGCTCTGCAGAGCAAAGCACCGCTCCCGGACCTCTTTCGGCAGAAGGCGCACACCGCAGAGGCACTGTGAGCGGCAGAATCGTCTTTGCGCGAAGAAGCAGCTTCTTCGTCTCCGGGAGCCGGAGAGAGCGGCAACTTCGCAAAGGTGATGAAACAAGCCTGTACAACACTGCGATTGTGTGCGCAGGCTTGCCAACTGAGAGAAAACAGTACCTGACCACTCTCCTGCCTTTTCTATTCACATGAACATTCGATTGCAAGCTGTTTTGGACAACTTTCTTTCTCTTCTTGCAAAACACTCTGCAGACCTCGTGCAGCCTCTAGAACACGATTGGAGATGTTTTCTGTGCTGGTAAAGTATTCTCCTTGCCAGACAGAGTGGAAAAGCTTTTTGCTAAGATGTAGACGAGAAGAGAGGCTAAAGACGAAGGTACGGTGCTCTGCAGAGCTAAGCACCGCTCCCGGACCTCTTTCGGCAGATGGCGCACACCGCAGAGCACTGTGAGCGGCAGAAATCGCCTTTGCGCGAAGAAGCAGCTTCTTCGTCTCCGGGAGCCGGAGAGAGCGGCAACTTGGCAAAGGTGATGAAACAAGGCTGTACAACACTGCGATTGTGTGCGCAGCTTGCCAACTGAGAGAAAACAGTACCTGACCACTCTCCTGCCTTTTTCTATCACATGAAACATTCGATTGCAAGCTGTTTTGGACAACTTTCTTTCTCTTCTTGCAAAACACTCTGCAGACCTCCGTGCAGCCTCTAGAACACGATGGGAGATGTTTGGCACAGTTTCTCCTTGCCAGACAGAGTGGAAAAGCTTTTTGCTAAGATGTAGACCAGAAGAGAGGCTAAAGACGAAGGTACGGTGCTCTGCAAAGCTAAGCACCGCTCCCGGGCTTCTTTCGGCAGAAGGCGCACACCGCAGAGCACTGTGAGCGGCAGAATCGTCTTTGCGCGAAGAAGCAGCTTCTTCGTCTCCGGGAGCCGGAGAGAGCGGCAACTTGGCAAAGGTGATGAAACAAGCTGTACAACACTGCGATTGTGTGCGCAGCTTGCCAACTGAGAAAAAACAGTACCTTACCACTCTCCTGCCTTTTCTATTCACATGAACATTCGATTGCAAGCTGTTTTGGACAACTTTCTTTCTCTTCTTGCAAAACACTCTGCAGACCTCCGTGCAGCCTCTAGAACACGAAGGGAGATGTTTTTTGTGCTGGCACAGTTTCTCCTTGCCAGACAGAGTGGAAAAGCTTTTTGCTAAGATGTAGACGAGAAGAGAGGCTAAAGACGAAGGTACGGTGCTCTGCAGAGCTAAGCACCGCTCCCGGACCTCTTTCGGCAGAAGGCGCACACCGCAGAGCACTGTGAGCGGCAGAATCGTCTTTGCGCGAAGAAGCAGCTTCTTCGTCTCCGGGAGCCGGAGAGAGCGGCAACTTGGCAAAGGTGATGAAACAAGCTGTACAACACTGCGATTGTGTGCGCAGCTTGCCAACTGAGAGAAAACAGTACCTGACCACTCTCCTGCCTTTTCTATTCACATGAACATTCGATTGCAAGCTGTTTTGGACAACTTTCTTTCTCTTCTTGCAAAACACTCGGCAGACCTGCGTGCAGCCTCTAGAACACGATGGGAGATGTTTTCTGTGCTGGCACAGTTTCTCCTTGCCAGACAGAGTGGAAAAGCTTTTTGCTAAGATGTAGACGAGAAGAGAGGCTAAAGAAGCAGGTAGAGTGCTCTGCAGAGCTAAGCACAGCTCCCGGGCGTCTTTCGGCAGAAGGCGCACACCGCAGAGCACTGTGAGCGGCAGAATCGTCTTTGCGCGAAGAAGCAGCTTCTTCGTCTCCGGGAGCCGGAGAGAGCGGCAGCTTCGCAAAGGTGATGAAACAAGCTGTACAACACTGCGATTGTGTGCGCAGCTTGCCAACTGAGAGAAAACAGTACCTGACCACTCTCCTGCCTTTTCTATTCACATGAACATTCGATTGGAAGCTGTTTTGGACAACTTTCTTTCTCTTCTTGCAAAACACTCTGCAGACGTCCGTGCAGCCTCTAGAACACGATGGGAGATGTTTTCTGTGCTGGTAAAGTTTCTCCTTGCCAGACAGAGTGGAAAAGCTTTTTGCTAAGATGTAGACGAGAAGAGAGGCTAAAGACGAAGGTACGGTGCTCTGCAAAGCTAAGCACCGCTCCCGGGCCTCTTTCGGCAGAAGGCGCACACCGCAGAGCACTGTGAGCGGCAGAATCGTCTTTGCGCGAAGAAGCAGCTTTTTCGTCTCCGGGAGCCGGAGAGAGCGGCAACTTCGCAAAGGTGATGAAACAAGCTGTACAACACTGCGATTGTGTGCGCAGCTTGCCAACTGAGAGAAAACAGTACCTGACCACTCTCCTGCCTTTTCTATTCACATGAACATTCGATTGGAAGCTGTTTTGGACAACTTTCTTTCTCTTCTTGCAAAACACTCTGCAGACGTCCGTGCAGCCTCTAGAACACGATGGGAGATGTTTTCTGTGCTGGTAAAGTTTCTCCTTGCCAGACAGAGTGGAAAAGCTTTTTGCTAAGATGTAGACCAGAAGAGAGGCTAAAGACGAAGGTACGGTGCTCTGCAGAGCAAAGCACCGCTCCCGGACCTCTTTCGGCAGAAGGCGCACACCGCAGAGCACTGTGAGCGGCAGAATCGCCTTTGCGCGAAGAAGCAGCTTCTTCGTCTCCGGGAGCCGGAGAGAGCGGCAACTTCGCAAAGGTGATGAAACAAGCTGTACAACACTGCGATTGTGTGCGCAGCTTGCCAACTGAGAGAAAACAGTACCTGACCACTCTGCTGCCTTTTCTATTCACATGAACATTCGATTGCAAGCTGTTTTGGACAACTTTCTTTCTCTTCTTGCAAAACACTCGGCAGACCTGCGTGCAGCCTCTAGAAGACGATGGGAGATGTTTTCTGTGCTGGCACAGTTTCTCCTTGCCAGACAGAGTGGAAAAGCTTTTTGCTAAGATGTAGACGAGAAGAGAGGCTAAAGACGAAGGTACGGTGCTCTGCAGAGCTAAGCACCGCTCCCGGACCTCTTTCGGCAGAAGGCGCACACCGCAGAGCACTGTGAGCGGCAGAATCGCCTTTGCGCGAAGAAGCAGCTTCTTCGTCTCCGGGAGCCGGAGAGAGCGGCAACTTCGCAAAGGTGATGAAACAAGCTGTACAACACTGCGATTGTGTGCGCAGCTTGCCAACTGAGAGAAAACAGTACCTGACCACTCTCCTGCCTTTTCTATTCACATGAACATTCGATTGGAAGCTGTTTTGGACAACTTTCTTTCTCTTCTTGCAAAACACTCTGCAGACCTCTGTGCAGCCTCTAGAACACGATGGAGGATGTTTTCTGTGCTGGTAAAGTTTCTCCTTGCCAGACAGAGTGGAAAAGCTTTTTGCTAAGATGTAGACCAGAAGAGAGGCTAAAGACGAAGGTACGGTGCTCTGCATAGCAAAGCACCGCTCCCGGACCTCTTTCGGCAGAAGGCGCACACCGCAGAGCACTGTGAGCGGCAGAATCGCCTTTGCGCGAAAAAGCAGCTTCTTCGTCTCCGGGAGCCGGAGAGAGCGGCAACTTCGCAAAGGTGATGAAACAAGCTGTACAACACTGCGATTGTGTGCGCAGCTTGCCAACTGAGAGAAAACAGTACCTGACCACTCTCCTGCCTTTTCTATTCACATGAACATTCGATTGCAAGCTGTTTTGGACAACTTTCTTTCTCTTCTTGCAAAACACTCTGCAGACCTCCGTGCAGCCTCTAGAACACGATGGGAGATGTTTTTTGTGCAGGCACAGTTTCTCCTTGCCAGACAGAGTGGAAAAGCTTTTTGCTAAGATGTAGACGAGAAGAGAGGCTAAAGACGAAGGTACGGTGCTCTGCAGAGCTAAGCACCGCTCCCGGACCTCTTTCGGCAGAAGGCGCACACCGCAGAGCACTGTGAGCGGCAGAATCGTCTTTGCGCGAAGAAGCAGCTTCTTCGTCTCCGGGAGCCGGAGAGAGCGGCAACTTGGCAAAGGTGATGAAACAAGCTGTACAACACTGCGATTGTGTGCGCAGCTTGCCAACTGAGAGAAAACAGTACCTTACCACTCTCCTGCCTGTTGTAATCACATGAACATTCGATTGCAAGCTGTTTTGGACAACTTTCTTTCTCTTCTTGCAAAACACTCGGCAGACCTGCGTGCAGCCTCTAGAACACGATGGGAGATGTTTTTTGTGCTGGCACAGTTTCTCCTTGCCAGACAGAGTGGAAAAGCTTTTTGCTAAGATGTAGACGAGAAGAGAGGCTAAAGACGAAGGTACGGTGCTCTGCAGAGCTAAGCACCGCTCCCGGACCTCTTTCGGCAGAAGGCGCACACCGCAGAGCACTGTGAGCGGCAGAATCGTCTTTGCGCGAAGAAGCAGCTTCTTCGTCTCCGGGAGCCGGAGAGAGCGGCAACTTCGCAAAGGTGATGAAACAAGCTGTACAACACTGCGATTGTGTGCGCAGCTTGCCATCTGAGAGAAAACAGTACCTGACCACTCTCCTGCCTTTTCTATTCACATGAACATTCGATTGCAAGCTGTTTTGGACAACTTTCTTTCTCTTCTTGCAAAACACTCGGCAGACCTGCGTGCAGCCTCTAGAACACGATGGGAGATGTTTTCTGTGCTGGCACAGTTTCTCCTTGCCAGACAGAGTGGAAAAGCTTTTTGCTAAGATGTAGACGAGAAGAGAGGCTAAAGAAGCAGGTAGAGTGCTCTGCAGAGCTAAGCACCGCTCCCGGACCTCTTTCGGCAGAAGGCGCACACCGCAGAGCACTGTGAGCGGCAGAATCGTCTTTGCGCGAAGAAGCAGCTTCTTCGTCTCCGGGAGCCGGAGAGAGCGGCAGCTTCGCAAAGGTGATGAAACAAGCTGTACAACACTGCGATTGTGTGCGCAGCTTGCCAACTGAGAGAAAACAGTACCTGACCACTCTCCTGCCTTTTCTATTCACATGAACATTCGATTGCAAGCTGTTTTGGACAACTTTCTTTCTCTTCTTGCAAAACACTCGGCAGACCTCCGTGCAGCCTCTAGAACACGATGGGAGATGTTTTCTGTGCTGGTAAAGTTTCTCCTTGCCAGACAGAGTGGAAAAGCTTTTTGCTATGATGTAGACCAGAAGAGAGGCTAAAGACGAAGGTACGGTGCTCTGCAGAGCAAAGCACCGCTCCCGGACCTCTTTCGGCAGAAGGCGCACACCGCAGAGCACTGTGAGCGGCAGAATCGCCTTTGCGCGAAGAAGCAGCTTCTTCGTCTCCGGGAGCCGGAGAGAGCGGCAACTTCGCAAAGGTGATGAAACAAGCTGTACAACACTGCGATTGTGTGCGCAGCTTGCCAACTGAGAGAAAACAGTACCTTACCACTCTCCTGCCTGTTGTAATCACATGAACATTCGATTGCAAGCTGTTTTGGACAACTTTCTTTCTCTTCTTGCAAAACACTCTGCAGACCTCCGTGCAGCCTCTAGAACACGATGGGAGATGTTTTTTGTGCAGGCACAGTTTCTCCTTGCCAGACAGAGTGGAAAAGCTTTTTGCTAAGATGTAGACGAGAAGAGAGGCTAAAGACGAAGGTACGGTGCTCTGCAGAGCTAAGCACCGCTCCCGGGGCTCTTTCGGCAGAAGGCGCACACCGCAGAGCACTGTGAGCGGCAGAATCGCCTTTGCGCGAAGAAGCAGCTTCTTCGTCTCCGGGAGCCGGAGAGAGCGGCAACTTCGCAAAGGTGATGAAACAAGCTGTACAACACTGCGATTGTGTGCGCAGCTTGCCATCTGAGAGAAAACAGTACCTGACCACTCTCCTGCCTTTTCTATTCACATGAACATTCGATTGCAAGCTGTTTTGGACAACTTTCTTTCTCTTCTTGCAAAACACTCGGCAGACCTGCGTGCAGCCTCTAGAAGACGATGGGAGATGTTTTCTGTGCTGGCACAGTTTCTCCTTGCCAGACAGAGTGGAAAAGCTTTTTGCTAAGATGTAGACGAGAAGAGAGGCTAAAGAAGCAGGTAGAGTGCTCTGCAGAGCTAAGCACCGCTCCCGGACCTCTTTCGGCAGAAGGCGCACACCGCAGAGCACTGTGAGCGGCAGAATCGTCTTTGCGCGAAGAAGCAGCTTCTTCGTCTCCGGGAGCCGGAGAGAGCGGCAGCTTCGCAAAGGTGATGAAACAAGCTGTACAACACTGCGATTGTGTGCGCAGCTTGCCAACTGAGAGAAAACAGTACCTGACCACTCTCCTGCCTTTTCTATTCACATGAACATTCGATTGCAAGCTGTTTTGGACAACTTTCTTTCTCTTCTTGCAAAACACTCGGCAGACCTCCGTGCAGCCTCTAGAACACGATGGGAGATGTTTTCTGTGCTGGTAAAGTTTCTCCTTGCCAGACAGAGTGGAAAAGCTTTTTGCTATGATGTAGACGAGAAGAGAGGCTAAAGACGAAGGTACGGTGCTCTGCAGAGCAAAGCACCGCTCCCGGACCTCTTTCGGCAGAAGGCGCACACCGCAGAGCACTGTGAGCGGCAGAATCGCCTTTGCGCGAAGAAGCAGCTTCTTCGTCTCCGGGAGCCGGAGAGAGCGGCAGCTTCGCAAAGGTGATGAAACAAGCTGTACAACACTGCGATTGTGTGCGCAGCTTGCCAACTGAGAGAAAACAGTACCTGACCACTCTCCTGCCTTTTCTATTCACATGAACATTCGATTGCAAGCTGTTTTGGACAACTTTCTTTCTCTTCTTGCAAAACACTCGGCAGACCTCCGTGCAGCCTCTAGAACACGATGGGAGATGTTTTCTGTGCTGGTAAAGTTTCTCCTTGCCAGACAGAGTGGAAAAGCTTTTTGCTATGATGTAGACCAGAAGAGAGGCTAAAGACGAAGGTACGGTGCTCTGCAGAGCAAAGCACCGCTCCCGGACCTCTTTCGGCAGAAGGCGCACACCGCAGAGCACTGTGAGCGGCAGAATCGCCTTTGCGCGAAGAAGCAGCTTCTTCGTCTCCGGGAGCCGGAGAGAGCGGCAACTTCGCAAAGGTGATGAAACAAGCTGTACAACACTGCGATTGTGTGCGCAGCTTGCCCACTGAGAGAAAACAGTACCTGACCACTCTCCTGCCTTTTCTATTCACATGAACATTCGATTGCAAGCTGTTTTGGACAACTTTCTTTCTCTTCTTGCAAAACACTCGGCAGACCTCCGTGCAGCCTCTAGAACACGATGGGAGATGTTTTTTGTGCAGGCACAGTTTCTCCTTGCCAGACAGAGTGGAAAAGCTTTTTGCTAAGATGTAGACGAGAAGAGAGGCTAAAGACGAAGGTACGGTGCTCTGCAGAGCTAAGCACCGCTCCCGGACCTCTTTCGGCAGAAGGCGCACACCGCAGAGCACTGTGAGCGGCAGAATCGTCTTTGCGCGAAGAAGCAGCTTCTTCGTCTCCGGGAGCCGGAGAGAGCGGCAACTTCGCAAAGGTGATGAAACAAGCTGTACAACACTGCGATTGTGTGCGCAGCTTGCCAACTGAGAGAAAACAGTACCTTACCACTCTCCTGCCTGTTGTAATCACATGAACATTCGATTGCAAGCTGTTTTGGACAACTTTCTTTCTCTTCTTGCAAAACACTCGGCAGACCTGCGTGCAGCCTCTAGAACACGATGGGAGATGTTTTTTGTGCTGGCACAGTTTCTCCTTGCCAGACAGAGTGGAAAAGCTTTTTGCTAAGATGTAGACGAGAAGAGAGGCTAAAGACGAAGGTACGGTGCTCTGCAGAGCTAAGCACCGCTCCCGGACCTCTTTCGGCAGAAGGCGCACACCGCAGAGCACTGTGAGCGGCAGAATCGTCTTTGCGCGAAGAAGCAGCTTCTTCGTCTCCGGGAGCCGGAGAGAGCGGCAGCTTCGCAAAGGTGATGAAACAAGCTGTACAACACTGCGATTGTGTGCGCAGCTTGCCAACTGAGAGAAAACAGTACCTGACCACTCTCCTGCCTTTTCTATTCACATGAACATTCGATTGCAAGCTGTTTTGGACAACTTTCTTTCTCTTCTTGCAAAACACTCGGCAGACCTGCGTGCAGCCTCTAGAACACGATGGGAGATGTTTTCTGTGCTGGCACAGTTTCTCCTTGCCAGACAGAGTGGAAAAGCTTTTTGCTAAGATGTAGACGAGAAGAGAGGCTAAAGAAGCAGGTAGAGTGCTCTGCAGAGCTAAGCACAGCTCCCGGGCGTCTTTCGGCAGAAGGCGCACACCGCAGAGCACTGTGAGCGGCAGAATCGTCTTTGCGCGAAGAAGCAGCTTCTTCGTCTCCGGGAGCCGGAGAGAGCGGCAGCTTCGCAAAGGTGATGAAACAAGCTGTACAACACTGCGATTGTGTGCGCAGCTTGCCAACTGAGAGAAAACAGTACCTGACCACTCTCCTGCCTTTTCTATTCACATGAACATTCGATTGCAAGCTGTTTTGGACAACTTTCTTTCTCTTCTTGCAAAACACTCGGCAGACCTGCGTGCAGCCTCTAGAACACGATGGGAGATGTTTTCTGTGCTGGCACAGTTTCTCCTTGCCAGACAGAGTGGAAAAGCTTTTTGCTAAGATGTAGACGAGAAGAGAGGCTAAAGACGAAGGTACGGTGCTCTGCAAAGCTAAGCACCGCTCCCGGGCCTCTTTCGGCAGAAGGCGCACACCGCAGAGCACTGTGAGCGGCAGAATCGTCTTTGCGCGAAGAAGCAGCTTCTTCGTCTCCGGGAGCCGGAGAGAGCGGCAACTTGGCAAAGGTGATGAAACAAGCTGTACAACACTGCGATTGTGTGCGCAGCTTGCCAACTGAGAGAAAACAGTACCTGACCACTCTCCTGCCTTTTCTATTCACATGAACATTCGATTGCAAGCTGTTTTGGACAACTTTCTTTCTCTTCTTGCAAAACACTCGGCAGACCTCCGTGCAGCATCTAGAACACGATGGGAGATGTTTTCTGTGCTGGCACAGTTTCTCCTTGCCAGACAGAGTGGAAAAGCTTTTTGCTAAGATGTAGACGAGAAGAGAGGCTAAAGACGAAGGTACGGTGCTCTGCAGAGCTAAGCACCGCTCCCGGACCTCTTTCGGCAGAAGGCGCACACCGCAGAGCACTGTGAGCGGCAGAATCGTCTTTGCGCGAAGAAGCAGCTTCTTCGTCTCCGGGAGCCGGAGAGAGCGGCAGCTTCGCAAAGGTGATGAAACAAGCTGTACAACACTGCGATTGTGTGCGCAGCTTGCCAACTGAGAGAAAACAGTACCTGACCACTCTCCTGCCTTTTCTATTCACATGAACATTCGATTGCAAGCTGTTTTGGACAACTTTCTTTCTCTTCTTGCAAAACACTCGGCAGACCTGCGTGCAGCCTCTAGAACACGATGGGAGATGTTTTCTGTGCTGGCACAGTTTCTCCTTGCCAGACAGAGTGGAAAAGCTTTTTGCTAAGATGTAGACCAGAAGAGAGGCTAAAGACGAAGGTACGGTGCTCTGCAAAGCTAAGCACCGCTCCCGGGCTTCTTTCGGCAGAAGGCGCACACCGCAGAGCACTGTGAGCGGCAGAATCGTCTTTGCGCGAAGAAGCAGCTTCTTCGTCTCCGGGAGCCGGAGAGAGCGGCAACTTGGCAAAGGTGATGAAACAAGCTGTACAACACTGCGATTGTGTGCGCAGCTTGCCAACTGAGAAAAAACAGTACCTTACCACTCTCCTGCCTGTTGTAATCACATGAACATTCGATTGCAAGCTGTTTTGGACAACTTTCTTTCTCTTCTTGCAAAACACTCTGCAGACCTCCGTGCAGCCTCTAGAACACGAAGGGAGATGTTTTTTGTGCTGGCACAGTTTCTCCTTGCCAGACAGAGTGGAAAAGCTTTTTGCTAAGATGTAGACGAGAAGAGAGGCTAAAGACGAAGGTACGGTGCTCTGCAGAGCTAAGCACCGCTCCCGGACCTCTTTCGGCAGAAGGCGCACACCGCAGAGCACTGTGAGCGGCAGAATCGTCTTTGCGCGAAGAAGCAGCTTCTTCGTCTCCGGGAGCCGGAGAGAGCGGCAGCTTCGCAAAGGTGATGAAACAAGCTGTACAACACTGCGATTGTGTGCGCAGCTTGCCAACTGAGAGAAAACAGTACCTGACCACTCTCCTGCCTTTTCTATTCACATGAACATTCGATTGCAAGCTGTTTTGGACAACTTTCTTTCTCTTCTTGCAAAACACTCGGCAGACCTCCGTGCAGCCTCTAGAACACGATGGGAGATGTTTTTTGTGCAGGCACAGTTTCTCCTTGCCAGACAGAGTGGAAAAGCTTTTTGCTAAGATGTAGACGAGAAGAGAGGCTAAAGAAGCAGGTATGGTGCTCGGCAGAGCTAAGCACAGCTCCCGTGCCTCTTTCGGCAGAAGACACACACTGCAGAGCACAGTGAGCGGCAGAATCGTCTTTGCGCGAGAAGCAGCTTCTTCGTCTCCGGGAGCCGGAGAGAGCGGCAACTTCGCAAAGGTGATGAAACAAGCCGTACAACACTGCGATTGTGTGCGCAGCTTGCCAACTGAGAGAAAACAGTACCTGACCACTCTCCTGCCTTTTCTATTCACATGAACATTCGATTGCAAGCTGTTTTGGACAACTTTCTTTCTCTTCTTGCGAAACACTCTGCAGACCTCCGTGCAGCCTCTAGAACACGATGGGAGATGTTTTCTGTGCTGGTAAAGTTTCTCCTTGCCAGACAGAGTGGAAAAGCTTTTTGCTAAGATGTAGACCAGAAGAGAGGCTAAAGACGAAGGTACGGTGCTCTGCAGAGCAAAGCACCGCTCCCGGACCTCTTTCGGCAGAAGGCGCACACCGCAGAGCACTGTGAGCGGCAGAATCACCTTTGCGCGAAGAAGCAGCTTCTTCGTCTCCGGGAGCCGGAGAGAGCGGCAACTTCGCAAAGGTGATGAAACAAGCTGTACAACACTGCGATTGTGTGCGCAGCTTGCCATCTGAGAGAAAACAGTACCTGACCACTCTGCTGCCTTTTCTATTCACATGAACATTCGATTGGAAGCTGTTTTGGACAACTTTCTTTCTCTTCTTGCAAAACACTCGGCAGACCTGCGTGCAGCCTCTAGAAGACGATGGGAGATGTTTTCTGTGCTGGCACAGTTTCTCCTTGCCAGACAGAGTGGAAAAGCTTTTTGCTAAGATGTAGACGAGAAGAGAGGCTAAAGAAGCAGGTAGAGTGCTCTGCAGAGCTAAGCACCGCTCCCGGACCTCTTTCGGCAGAAGGCGCACACCGCAGAGCACTGTGAGCGGCAGAATCGTCTTTGCGCGAAGAAGCAGCTTCTTCGTCTCCGGGAGCCGGAGAGAGCGGCAGCTTCGCAAAGGTGATGAAACAAGCTGTACAACACTGCGATTGTGTGCGCAGCTTGCCAACTGAGAGAAAACAGTACCTGACCACTCTCCTGCCTTTTCTATTCACATGAACATTCGATTGCAAGCTGTTTTGGACAACTTTCTTTCTCTTCTTGCAAAACACTCGGCAGACCTCCGTGCAGCCTCTAGAACACGATGGGAGATGTTTTCTGTGCTGGTAAAGTTTCTCCTTGCCAGACAGAGTGGAAAAGCTTTTTGCTATGATGTAGACCAGAAGAGAGGCTAAAGACGAAGGTACGGTGCTCTGCAGAGCAAAGCACCGCTCCCGGACCTCTTTCGGCAGAAGGCGCACACCGCAGAGCACTGTGAGCGGCAGAATCGCCTTTGCGCGAAGAAGCAGCTTCTTCGTCTCCGGGAGCCGGAGAGAGCGGCAACTTCGCAAAGGTGATGAAACAAGCTGTACAACACTGCGATTGTGTGCGCAGCTTGCCCACTGAGAGAAAACAGTACCTGACCACTCTCCTGCCTTTTCTATTCACATGAACATTCGATTGCAAGCTGTTTTGGACAACTTTCTTTCTCTTCTTGCAAAACACTCTGCAGACCTCCGTGCAGCCTCTAGAACACGATGGGAGATGTTTTTTGTGCAGGCACAGTTTCTCCTTGCCAGACAGAGTGGAAAAGCTTTTTGCTAAGATGTAGACGAGAAGAGAGGCTAAAGACGAAGGTACGGTGCTCTGCAGAGCTAAGCACCGCTCCCGGACCTCTTTCGGCAGAAGGCGCACACCGCAGAGCACTGTGAGCGGCAGAATCGTCTTTGCGCGAAGAAGCAGCTTCTTCGTCTCCGGGAGCCGGAGAGAGCGGCAACTTCGCAAAGGTGATGAAACAAGCTGTACAACACTGCGATTGTGTGCGCAGCTTGCCAACTGAGAGAAAACAGTACCTTACCACTCTCCTGCCTGTTGTAATCACATGAACATTCGATTGCAAGCTGTTTTGGACAACTTTCTTTCTCTTCTTGCAAAACACTCGGCAGACCTGCGTGCAGCCTCTAGAACACGATGGGAGATGTTTTTTGTGCTGGCACAGTTTCTCCTTGCCAGACAGAGTGGAAAAGCTTTTTGCTAAGATGTAGACGAGAAGAGAGGCTAAAGACGAAGGTACGGTGCTCTGCAGAGCTAAGCACCGCTCCCGGACCTCTTTCGGCAGAAGGCGCACACCGCAGAGCACTGTGAGCGGCAGAATCGTCTTTGCGCGAAGAAGCAGCTTCTTCGTCTCCGGGAGCCGGAGAGAGCGGCAGCTTCGCAAAGGTGATGAAACAAGCTGTACAACACTGCGATTGTGTGCGCAGCTTGCCAACTGAGAGAAAACAGTACCTGACCACTCTCCTGCCTTTTCTATTCACATGAACATTCGATTGCAAGCTGTTTTGGACAACTTTCTTTCTCTTCTTGCAAAACACTCGGCAGACCTGCGTGCAGCCTCTAGAACACGATGGGAGATGTTTTCTGTGCTGGCACAGTTTCTCCTTGCCAGACAGAGTGGAAAAGCTTTTTGCTAAGATGTAGACGAGAAGAGAGGCTAAAGAAGCAGGTAGAGTGCTCTGCAGAGCTAAGCACAGCTCCCGGGCGTCTTTCGGCAGAAGGCGCACACCGCAGAGCACTGTGAGCGGCAGAATCGTCTTTGCGCGAAGAAGCAGCTTCTTCGTCTCCGGGAGCCGGAGAGAGCGGCAGCTTCGCAAAGGTGATGAAACAAGCTGTACAACACTGCGATTGTGTGCGCAGCTTGCCAACTGAGAGAAAACAGTACCTGACCACTCTCCTGCCTTTTCTATTCACATGAACATTCGATTGCAAGCTGTTTTGGACAACTTTCTTTCTCTTCTTGCAAAACACTCGGCAGACCTGCGTGCAGCCTCTAGAACACGATGGGAGATGTTTTCTGTGCTGGCAAAGTTTCTCCTTGCCAGACAGAGTGGAAAAGCTTTTTGCTAAGATGTAGACCAGAAGAGAGGCTAAAGACGAAGGTACGGTGCTCTGCAGAGCTAAGCACCGCTCCCGGGCCTCTTTCGGCAGAAGGCGCACACCGCAGAGCACTGTGAGCGGCAGAATCGTCTTTGCGCGAAGAAGCAGCTTCTTCGTCTCCGGGAGCCGGAGAGAGCGGCAACTTCGCAAAGGTGATGAAACAAGCTGTACAACACTGCGATTGTGTGCGCAGCTTGCCAACTGAGAGAAAACAGTACCTGACCACTCTCCTGCCTTTTCTATTCACATGAACATTCGATTGCAAGCTGTTTTGGACAACTTTCTTTCTCTTCTTGCAAAACACTCGGCAGACCTCCGTGCAGCCTCTAGAACACGATGGGAGATGTTTTCTGTGCTGGCACAGTTTCTCCTTGCCAGACAGAGTGGAAAAGCTTTTTGCTAAGATGTAGACCAGAAGAGAGGCTAAAGACGAAGGTACGGTGCTCTGCAGAGCAAAGCACCGCTCCCGGACCTCTTTCGGCAGAAGGCGCACACCGCAGAGCACTGTGAGCGGCAGAATCGCCTTTGCGCGAAGAAGCAGCTTCTTCGTCTCCGGGAGCCGGAGAGAGCGGCAACTTCGCAAAGGTGATGAAACAAGCTGTACAACACTGCGATTGTGTGCGCAGCTTGCCAACTGAGAGAAAACAGTACCTGACCACTCTCCTGCCTTTTCTATTCACATGAACATTCGATTGCAAGCTGTTTTGGACAACTTTCTTTCTCTTCTTGCAAAACACTCGGCAGACCTCCGTGCAGCCTCTAGAACACGATGGGAGATGTTTTCTGTGCTGGCACAGTTTCTCCTTGCCAGACAGAGTGGAAAAGCTTTTTGCTAAGATGTAGACGAGAAGAGAGGCTAAAGACGAAGGTACGGTGCTCTGCAGAGCTAAGCACCGCTCCCGGACCTCTTTCGGCAGAAGGCGCACACCGCAGAGCACTGTGAGCGGCAGAATCGTCTTTGCGCGAAGAAGCAGCTTCTTCGTCTCCGGGAGCCGGAGAGAGCGGCAGCTTCGCAAAGGTGATGAAACAAGCTGTACAACACTGCGATTGTGTGCGCAGCTTGCCAAGTGAGAGAAAACAGTACCTGACCACTCTCCTGCCTTTTCTATTCACATGAACATTCGATTGCAAGCTGTTTTGGACAACTTTCTTTCTCTTCTTGCAAAACACTCGGCAGACCTGCGTGCAGCCTCTAGAACACGATGGGAGATGTTTTCTGTGCTGGCACAGTTTCTCCTTGCCAGACAGAGTGGAAAAGCTTTTTGCTAAGATGTAGACCAGAAGAGAGGCTAAAGACGAAGGTACGGTGCTCTGCAAAGCTAAGCACCGCTCCCGGGCTTCTTTCGGCAGAAGGCGCACACCGCAGAGCACTGTGAGCGGCAGAATCGTCTTTGCGCGAAGAAGCAGCTTCTTCGTCTCCGGGAGCCGGAGAGAGCGGCAACTTGGCAAAGGTGATGAAACAAGCTGTACAACACTGCGATTGTGTGCGCAGCTTGCCAACTGAGAAAAAACAGTACCTTACCACTCTCCTGCCTTTTCTATTCACATGAACATTCGATTGCAAGCTGTTTTGGACAACTTTCTTTCTCTTCTTGCAAAACACTCTGCAGACCTCCGTGCAGCCTCTAGAACACGAAGGGAGATGTTTTTTGTGCTGGCACAGTTTCTCCTTGCCAGACAGAGTGGAAAAGCTTTTTGCTAAGATGTAGACGAGAAGAGAGGCTAAAGACGAAGGTACGGTGCTCTGCAGAGCTAAGCACCGCTCCCGGACCTCTTTCGGCAGAAGGCGCACACCGCAGAGCACTGTGAGCGGCAGAATCGTCTTTGCGCGAAGAAGCAGCTTCTTCGTCTCCGGGAGCCGGAGAGAGCGGCAACTTCGCAAAGGTGATGAAACAAGCTGTACAACACTGCGATTGTGTGCGCAGCTTGCCAACTGAGAGAAAACAGTACCTGACCACTCTCCTGCCTTTTCTATTCACATGAACATTCGATTGCAAGCTGTTTTGGACAACTTTCTTTCTCTTCTTGCAAAACACTCGGCAGACCTGCGTGCAGCCTCTAGAACACGATGGGAGATGTTTTTTGTGCAGGCACAGTTTCTCCTTGCCAGACAGAGTGGAAAAGCTTTTTGCTAAGATGTAGACGAGAAGAGAGGCTAAAGAAGCAGGTATGGTGCTCGGCAGAGCTAAGCACAGCTCCCGTGCCTCTTTCGGCAGAAGACACACACTGCAGAGCACAGTGAGCGGCAGAATCGTCTTTGCGCGAGAAGCAGCTTCTTCGTCTCCGGGAGCCGGAGAGAGCGGCAACTTCGCAAAGGTGATGAAACAAGCCGTACAACACTGCGATTGTGTGCGCAGCTTGCCAACTGAGAGAAAACAGTACCTGACCACTCTCCTGCCTTTTCTATTCACATGAACATTCGATTGCAAGCTGTTTTGGACAACTTTCTTTCTCTTCTTGCGAAACACTCTGCAGACCTCCGTGCAGCCTCTAGAACACGATGGGAGATGTTTTCTGTGCTGGTAAAGTTTCTCCTTGCCAGACAGAGTGGAAAAGCTTTTTGCTAAGATGTAGACCAGAAGAGAGGCTAAAGACGAAGGTACGGTGCTCTGCAGAGCAAAGCACCGCTCCCGGACCTCTTTCGGCAGAAGGCGCACACCGCAGAGCACTGTGAGCGGCAGAATCACCTTTGCGCGAAGAAGCAGCTTCTTCGTCTCCGGGAGCCGGAGAGAGCGGCAACTTCGCAAAGGTGATGAAACAAGCTGTACAACACTGCGATTGTGTGCGCAGCTTGCCATCTGAGAGAAAACAGTACCTGACCACTCTCCTGCCTTTTCTATTCACATGAACATTCGATTGCAAGCTGTTTTGGACAACTTTCTTTCTCTTCTTGCAAAACACTCTGCAGACCTCCGTGCAGCCTCTAGAACACGATGTGAGATGTTTTCTGTGCTGGTAAAGTTTCTCCTTGCCAGACAGAGTGGAAAAGCTTTTTGCTAAGATGTAGACCAGAAGAGAGGCTAAAGACGAAGGTACGGTGCTCTGCAGAGCAAAGCACCGCTCCCGGGCCTCTTTCGGCAGAAGGCGCACACCGCAGAGCACTGTGAGCGGCAGAATCGTCTTTGCGCGAAGAAGCAGCTTCTTCGTCTCCGGGAGCCGGAGAGAGCGGCAACTTCGCAAAGGTGATGAAACAAGCTGTACAACACTGCGATTGTGTGCGCAGCTTGCCAACTGAGAGAAAACAGTACCTGACCACTCTCCTGCCTTTTCTATTCACATGAACATTCGATTGCAAGCTGTTTTGGACAACTTTCTTTCTCTTCTTGCAAAACACTCGGCAGACCTCCGTGCAGCCTCTAGAACACGATGGGAGATGTTTTCTGTGCTGGCACAGTTTCTCCTTGCCAGACAGAGTGGAAAAGCTTTTTGCTAAGATGTAGACGAGAAGAGAGGCTAAAGACGAAGGTACGGTGCTCTGCAGAGCTAAGCACCGCTCCCGGACCTCTTTCGGCAGAAGGCGCACACCGCAGAGCACTGTGAGCGGCAGAATCGTCTTTGCGCGAAGAAGCAGCTTCTTCGTCTCCGGGAGCCGGAGAGAGCGGCAGCTTCGCAAAGGTGATGAAACAAGCTGTACAACACTGCGATTGTGTGCGCAGCTTGCCAAGTGAGAGAAAACAGTACCTGACCACTCTCCTGCCTTTTCTATTCACATGAACATTCGATTGCAAGCTGTTTTGGACAACTTTCTTTCTCTTCTTGCAAAACACTCGGCAGACCTGCGTGCAGCCTCTAGAACACGATGGGAGATGTTTTCTGTGCTGGCACAGTTTCTCCTTGCCAGACAGAGTGGAAAAGCTTTTTGCTAAGATGTAGACCAGAAGAGAGGCTAAAGACGAAGGTACGGTGCTCTGCAAAGCTAAGCACCGCTCCCGGGCTTCTTTCGGCAGAAGGCGCACACCGCAGAGCACTGTGAGCGGCAGAATCGTCTTTGCGCGAAGAAGCAGCTTCTTCGTCTCCGGGAGCCGGAGAGAGCGGCAACTTGGCAAAGGTGATGAAACAAGCTGTACAACACTGCGATTGTGTGCGCAGCTTGCCAACTGAGAAAAAACAGTACCTTACCACTCTCCTGCCTGTTGTAATCACATGAACATTCGATTGCAAGCTGTTTTGGACAACTTTCTTTCTCTTCTTGCAAAACACTCTGCAGACCTCCGTGCAGCCTCTAGAACACGAAGGGAGATGTTTTTTGTGCTGGCACAGTTTCTCCTTGCCAGACAGAGTGGAAAAGCTTTTTGCTAAGATGTAGACGAGAAGAGAGGCTAAAGACGAAGGTACGGTGCTCTGCAGAGCTAAGCACCGCTCCCGGACCTCTTTCGGCAGAAGGCGCACACCGCAGAGCACTGTGAGCGGCAGAATCGTCTTTGCGCGAAGAAGCAGCTTCTTCGTCTCCGGGAGCCGGAGAGAGCGGCAACTTCGCAAAGGTGATGAAACAAGCTGTACAACACTGCGATTGTGTGCGCAGCTTGCCAACTGAGAGAAAACAGTACCTGACCACTCTCCTGCCTTTTCTATTCACATGAACATTCGATTGCAAGCTGTTTTGGACAACTTTCTTTCTCTTCTTGCAAAACACTCGGCAGACCTCCGTGCAGCCTCTAGAACACGATGGGAGATGTTTTCTGTGCTGGCACAGTTTCTCCTTGCCAGACAGAGTGGAAAAGCTTTTTGCTAAGATGTAGACGAGAAGAGAGGCTAAAGACGAAGGTACAGTGCTCTGCAGAGCTAAGCACCGCGCCCGCGCGTCTTTCGGCAGAAGGCGCACACCGCAGAGCACTGTAGGCGGCAGAATCGTCTTTGCGCGAAGAAGCAGCTTCTTCGTCTCCGGGAGCCGGAGAGAGCGGCAACTTCGCGAAGGTGATGAAACAAGCTGTACAACACTGCGATTGTGTGCGCAGCTTGCCAACGGAGAGAAAACAGTACCTGACCACTCTCCTGCCTTTTCTATTCACATGAACATTCGATTGCAAGCTGTTTTGGACAACTTTCTTTCTCTTCTTGCAAAACACTCGGCAGACGTCCGTGCAGCCTCTAGAACACGATGGGAGATGTTTTCTGTGCTGGCACAGTTTCTCCTTGCCAGACAGAGTGGAAAAGCTTTTTGCTAAGATGTAGACGAGAAGAGAGGCTAAAGACGAAGGTACGGTGCTCTGCAGAGCTAAGCACCGCTCCCGGACCTCTTTCCGCAGAAGGCGCACACCGCAGAGCACTGTGAGCGGCAGAATCGTCTTTGCGCGAAGAAGCAGCTTCTTCGTCTCCGGGAGCCGGAGAGAGCGGCAACTTGGCAAAGGTGATGAAACAAGCTGTACAACACTGCGATTGTGTGCGCAGCTTGCCAACGGAGAGAAAACAGTACCTGACCACTCTCCTGCCTTTTCTATTCACATGAACATTGGATTGCAAGCTGTTTTGGACAACTTTCTTTCTCTTCTTGCAAAACACTCGGCAGACCTCCGTGCAGCCTCTAGAACACGATGGGAGATGTTTTCTGTGCTGGCACAGTTTCTCCTTGCCAGACAGATTGGAAAAGCTTTTTGCAAAGATGTAGACGAGAAGAGAGGCTAAAGTCGAAGGTACGGTGCTCTGCAGAGCTAAGCACCGCTCCCGGACGTCTTTCGGCAGAAGGCGCACACCGCAGAGCACTGTGAGCGGCAAAATCGTCTTTGCGCGAAGAAGCAGCTTCTTCGTCTCCGGGAGCCGGAGAGAGCGGCAACCTCGCAAAGGTGATGAAACAAGCTGTACAACACTGCGATTGTGTGCGCAGCTTGCCAACTGAGGAAAAACAATACCTGACCACTCTCCTGCCTTTTCTATTCACATGAACATTCGATTGCAAGCTGTTTTGGACAACTTTCTTTCTCTTCTTGCAAAACACTCGGCAGACCTCCGTGCAGCCTCTAGAACACGATGGGAGATGTTTTCTGTGCTGGCACAGTTTCTCCTTGCCAGACAGAGTGGAAAAGCTTTTTGCTAAGATGTAGACGAGAAGAGAAGCTAAAGACGAAGGTACGGTGCTCTGCAGAGCTAAGCACCGCTCCCGGGCGTCTTTCGGCAGAAGGCGCACACCGCAGAGCACTGTGAGCGGCAGAATCGTCTTTGCGCGAAGAAGCAGCTTCTTCGTCTCCGGGAGCCGGAGAGAGCGGCAACTTCGCGAAGGTGATGAAACAAGCTGTACAACACTGCGATTGTGTGCGCAGCTTGCCAACGGAGAGAAAACAGTACCTGACCACTCTCCTGCCTTTTCTATTCACATGAACATTCGATTGCAAGCTGTTTTGGACAACTTTCTTTCTCTTCTTGCAAAACACTCGGCAGACCTCCGTGCAGCCTCTAGAACACGATGGGAGATGTTTTCTGTGCTGGCACAGTTTCTCCTTGCCAGACAGAGTGGAAAAGCTTTTTGCTAAGATGTAGACGAGAAGAGAGGCTAAAGACGAAGGTACGGTGCTCTGCAGAGCTAAGCACCGCTCCCGGGCGTCTTTCGGCAGAAGGCGCACACCGCAGAGCACTGTGAGCGGCAGAATCGTCTTTGCGCGAAGAAGCAGCTTCTTCGTCTCCGGGAGCCGGAGAGAGCGGCAACCTCGCAAAGGTGATGAAACAAGCTGTACAACACTGCGATTGTGTGCGCAGCTTGCCAACTGAGGAAAAACAATACCTGACCACTCTCCTGCCTTTTCTATTCACATGAACATTCGATTGCAAGCTGTTTTGGACAACTTTCTTTCTCTTCTTGCAAAACACTCGGCAGACCTCCGTGCAGCCTCTAGAACACGATGGGAGATGTTTTCTGTGCTGGCACAGTTTCTCCTTGCCAGACAGAGTGGAAAAGCTTTTTGCTAAGATGTAGACGAGAAGAGAGGCTAAAGACGAAGGTACGGTGCTCTGCAGAGCTAAGCACCGCTCCCGGACCTCTTTCGGCTGAAGGCGCACACCGCAGAGCACTGTGAGCGGCAGAATCGTCTTTGCGCGAAGAAGCAGCTTCTTCGTCTCCGGGAGCCGGAGAGAGCGGCAACTTGGCAAAGGTGATGAAACAAGCTGTACAACACTGCGATTGTGTGCGCAGCTTGCCAAGTGAGAGAAAACAGTACCTGACCACTCTCCTGCCTTTTCTATTCACATGAACATTGGATTGCAAGCTGTTTTGGACAACTTTCTTTCTCTTCTTGCAAAACACTCGGCAGACCTCCGTGCAGCCTCTAGAACACGATGGGAGATGTTTTCTGTGCTGGCACAGTTTCTCCTTGCCAGACAGAGTGGAAAAGCTTTTTGCTAAGATGTAGACGAGAAGAGAGGCTAAAGACGAAGGTACAGTGCTCTGCAGAGCTAAGCACCGCTCCCGGGCGTCTTTCGGCAGAAGGCGCACACCGCAGAGCACTGTAGGCGGCAGAATCGTCTTTGGGCGAAGAAGCAGCTTCTTCGTCTCCGGGAGCCGGAGAGAGCGGCAACTTCGCGAAGGTGATGAAACAAGCTGTACAACACTGCGATTGTGTGCGCAGCTTGCCAACTGAGAGAAAACAGTACCTGACCACTCTCCTGCCTTTTCTATTCACATGAACATTCGATTGCAAGCTGTTTTGGACAACTTTCTTTCTCTTCTTGCAAAACACTCGGCAGACCTCCGTGCAGCCTCTAGAACACGATGGGAGATGTTTTCTGTGCTGGCACAGTTTCTCCTTGCCAGACAGAGTGGAAAAGCTTTTTGCTAAGATGTAGACGAGAAGAGAGGCTAAAGACGAAGGTACGGTGCTCTGCAGAGCTAAGCACCGCTCCCGGACCTCTTTCGGCAGAAGGCGCACACCGCAGAGCACTGTGAGCGGCAGAATCGTCTTTGCGCGAAGAAGCAGCTTCTTCGTCTCCGGGAGCCGGAGAGAGCGGCAACTTGGCAAAGGTGATGAAACAAGCTGTACAACACTGCGATTGTGTGCGCAGCTTGCCAAGTGAGAGAAAACAGTACCTGACCACTCTCCTGCCTTTTCTATTCACATGAACATTCGATTGCAAGCTGTTTTGGACAACTTTCTTTCTCTTCTTGCAAAACACTCGGCAGACCTCCGTGCAGCCTCTAGAACACGATGGGAGATGTTTTCTGTGCTGGCAAAGTTTCTCCTTGCCAGACAGATTGGAAAAGCTTTTTGCTAAGATGTAGACGAGAAGAGAGGCTAAAGACGAAGGTACGGTGCTCTGCAGAGCTAAGCACCGCTCCCGGGCGTCTTTCGGCAGAAGGCGCACACCGCAGAGCACTGTGAGCGGCAAAATCGTTTTTGCGCGAAGAAGCAGCTTCTTCGTCTCCGGGAGCCGGAGAGAGCGGCAACTTCGCAAAGGTGATGAAACAAGCTGTACAACACTGCGATTGTGTGCGCAGCTTGCCAACTGAGAGAAAACAATACCTGACCACTCTCCTGCCTTTTCTATTCACATGAACATTCGATTGCAAGCTGTTTTGGACAACTTTCTTTCTCTTCTTGCAAAACACTCGGCAGACCTCCGTGCAGCCTCTAGAACACGATGGGAGATGTTTTCTGTGCTGGCACAGTTTCTCCTTGCCAGACAGAGTGGAAAAGCTTTTTGCTAAGATGTAGACGAGAAGAGAGGCTAAAGACGAAGGTACGGTGCTCTGCAGAGCTAAGCACCGCTCTTGGGCGTCTTTCGGCAGAAGGCGCACACCGCAGAGCACTGTGAGCGGCAGAATCGTCTTTGCGCGAAGAAGCAGCTTCTTCGTCTCCGGGAGCCGGAGAGAGCGGCAACTTCGCAAAGGTGATGAAACAAGCTGTACAACACTGCGATTGTGTGCGCAGCTTGCCAACTGAGAGAAAACAGTACCTGACCACTCTCCTGCCTTTTCTATTCACATGAACATTGGATTGCAAGCTGTTTTGGACAACTTTCTTTCTCTTCTTGCAAAACACTCGGCAGACCTCCGTGCAGCCTCTAGAACACGATGGGAGATGTTTTCTGTGCTGGCACAGTTTCTCCTTGCCAGACAGAGTGGAAAAGCTTTTTGCTAAGATGTAGACGAGAAGAGAGGCTAAAGACGAAGGTACGGTGCTCTGCAGAGCTAAGCACCGCTCCCGGACCTCTTTCGGCAGAAGGCGCACAATGCAGAGCACTGTGAGCGGCAGAATCGTCTTTGCGCGAAGAAACAGCTTCTTCGTCTCCGGGAGTCGGAGAGAGCGGCAACTTCGCAAAGGTGATGAAACAAGCTGTACAACACTGCGATTGTGTGCGCAGCTTGCCAACTGAGAGAAAACAGTACCTGACCACTCTCCTGCCTTTTCTATTCACATGAACATTGGATTGCAAGCTGTTTTGGACAACTTTCTTTCTCTTCTTGCAAAACACTCGGCAGACCTCCGTGCAGCCTCTAGAACACGATGGGAGATGTTTTCTGTGCTGGCACAGTTTCTCCTTGCCAGACAGAGTGGAAAAGCTTTTTGCTAAGATGTAGACGAGAAGAGAGGCTAAAGACGAAGGTACGGTGCTCTGCAGAGCTAAGCACCGCTCCCGGGCGTCTTTCGGCAAAAGGCGCACACCGCAGAGCACTGTGAGCGGCAGAATCGTCTTTGCGCGAAGAAGCAGCTTCTTCGTCTCCGGGAGCCGGAGAGAGCGGCAACTTGGCAAAGGTGATGAAACAAGCTGTACAACACTGCGATTGTGTGCGCAGCTTGCCAACTGAGAGAAAACAGTACCTGACCACTCTCCTGCCTTTTCTATTCACATGAACATTCGATTGCAAGGTGTTTTGGACAACTTTCTTTCTCTTCTTGCAAAACACTCGGCAGACCTCCGTGCAGCCTCTAGAACACGATGGGAGATGTTTTCTGTGCTGGCACAGTTTCTCCTTGCCAGACAGAGTGGAAAAGCTTTTTGCTAAGATGTAGACGAGAAGAGAGGCTAAAGACGAAGGTACGGTGCTCTGCAGAGCTAAGCACCGCTCCCGGACCTCTTTCGGCAGAAGGCGCACACCGCAGAGCACTGTGAGCGGCAGAATCGTCTTTGCGCGAAGAAGCAGCTTCTTCGTCTCCGGGAGCCGGAGAGAGCGGCAACTTGGCAAAGGTGATGAAACAAGCTGTACAACACTGCGATTGTGTGCGCAGCTTGCCAACTGAGGAAAAACAATACCTGACCACTCTCCTGCCTTTTCTATTCACATGAACATTCGATTGCAAGCTGTTTTGGACAACTTTCTTTCTCTTCTTGCAAAACACTCGGCAGACCTCCGTGCAGCCTCTAGAACACGATGGGAGATGTTTTCTGTGCTGGCACAGTTTCTCCTTGCCAGACAGAGTGGAAAAGCTTTTTGCTAAGATGTAGACGAGAAGAGAAGCTAAAGACGAAGGTACGGTGCTCTGCAGAGCTAAGCACCGCTCCCGGGCGTCTTTCGGCAGAAGGCGCACACCGCAGAGCACTGTGAGCGGCAGAATCGTCTTTGCGCGAAGAAGCAGCTTCTTCGTCTCCGGGAGCCGGAGAGAGCGGCAACTTCGCGAAGGTGATGAAACAAGCTGTACAACACTGCGATTGTGTGCGCAGCTTGCCAACGGAGAGAAAACAGTACCTGACCACTCTCCTGCCTTTTCTATTCACATGAACATTCGATTGCAAGCTGTTTTGGACAACTTTCTTTCTCTTCTTGCAAAACACTCGGCAGACCTCCGTGCAGCCTCTAGAACACGATGGGAGATGTTTTCTGTGCTGGCACAGTTTCTCCTGCCAGACAGAGTGGAAAAGCTTTTTGCTAAGATGTAGACGAGAAGAGAGGCTAAAGACGAAGGTACGGTGCTCTGCAGAGCTAAGCACCGCTCCCGGACCTCTTTCCGCAGAAGGCGCACACCGCAGAGCACTGTGAGCGGCAGAATCGTCTTTGCGCGAAGAAGCAGCTTCTTCGTCTCCGGGAGCCGGAGAGAGCGGCAACCTCGCAAAGGTGATGAAACAAGCTGTACAACACTGCGATTGTGTGCGCAGCTTGCCAACTGAGGAAAAACAATACCTGACCACTCTCCTGCCTTTTCTATTCACATGAACATTCGATTGCAAGCTGTTTTGGACAACTTTCTTTCTCTTCTTGCAAAACACTCGGCAGACCTCCGTGCAGCCTCTAGAACACGATGGGAGATGTTTTCTGTGCTGGCACAGTTTCTCCTTGCCAGACAGAGTGGAAAAGCTTTTTGCTAAGATGTAGACGAGAAGAGAGGCTAAAGACGAAGGTACGGTGCTCTGCAGAGCTAAGCACCGCTCCCGGACCTCTTTCGGCTGAAGGCGCACACCGCAGAGCACTGTGAGCGGCAGAATCGTCTTTGCGCGAAGAAGCAGCTTCTTCGTCTCCGGGAGCCGGAGAGAGCGGCAACTTGGCAAAGGTGATGAAACAAGCTGTACAACACTGCGATTGTGTGCGCAGCTTGCCAAGTGAGAGAAAACAGTACCTGACCACTCTCCTGCCTTTTCTATTCACATGAACATTGGATTGCAAGCTGTTTTGGACAACTTTCTTTCTCTTCTTGCAAAACACTCGGCAGACCTCCGTGCAGCCTCTAGAACACGATGGGAGATGTTTTCTGTGCTGGCACAGTTTCTCCTTGCCAGACAGAGTGGAAAAGCTTTTTGCTAAGATGTAGACGAGAAGAGAGGCTAAAGACGAAGGTACAGTGCTCTGCAGAGCTAAGCACCGCTCCCGGGCGTCTTTCGGCAGAAGGCGCACACCGCAGAGCACTGTAGGCGGCAGAATCGTCTTTGGGCGAAGAAGCAGCTTCTTCGTCTCCGGGAGCCGGAGAGAGCGGCAACTTCGCGAAGGTGATGAAACAAGCTGTACAACACTGCGATTGTGTGCGCAGCTTGCCAAGTGAGAGAAAACAGTACCTGACCACTCTCCTGCCTTTTCTATTCACATGAACATTCGATTGCAAGCTGTTTTGGACAACTTTCTTTCTCTTCTTGCAAAACACTCGGCAGACCTCCGTGCAGCCTCTAGAACACGATGGGAGATGTTTTCTGTGCTGGCACAGTTTCTCCTTGCCAGACAGAGTGGAAAAGCTTTTTGCTAAGATGTAGACGAGAAGAGAGGCTAAAGACGAAGGTACGGTGCTCTGCAGAGCTAAGCACCGCTCCCGGACCTCTTTCGGCAGAAGGCGCACACCGCAGAGCACTGTGAGCGGCAGAATCGTCTTTGCGCGAAGAAGCAGCTTCTTCGTCTCCGGGAGCCGGAGAGAGCGGCAACTTGGCAAAGGTGATGAAACAAGCTGTACAACACTGCGATTGTGTGCGCAGCTTGCCAAGTGAGAGAAAACAGTACCTGACCACTCTCCTGCCTTTTCTATTCACATGAACATTCGATTGCAAGCTGTTTTGGACAACTTTCTTTCTCTTCTTGCAAAACACTCGGCAGACCTCCGTGCAGCCTCTAGAACACGATGGGAGATGTTTTCTGTGCTGGCAAAGTTTCTCCTTGCCAGACAGATTGGAAAAGCTTTTTGCTAAGATGTAGACGAGAAGAGAGGCTAAAGACGAAGGTACGGTGCTCTGCAGAGCTAAGCACCGCTCCCGGGCGTCTTTCGGCAGAAGGCGCACACCGCAGAGCACTGTGAGCGGCAAAATCGTTTTTGCGCGAAGAAGCAGCTTCTTCGTCTCCGGGAGCCGGAGAGAGCGGCAACCTCGCAAAGGTGATGAAACAAGCTGTACAACACTGCGATTGTGTGCGCAGCTTGCCAACTGAGAGAAAACAATACCTGACCACTCTCCTGCCTTTTCTATTCACATGAACATTCGATTGCAAGCTGTTTTGGACAACTTTCTTTCTCTTCTTGCAAAACACTCGGCAGACCTCCGTGCAGCCTCTAGAACACGATGGGAGATGTTTTCTGTGCTGGCACAGTTTCTCCTTGCCAGACAGAGTGGAAAAGCTTTTTGCTAAGATGTAGACGAGAAGAGAGGCTAAAGACGAAGGTACGGTGCTCTGCAGAGCTAAGCACCGCTCTTGGGCGTCTTTCGGCAGAAGGCGCACACCGCAGAGCACTGTAGCGGCAGAATCGTCTTTGCGCGAAGAAGCAGCTTCTTCGTCTCCGGGAGCCGGAGAGAGCGGCAACTTCGCAAAGGTGATGAAACAAGCTGTACAACACTGCGATTGTGTGCGCAGCTTGCCAACTGAGAGAAAACAGTACCTGACCACTCTCCTGCCTTTTCTATTCACATGAACATTGGATTGCAAGCTGTTTTGGACAACTTTCTTTCTCTTCTTGCAAAACACTCGGCAGACCTCCGTGCAGCCTCTAGAACACGATGGGAGATGTTTTCTGTGCTGGCACAGTTTCTCCTTGCCAGACAGAGTGGAAAAGCTTTTTGCTAAGATGTAGACGAGAAGAGAGGCTAAAGACGAAGGTACGGTGCTCTGCAGAGCTAAGCACCGCTCCCGGACCTCTTTCGGCAGAAGGCGCACAATGCAGAGCACTGTGAGCGGCAGAATCGTCTTTGCGCGAAGAAACAGCTTCTTCGTCTCCGGGAGTCGGAGAGAGCGGCAACTTCGCAAAGGTGATGAAACAAGCTGTACAACACTGCGATTGTGTGCGCAGCTTGCCAACTGAGAGAAAACAGTACCTGACCACTCTCCTGCCTTTTCTATTCACATGAACATTGGATTGCAAGCTGTTTTGGACAACTTTCTTTCTCTTCTTGCAAAACACTCGGCAGACCTCCGTGCAGCCTCTAGAACACGATGGGAGATGTTTTCTGTGCTGGCACAGTTTCTCCTTGCCAGACAGAGTGGAAAAGCTTTTTGCTAAGATGTAGACGAGAAGAGAGGCTAAAGACGAAGGTACGGTGCTCTGCAGAGCTAAGCACCGCTCCCGGGCGTCTTTCGGCAAAAGGCGCACACCGCAGAGCACTGTGAGCGGCAGAATCGTCTTTGCGCGAAGAAGCAGCTTCTTCGTCTCCGGGAGCCGGAGAGAGCGGCAACTTGGCAAAGGTGATGAAACAAGCTGTACAACACTGCGATTGTGTGCGCAGCTTGCCAACTGAGAGAAAACAGTACCTGACCACTCTCCTGCCTTTTCTATTCACATGAACATTCGATTGCAAGGTGTTTTGGACAACTTTCTTTCTCTTCTTGCAAAACACTCGGCAGACCTCCGTGCAGCCTCTAGAACACGATGGGAGATGTTTTCTGTGCTGGCACAGTTTCTCCTTGCCAGACAGAGTGGAAAAGCTTTTTGCTAAGATGTAGACGAGAAGAGAGGCTAAAGACGAAGGTACGGTGCTCTGCAGAGCTAAGCACCGCTCCCGGACCTCTTTCGGCAGAAGGCGCACACCGCAGAGCACTGTGAGCGGCAGAATCGTCTTTGCGCGAAGAAGCAGCTTCTTCGTCTCCGGGAGCCGGAGAGAGCGGCAACTTGGCAAAGGTGATGAAACAAGCTGTACAACACTGCGATTGTGTGCGCAGCTTGCCAACTGAGAGAAAACAGTACCTGACCACTCTCCTGCCTTTTCTATTCACATGAACATTCGATTGCAAGCTGTTTTGGACAACTTTCTTTCTCTTCTTGCAAAACACTGGGCAGACCTCCGTGCAGCCTCTAGAACACGATGGGAGATGTTTTCTGTGCTGGCACAGTTTCTCCTTGCCAGACAGAGTGGAAAAGCTTTTTGCTAAGATGTAGACGAGAAGAGAGGCTAAAGACGAAGGTACGGTGCTCTGCAGAGCTAAGCACCGCTCCCGGACCTCTTTCGGCAGAAGGCGCACACCGCAGAGCACTGTGAGCGGCAGAATCGTCTTTGCGCGAAGAAGCAGCTTCTTCGTCTCCGGGAGCCGGAGAGAGCGGCAACTTGGCAAAGGTGATGAAACAAGCTGTACAACACTGCGATTGTGTGCGCAGCTTGCCAAGTGAGAGAAAACAGTACCTGACCACTCTCCTGCCTTTTCTATTCACATGAACATTCGATTGCAAGCTGTTTTGGACAACTTTCTTTCTCTTCTTGCAAAACACTCGGCAGACCTCCGTGCAGCCTCTAGAACACGATGGGAGATGTTTTCTGTGCTGGCAAAGTTTCTCCTTGCCAGACAGATTGGAAAAGCTTTTTGCTAAGATGTAGACGAGAAGAGAGGCTAAAGACGAAGGTACGGTGCTCTGCAGAGCTAAGCACCGCTCCCGGGCGTCTTTCGGCAGAAGGCGCACACCGCAGAGCACTGTGAGCGGCAAAATCGTTTTTGCGCGAAGAAGCAGCTTCTTCGTCTCCGGGAGCCGGAGAGAGCGGCAACCTCGCAAAGGTGATGAAACAAGCTGTACAACACTGCGATTGTGTGCGCAGCTTGCCAACTGAGAGAAAACAATACCTGACCACTCTCCTGCCTTTTCTATTCACATGAACATTCGATTGCAAGCTGTTTTGGACAACTTTCTTTCTCTTCTTGCAAAACACTCGGCAGACCTCCGTGCAGCCTCTAGAACACGATGGGAGATGTTTTCTGTGCTGGCACAGTTTCTCCTTGCCAGACAGAGTGGAAAAGCTTTTTGCTAAGATGTAGACGAGAAGAGAGGCTAAAGACGAAGGTACGGTGCTCTGCAGAGCTAAGCACCGCTCTTGGGCGTCTTTCGGCAGAAGGCGCACACCGCAGAGCACTGTAGCGGCAGAATCGTCTTTGCGCGAAGAAGCAGCTTCTTCGTCTCCGGGAGCCGGAGAGAGCGGCAACTTCGCAAAGGTGATGAAACAAGCTGTACAACACTGCGATTGTGTGCGCAGCTTGCCAACTGAGAGAAAACAGTACCTGACCACTCTCCTGCCTTTTCTATTCACATGAACATTGGATTGCAAGCTGTTTTGGACAACTTTCTTTCTCTTCTTGCAAAACACTCGGCAGACCTCCGTGCAGCCTCTAGAACACGATGGGAGATGTTTTCTGTGCTGGCACAGTTTCTCCTTGCCAGACAGAGTGGAAAAGCTTTTTGCTAAGATGTAGACGAGAAGAGAGGCTAAAGACGAAGGTACGGTGCTCTGCAGAGCTAAGCACCGCTCCCGGACCTCTTTCGGCAGAAGGCGCACAATGCAGAGCACTGTGAGCGGCAGAATCGTCTTTGCGCGAAGAAACAGCTTCTTCGTCTCCGGGAGTCGGAGAGAGCGGCAACTTCGCAAAGGTGATGAAACAAGCTGTACAACACTGCGATTGTGTGCGCAGCTTGCCAACTGAGAGAAAACAGTACCTGACCACTCTCCTGCCTTTTCTATTCACATGAACATTGGATTGCAAGCTGTTTTGGACAACTTTCTTTCTCTTCTTGCAAAACACTCGGCAGACCTCCGTGCAGCCTCTAGAACACGATGGGAGATGTTTTCTGTGCTGGCACAGTTTCTCCTTGCCAGACAGAGTGGAAAAGCTTTTTGCTAAGATGTAGACGAGAAGAGAGGCTAAAGACGAAGGTACGGTGCTCTGCAGAGCTAAGCAACGCTCCCGGGCGTCTTTCGGCAAAAGGCGCACACCGCAGAGCACTGTGAGCGGCAGAATCGTCTTTGCGCGAAGAAGCAGCTTCTTCGTCTCCGGGAGCCGGAGAGAGCGGCAACTTGGCAAAGGTGATGAAACAAGCTGTACAACACTGCGATTGTGTGCGCAGCTTGCCAACTGAGAGAAAACAGTACCTGACCACTCTCCTGCCTTTTCTATTCACATGAACATTCGATTGCAAGGTGTTTTGGACAACTTTCTTTCTCTTCTTGCAAAACACTCGGCAGACCTCCGTGCAGCCTCTAGAACACGATGGGAGATGTTTTCTGTGCTGGCACAGTTTCTCCTTGCCAGACAGAGTGGAAAAGCTTTTTGCTAAGATGTAGACGAGAAGAGAGGCTAAAGACGAAGGTACGGTGCTCTGCAGAGCTAAGCACCGCTCCCGGACCTCTTTCGGCAGAAGGCGCACACCGCAGAGCACTGTGAGCGGCAGAATCGTCTTTGCGCGAAGAAGCAGCTTCTTCGTCTCCGGGAGCCGGAGAGAGCGGCAACTTGGCAAAGGTGATGAAACAAGCTGTACAACACTGCGATTGTGTGCGCAGCTTGCCAACTGAGAGAAAACAGTACCTGACCACTCTCCTGCCTTTTCTATTCACATGAACATTCGATTGCAAGCTGTTTTGGACAACTTTCTTTCTCTTCTTGCAAAACACTGGGCAGACCTCCGTGCAGCCTCTAGAACACGATGGGAGATGTTTTCTGTGCTGGCACAGTTTCTCCTTGCCAGACAGAGTGGAAAAGCTTTTTGCTAAGATGTAGACGAGAAGAGAGGCTAAAGACGAAGGTACGGTGCTCTGCAGAGCTAAGCACCGCTCCCGGACCTCTTTCGGCAGAAGGCGCACACCGCAGAACACTGTGAGCGGCAGAATCGTCTTTGCGCGAAGAAGCAGCTTCTTCGTCTCCGGGAGCCGGAGAGAGCGGCAACTTCGCAAAGGTGATGAAACAAGCTGTACAACACTGCGATTGTGTGCGCAGCTTGCCAACGGAGAGAAAACAGTACCTGACCACTCTCCTGCCTTTTCTATTCACATGAACATTGGATTGCAAGCTGTTTTGGACAACTTTCTTTCTCTTCTTGCAAAACACTCGGCAGACCTCCGTGCAGCCTCTAGAACACGATGGGAGATGTTTTCTGTGCTGGCACAGTTTCTCCTTGCCAGACAGAGTGGAAAAGCTTTTTGCTAAGATGTAGACGAGAAGAGAGGCTAAAGACGAAGGTACGGTGCTCTGCAGAGCTAAGCACCGCTCCCGGACCTCTTTCGGCAGAAGGCGCACACCGCAGAGCACTGTGAGCGGCAGAATCGTCTTTGCGCGAAGAAGCAGCTTCTTCGTCTCCGGGAGCCGGAGAGAGCGGCAACTTGGCAAAGGTGATGAAACAAGCTGTACAACACTGCGATTGTGTGCGCAGCTTGCCAACTGAGAGAAAACAGTACCTGACCACTCTCCTGCCTTTTCTATTCACATGAACATTCGATTGCAAGCTGTTTTGGACAACTTTCTTTCTCTTCTTGCAAAACACTCGGCAGACCTCCGTATAGCGTCTAGAATACGATGGGAGATGTTTTCTGTGCTGGCACAGTTTCTACTTGCCAGACACAGTGGAAAAGCTTTTTGCTAAGATGTAGACGAGAAGAGAGGCTAAAGACGAAGGTACGGTGCTCTGCAGAGCTAAGAACCGCTCCCGGACCTCTTTCGGCAGAAGGCGCACAATGCAGAGCACTGTGAGCGGCAGAATCGTCTTTGCGCGAAGAAACAGCTTCTTCGTCTCCGGGAGCCGGAGAGAGCGGCAACTTCGCAAAGGTGATGAAACAAGCTGTACAACACTGCGATTGTGTGCGCAGCTTGCCAACGGAGAGAAAACAGTACCTGACCACTCTGCTGCCTTTTCTATTCACATGAACATTCGATTGCAAGCTGTTTTGGACAACTTTCTTTCTCTTCTTGCAAAACACTCGGCAGACCTCCGTGCAGCCTCTAGAACACGATGGGAGATGTTTTCTGTGCTGGCACAGTTTCTCCTTGCCAGACAGAGTGGAAAAGCTTTTTGCTAAGATGTAGACGAGAAGAGAGGCTAAAGACGAAGGTACGGTGCTCTGCAGAGCTAAGCACCGCTCCCGGGCGTCTTTCGGCAAAAGGCGCACACCGCAGAGCACTGTGAGCGGCAGAATCGTCTTTGCGCGAAGAAGCAGCTTCTTCGTCTCCGGGAGCCGGAGAGAGCGGCAACTTGGCAAAGGTGATGAAACAAGCTGTACAACACTGCGATTGTGTGCGCAGCTTGCCAACTGAGAGAAAACAGTACCTGACCACTCTCCTGCCTTTTCTATTCACATGAACATTCGATTGCAAGCTGTTTTGGACAACTTTCTTTCTCTTCTTGCAAAACACTCGGCAGACCTCCGTGCAGCCTCTAGAACACGATGGGAGATGTTTTCTGTGCTGGCACAGTTTCTCCATGCCAGACAGAGTGGAAAAGCTTTTTGCTAAGATGTAGACGAGAAGAGAGGCTAAAGACGAAGGTACGGTGCTCTGCAGAGCTAAGCACCGCTCCCGGACCTCTTTCGGCAGAAGGCGCACACCGCAGAGCACTGTGAGCGGCAGAATCGTCTTTGCGCGAAGAAGCAGCTTCTTCGTCTCCGGGAGCCGGAGAGAGCGGCAACTTCGCAAAGGTGATGAAACAAGCTGTACAACACTGCGATTGT
The DNA here is from genome assembly GCF_028551555.1 of Melozone crissalis. Classification (NCBI taxonomy): domain Eukaryota; kingdom Metazoa; phylum Chordata; class Aves; order Passeriformes; family Passerellidae; genus Melozone; species Melozone crissalis. The sequence continues at coordinate 227,313 of NW_026536238.1, read as the reverse complement.
GTGCGCAGCATGACAACTGTGAGAAAACAGTACCTGACCACTCTCCTGCATTTTCTAATCACATGAACATTCAATTGCAAGCTGTTTTGGACAACTTTCTTTCTCTTCTTGCAAAACACTCGGCAGACCTCCGTGCAGCCTCTAGAACACGATGGGAGATGTTTTCTGTGCTGGCACAGTTTCTCCTTGCCAGACAGAGTGGAAAAGCTTTTTGCTAAGATGTAGACGAGAAGAGAGGCTAAAGACGAAGGTACGGTGCTCTGCAGAGCTAAGCACCGCTCCCGGGCGTCTTTCGGCAGAAGGCGCACTCCGCAGAGCACTGTGAGCGGCAGAATCGTCTTTGCGCGAAGAAGCAGCTTCTTCGTCTCCGGGAGCCGGAGAGAGCGGCAACTTGGCAAAGGTGATGAAACAAGCTGTACAACACTGCGATTGTGTGCGCAGCTTGCCAACGGAGAGAAAACAGTACCTGACCACTCTCCTGCCTTTTCTATTCACATGAACATTCGATTGCAAGCTGTTTTGGACAACTTTCTTTCTCTTCTTGCAAAACACTCGGCAGACCTCCGTGCAGCCTCTAGAACACGATGGGAGATGTTTTCTGTGCTGGCACAGTTTCTCCTTGCCAGACAGAGTGGAAAAGCTTTTTGCAAAGATGTAGACGAGAAGAGAGGCTAAAGACGAAGGTACGGTGCTCTGCAGAGCTAAGCACCGCTCCCGGGCGTCTTTCGGCAGAAGGCGCACACCGCAGAGCACTGTGAGCGGCAGAATCGTCTTTGCGCGAAGAAGCAGCTTCTTCGTCTCCGGGAGCCGGAGAGAGCGGCAACTTGGCAAAGGTGATGAAACAAGCTGTACAACACTGCGATTGTGTGCGCAGCTTGCCAACTGAGAGAAAACAATACCTGACCACTCTCCTGCCTTTTCTATTCACATGAACATTCGATTGCAAGCTGTTTTGGACAACTTTCTTTCTCTTCTTGCAAAACACTCGGCAGACCTCCGTGCAGCTTGTAGAACACGGTGGGAGATGTTTTTTGTTCTGGCACAGTTTCTCCTTGCCAGACAGATTGGAAAAGCTTTTTGCTAAGATGTAGACGAGAAGAGAGGCTAAAGACGAAGGTACGGTGCTCTGCAGAGCTAAGCACCGCTCCCGGGCGTCTTTCGGCAGAAGGCGCACACCGAAGAGCACTGTGAGCGGCAGAATCGTCTTTGCGCGAAGAAGCAGCTTCTTCGTCTCCGGGAGCCGGAGAGAGCGGCAACTTGGCAAAGGTGATGAAACAAGCTGTACAACACTGCGATTGTGTGCGCAGCTTGCCAACGGAGAGAAAACAGTACCTGACCACTCTCCTGCCTTTTCTATTCACATGAACATTCGATTGCAAGCTGTTTTGGACAACTTTCTTTCTCTTCTTGCAAAACACTCGGCAGACCTCCGTGCAGCCTCTAGAACACGATGGGAGATGTTTTCTGTGCTGGCACAGTTTCTCCTTGCCAGACAGAGTGGAAAAGCTTTTTGCAAAGATGTAGACGAGAAGAGAGGCTAAAGACGAAGGTACGGTGCTCTGCAGAGCTAAGCACCGCTCCCGGGCGTCTTTCGGCAGAAGGCGCACACCGCAGAGCACTGTGAGCGGCAGAATCGTCTTTGCGCGAAGAAGCAGCTTCTTCGTCTCCGGGAGCCGGAGAGAGCGGCAACTTGGCAAAGGTGATGAAACAAGCTGTACAACACTGCGATTGTGTGCGCAGCTTGCCAACTGAGAGAAAACAATACCTGACCACTCTCCTGCCTTTTCTATTCACATGAACATTCGATTGCAAGCTGTTTTGGACAACTTTCTTTCTCTTCTTGCAAAACACTCGGCAGACCTCCGTGCAGCTTGTAGAACACGGTGGGAGATGTTTTTTGTTCTGGCACAGTTTCTCCTTGCCAGACAGATTGGAAAAGCTTTTTGCTAAGATGTAGACGAGAAGAGAGGCTAAAGACGAAGGTACGGTGCTCTGCAGAGCTAAGCACCGCTCCCGGGCGTCTTTCGGCAGAAGGCGCACACCGAAGAGCACTGTGAGCGGCAGAATCGTCTTTGCGCGAAGAAGCAGCTTCTTCGTCTCCGGGAGCCGGAGAGAGCGGCAACTTGGCAAAGGTGATGAAACAAGCTGTACAACACTGCGATTGTGTGCGCAGCTTGCCAACGGAGAGAAAACAGTACCTGACCACTCTCCTGCCTTTTCTATTCACATGAACATTCGATTGCAAGCTGTTTTGGACAACTTTCTTTCTCTTCTTGCAAAACACTGGGCAGACCTCCGTGCAGCCTCTAGAACACGATGGGAGATGTTTTCTGTGCTGGCACAGTTTCTCCTTGCCAGACAGATTGGAAAAGCTTTTTGCTAAGATGTAGACGAGAAGAGAGGCTAAAGACGAAGGTACGGTGCTCTGCAGAGCTAAGCACAGCTCCCGGACCTCTTTCGGCAGAAGGCGCACACCGCAGAGCACTGTGAGCGGCAGAATCGTCTTTGCGCGAAGAAGCAGCTTCTTCGTCTCCGGGAGCCGGAGAGAGCGGCAGCTTCGCAAAGGTGATGAAACAAGCTGTACAACACTGCGATTGTGTGCGCAGCTTGCCAACTGAGAGAAAACAGTACCTGACCACTCTCCTGCCTTTTCTATTCACATGAACATTCGATTGCAAGCTGTTTTGGACAACTTTCTTTCTCTTCTTGCAAAACACTCGGCAGACCTCCGTGCAGCCTCTAGAAGACGATGGAGATGTTTTCTGTGCTGGCACAGTTTCTCCTTGCCAGACAGAGTGGAAAAGCTTTTTGCTAAGATGTAGACGAGAAGAGAGGCTAAAGACGAAGGTACGGTGCTCTGCAGAGCTAAGCACCGCTCTTGGGCGTCTTTCGGCAGAAGGCGCACAACCGCAGAGCACTGTGAGCGGCAGAATCGTCTTTGCGCGAAGAAGCAGCTTCTTCGTCTCCGGGAGCCGGAGAGAGCGGCAACTTGGCAAAGGTGATGAAACAAGCTGTACAACACTGCGATTGTGTGCGCAGCTTGCCAACTGAGGAAAAACAATACCTGTCCACTCTCCTGCCTTTTCTATTCACATGAACATTCGATTGCAAGCTGTTTTGGACAACTTTCTTTCTCTTCTTGCAAAACACTCGGCAGACCTCCGTGCAGCCTCTAGAACACGATGGGAGATGTTTTCTATGCTGGCACAGTTTCTCCTTGCCAGACAGAGTGGAAAAGCTTTTTGCTACGATGTAGACGAGAAGAGAGGCTAAAGACGAAGGTACGGTGCTCTGCAGAGCTAAGCACCGCTCCCGGGCGTCTTTCGGCAGAAGGCGCACACCGCAGAGCACTGTGAGCGGCAGAATCGTCTTTGCGCGAAGAAGCAGCTTCTTCGTCTCCGGGAGCCGGAGAGAGCGGCAACTTCGCAAAGGTGATGAAACAAGCTGTACAACACTGCGATTGTGTGCGCAGCTTGCCAAGTGAGAGAAAACAGTACCTGACCACTCTCCTGCCTTTTCTATTCACATGAACATTCGATTGCAAGCTGTTTTGGACAACTTTCTTTCTCTTCTTGCAAAACACTCGGCAGACCTCCGTGCAGCCTCTAGAACACGATGGGAGATGTTTTCTGTGCTGGCAAAGTTTCTCCTTGCCAGACAGATTGGAAAAGCTTTTTGCTAAGATGTAGACGAGAAGAGAGGCTAAAGACGAAGGTACGGTGCTCTGCAGAGCTAAGCACCGCTCCCGGGCGTCTTTCGGCAGAAGGCGCACACCGCAGAGCACTGTGAGCGGCAAAATCGTTTTTGCGCGAAGAAGCAGCTTCTTCGTCTCCGGGAGCCGGAGAGAGCGGCAACCTCGCAAAGTGATGAAACAAGCTGTACAACACTGCGATTGTGTGCGCAGCTTGCCAACTGAGGAAAAACAATACCTGACCACTCTCCTGCCTTTTCTATTCACATGAACATTCGATTGCAAGCTGTTTTGGACAACTTTCTTTCTCTTCTTGCAAAACACTCGGCAGACCTCCGTGCAGCTTGTAGAACACGGTGGGAGATGTTTTTTGTTCTGGCACAGTTTCTCCTTGCCAGACAGATTGGAAAAGCTTTTTGCTAAGATGTAGACGAGAAGAGAGGCTAAAGACGAAGGTACGGTGCTCTGCAGAGCTAAGCACCGCTCCCGGGCGTCTTTCGGCAGAAGGCGCACACCGCAGAGCACTGTGAGCGGCAGAATCGTCTTTGCGCGAAGAAGCAGCTTCTTCGTCTCCGGGAGCCGGAGAGAGCGGCAACTTGGCAAAGGTGATGAAACAAGCTGTGCAACACTGCGATTGTGTGCGCAGCTTGCCAACGGAGAGAAAACAGTACCTGACCACTCTCCTGCCTTTTCTATTCACATGAACATTCGATTGCAAGCTGTTTTGGACAACTTTCTTTCTCTTCTTGCAAAACACTGGGCAGACCTCCGTGCAGCCTCTAGAACACGATGGGAGATGTTTTCTGTGCTGGCACAGTTTCTCCTTGCCAGACAGATTGGAAAAGCTTTTTGCTAAGATGTAGACGAGAAGAGAGGCTAAAGACGAAGGTACGGTGCTCTGCAGAGCTAAGCACCGCTCCCGGACCTCTTTCGGCAGAAGGCGCACACCGCAGAGCACTGTGAGCGGCAGAATCGTCTTTGCGCGAAGAAGCAGCTTCTTCGTCTCCGGGAGCCGGAGAGAGCGGCAGCTTCGCAAAGGTGATGAAACAAGCTGTACAACACTGCGATTGTGTGCGCAGCTTGCCAACTGAGAGAAAACAGTACCTGACCACTCTCCTGCCTTTTCTATTCACATGAACATTCGATTGCAAGCTGTTTTGGACAACTTTCTTTCTCTTCTTGCAAAACACTCGGCAGACCTCCGTGCAGCCTCTAGAACACGATGGAAGATGTTTTCTGTGCTGGCACAGTTTCTCCTTGCCAGACAGAGTGGAAAAGCTTTTTGCTAAGATGTAGACGAGAAGAGAGGCTAAAGACGAAGGTACGGTGCTCTGCAGAGCTAAGCACCGCTCTTGGGCGTCTTTCGGCAGAAGGCGCACACCGCAGAGCACTGTGAGCGGCAGAATCGTCTTTGCGCGAAGAAGCAGCTTCTTCGTCTCCGGGAGCCGGAGAGAGCGGCAACTTGGCAAAGGTGATGAAACAAGCTGTACAACACTGCGATTGTGTGCGCAGCTTGCCAACTGAGAGAAAACAGTACCTGACCACTCTCCTGCCTTTTCTATTCACATGAACATTCGATTGCAAGCTGTTTTGGACAACTTTCTTTCTCTTCTTGCAAAACACTCGGCAGACCTCCGTGCAGCCTCTAGAACACGATGGGAGATGTTTTCTATGCTGGCACAGTTTCTCCTTGCCAGACAGAGTGGAAAACCTTTTTGCTAAGATGTAGACGAGAAGAGAGGCTAAAGACGAAGGTACGGTGCTCTGCAGAGCTAAGCACCGCTCCCGGGCGTCTTTCGGCAGAAGGCGCACACCGCAGAGCACTGTAAGCGGCAGAATCGTCTTTGCGCGAAGAAGCAGCTTCTTCGTCTCCGGGAGCCGGAGAGAGCGGCAACTTCGCAAAGGTGATGAAACAAGCTGTACAACACTGCGATTGTGTGCGCAGCTTGCCAACTGAGAGAAAACAGTACCTGACCACTCTCCTGCCTTTTCTATTCACATGAACATTCGATTGCAAGCTGTTTTGGACACCTTTCTTTCTCTTCTTGCAAAACACTCGGCAGACCTCCGTATAGCGTCTAGAATACGATGGGAGATGTTTTCTGTGCTGGCACAGTTTCTACTTGCCAGACACAGTGGAAAAGCTTTTTGCTAAGATGTAGACGAGAAGAGAGGCTAAAGACGAAGGTACGGTGCTCTGCAGAGCTAAGCACCGCTCCCGGACCTCTTTCGGCAGAAGGCGCACAATGCAGAGCACTGTGAGCGGCAGAATCGTCTTTGCGCGAAGAAACAGCTTCTTCGTCTCCGGGAGTCGGAGAGAGCGGCAACTTCGCAAAGGTGATGAAACAAGCTGTACAACACTGCGATTGTGTGCGCAGCTTGCCAACGGAGAGAAAACAGTACCTGACCACTCTCCTGCCTTTTCTATTCACATGAACATTGGATTGCAAGCTGTTTTGGACAACTTTCTTTCTCTTCTTGCAAAACACTCGGCAGACCTCCGTGCAGCCTCTAGAACACGATGGGAGATGTTTTCTGTGCTGGCACAGTTTCTCCTTGCCAGACAGAGTGGAAAAGCTTTTTGCTAAGATGTAGACGAGAAGAGAGGCTAAAGACGAAGGTACGGTGCTCTGCAGAGCTAAGCACCGCTCCCGGACCTCTTTCGGCAGAAGGCGCACACCGCAGAGCACTGTGAGCGGCAGAATCGTCTTTGCGCGAAGAAGCAGCTTCTTCGTCTCCGGGAGCCGGAGATAGCGGCAACTTCGCAAAGGTGATGAAACAAGCTGTACAACACTGCGATTGTGTGCGCAGCTTGCCAACTGAGAGAAAACAGTACCTGACCACTCTCCTGCCTTTTCTATTCACATGAACATTCGATTGCAAGGTGTTTTGGACAACTTTCTTTCTCTTCTTGCAAAACACTGGGCAGACCTCCGTGCAGCCTCTAGAACACGATGGGAGATGTTTTCTGTGCTGGCACAGTTTCTCCATGCCAGACAGAGTGGAAAAGCTTTTTGCTAAGATGTAGACGAGAAGAGAGGCTAAAGACGAAGGTACGGTGCTCTGCAGAGCTAAGCACCGCTCCCGGGCGTCTTTCGGCAGAAGGCGCACACCGCAGAGCACTGTGAGCGGCAGAATCGTCTTTGCGCGAAGAAGCAGCTTCTTCGTCTCCGGGAGCCGGAGAGAGCGGCAACTTGGCAAAGGTGATGAAACAAGCTGTACAACACTGCGATTGTGTGCGCAGCTTGCCAACTGAGAGAAAACAGTACCTGACCACTCTCCTGCCTTTTCTATTCACATGAACATTGGATTGCAAGCTGTTTTGGACAACTTTCTTTCTCTTCTTGCAAAACACTCGGCAGACCTCCGTGCAGCCTCTAGAACACGATGGGAGATGTTTTCTGTGCTGGCACAGTTTCTCCTTGCCAGACAGAGTGGAAAAGCTTTTTGCTAAGATGTAGACGAGAAGAGAGGCTAAAGACGAAGGTACGGTGCTCTGCAGAGCTAAGCACCGCTCCCGGACCTCTTTCGGCAGAAGGCGCACACCGCAGAGCACTGTGAGCGGCAGAATCGTCTTTGCGCGAAGAAGCAGCTTCTTCGTCTCCGGGAGCCGGAGAGAGCGGCAACTTCGCAAAGGTGATGAAACAAGCTGTACAACACTGCGATTGTGTGCGCAGCTTGCCAACTGAGAGAAAACAGTACCTGACCACTCTCCTGCCTTTTCTATTCACATGAACATTCGATTGCAAGCTGTTTTGGACAACTTTCTTTCTCTTCTTGCAAAACACTCGGCAGACCTCCGTGCAGCCTCTAGAACACGATGGGAGATGTTTTCTGTGCTGGCACAGTTTCTCCTTGCCAGACAGAGTGGAAAAGCTTTTTGCTAAGATGTAGACGAGAAGAGAGGCTAAAGACGAAGGTACGGTGCTCTGCAGAGCTAAGCACCGCTCCCGGACCTCTTTCCGCAGAAGGCGCACACCGCAGAGCACTGTGAGCGGCAGAATCGTCTTTGCGCGAAGAAGCAGCTTCTTCGTCTCCGGGAGCCGGAGAGAGCGGCAACTTCGCAAAGGTGATGAAACAAGCTGTACAACACTGCGATTGTGTGCGCAGCTTGCCAACTGAGAGAAAACAGTACCTGACCACTCTCCTGCCTTTTCTATTCACATGAACATTCGATTGCAAGCTGTTTTGGACAACTTTCTTTCTCTTCTTGCAAAACACTGGGCAGACCTCCGTGCAGCCTCTAGAACACGATGGGAGATGTTTTCTGTGCTGGCACAGTTTCTCCTTGCCAGACAGAGTGGAAAAGCTTTTTGCTAAGATGTAGACGAGAAGAGAGGCTAAAGACGAAGGTACGGTGCTCTGCAGAGCTAAGCACCGCTCCCGGACCTCTTTCGGCAGAAGGCGCACACCGCAGAGCACTGTGAGCGGCAGAATCGTCTTTGCGCGAAGAAGCAGCTTCTTCGTCTCCGGGAGCCGGAGAGAGCGGCAACTTCGCAAAGGTGATGAAACAAGCTGTACAACACTGCGATTGTGTGCGCAGCTTGCCAACGGAGAGAAAACAGTACCTGACCACTCTCCTGCCTTTTCTATTCACATGAACATTGGATTGCAAGCTGTTTTGGACAACTTTCTTTCTCTTCTTGCAAAACACTCGGCAGACCTCCGTGCAGCCTCTAGAACACGATGGGAGATGTTTTCTGTGCTGGCACAGTTTCTCCTTGCCAGACAGAGTGGAAAAGCTTTTTGCTAAGATGTAGACGAGAAGAGAGGCTAAAGACGAAGGTACGGTGCTCTGCAGAGCTAAGCACCGCTCCCGGACCTCTTTCCGCAGAAGGCGCACACCGCAGAGCACTGTGAGCGGCAGAATCGTCTTTGCGCGAAGAAGCAGCTTCTTCGTCTCCGGGAGCCGGAGAGAGCGGCAACTTGGCAAAGGTGATGAAACAAGCTGTACAACACTGCGATTGTGTGCGCAGCTTGCCAACTGAGAGAAAACAGTACCTGACCACTCTCCTGCCTTTTCTATTCACATGAACATTGGATTGCAAGCTGTTTTGGACAACTTTCTTTCTCTTCTTGCAAAACACTCGGCAGACCTCCGTGCAGCCTCTAGAACACGATGGGAGATGTTTTCTGTGCTGGCACAGTTTCTCCTTGCCAGACAGAGTGGAAAAGCTTTTTGCTAATATGTAGACGAGAAGAGAGGCTAAAGTCGAAGGTACGGTGCTCTGCAGAGCTAAGCACCGCTCCCGGACGTCTTTCGGCAGAAGGCGCACACCGCAGAGCAGTGTGAGCGGCAGAATCGTCTTTGCGCGAAGAAACAGCTTCTTCGTCTCCGGGAGTCGGAGAGAGCGGAAACTTCGCAAAGGTGATGAAACAAGCTGTACAACACTGCGATTGTGTGCGCAGCTTGCAAACTGGGAGAAAACAGCACCTCAGCACTCTCCTGCCTTTTCTATTCACATGAACATTCGATTGCAAGCTGTTTTGGACAACTTTCTTTCTCTTCTTGCAAAACACTCGGCAGACCTCCGTGCAGCTTCTAGAACACGATGGGAGATGTTTTTTGTGCTGGCACAGTTTCTCTTTGCCAGACAGAGTGGAAAAGCTTTTTGCTAAGATGTAGACGAGAAGAGAGGCTAAAGACGAAGGTACGGTGCTCTAAAGAGCTAAGCACCGCTCCCGGACCTCTTTCGGCAGAAGGCGCACACCGCAGAGCACTGTGAGCGGCAGAATCGTCTTTGCGCGAAGAAGCAGCTTCTTCGTCTCCGGGAGCCGCAGAGAGCGGCAACTTCGCAAAGGTGATGAAACAAGCTGTACAACACTGCGATTGTGTGCGCAGCATGACAACTGTGAGAAAACAGTACCTGACCACTCTCCTGCATTTTCTAATCACATGAACATTCAATTGCAAGCTGTTTTGGACAACTTTCTTTCTCTTCTTGCAAAACACTCGGCAGACCTCCGTGCAGCCTCTAGAACACGATGGGAGATGTTTTCTGTGCTGGCACAGTTTCTCCTTGCCAGACAGAGTGGAAAAGCTTTTTGCTAAGATGTAGACGAGAAGAGAGGCTAAAGACGAAGGTACGGTGCTCTGCAGAGCTAAGCACCGCTCTTGGGCGTCTTTCGGCAGAAGGCGCACACCGCAGAGCACTGTGAGCGGCAGAATCGTCTTTGGGCGAAGAAGCAGCTTCTTCGTCTCCGGGAGCCGGAGAGAGCGGCAACTTGGCAAAGGTGATGAAACAAGCTGTACAACACTGCGATTGTGTGCGCAGCTTGCCAACTGAGAGAAAACAGTACCTGACCACTCTCCTGCCTTTTCTATTCACATGAACATTCGATTGCAAGGTGTTTTGGACAACTTTCTTTCTCTTCTTGCAAAACACTCGGCAGACCTCCGTGCAGCCTCTAGAACACGATGGGAGATGTTTTCTGTGCTGGCAAAGTTTCTCCTTGCCAGACAGATTGGAAAAGCTTTTTGCTAAGATGTAGACGAGAAGAGAGGCTAAAGACGAAGGTACGGTGCTCTGCAGAGCTAAGCACCGCTCCCGGACCTCTTTCGGCAGAAGGCGCACACCGCAGAGCACTGTGAGCGGCAGAATCGTCTTTGCGCGAAGAAGCAGCTTCTTCGTCTCCGGGAGCCGGAGAGAGCGGCAACTTCGCAAAGGTGATGAAACAAGCTGTACAACACTGCGATTGTGTGCGCAGCTTGCCAACGGAGAGAAAACAGTACCTGACCACTCTCCTGCCTTTTCTATTCACATGAACATTGGATTGCAAGCTGTTTTGGACAACTTTCTTTCTCTTCTTGCAAAACACTCGGCAGACCTCCGTGCAGCCTCTAGAACACGATGGGAGATGTTTTCTGTGCTGGCACAGTTTCTCCTTGCCAGACAGAGTGGAAAAGCTTTTTGCTAAGATGTAGACGAGAAGAGAGGCTAAAGACGAAGGTACGGTGCTCTGCAGAGCTAAGCACCGCTCCCGGACGTCTTTCGGCAGAAGGCGCACACCGCAGAGCAGTGTGAGCGGCAGAATCGTCTTTGCGCGAAGAAACAGCTTCTTCGTCTCCGGGAGTCGGAGAGAGCGGAAACTTCGCAAAGGTGATGAAACAAGCTGTACAACACTGCGATTGTGTGCGCAGCTTGCAAACTGGGAGAAAACAGCACCTCACCACTCTCCTGCCTTTTCTATTCACATGAACATTCGATTGCAAGCTGTTTTGGACAACTTTCTTTCTCTTCTTGCAAAACACTCGGCAGACCTCCGTGCAGCTTCTAGAACACGATGGGAGATGTTTTTTGTGCTGGCACAGTTTCTCTTTGCCAGACAGAGTGGAAAAGCTTTTTGCTAAGATGTAGACGAGAAGAGAGGCTAAAGACGAAGGTACGGTGCTCTAAAGAGCTAAGCACCGCTCCCGGACCTCTTTCGGCAGAAGGCGCACACCGCAGAGCACTGTGAGCGGCAGAATCGTCTTTGCGCGAAGAAGCAGCTTCTTCGTCTCCGGGAGCCGCAGAGAGCGGCAACTTCGCAAAGGTGATGAAACAAGCTGTACAACACTGCGATTGTGTGCGCAGCATGACAACTGTGAGAAAACAGTACCTGACCACTCTCCTGCATTTTCTAATCACATGAACATTCAATTGCAAGCTGTTTTGGACAACTTTCTTTCTCTTCTTGCAAAACACTGGGCAGACCTCCGTGCAGCCTCTAGAACACGATGGGAGATGTTTTCTGTGCTGGCACAGTTTCTCCTTGCCAGACAGAGTGGAAAAGCTTTTTGCTAAGATGTAGACGAGAAGAGAGGCTAAAGACGAAGGTACGGTGCTCTGCAGAGCTAAGCACCGCTCCCGGACCTCTTTCCGCCGAAGGCGCACACCGCAGAGCACTGTGAGCGGCAGAATCGTCTTTGGGCGAAGAAGCAGCTTCTTCGTCTCCGGGAGCCGGAGAGAGCGGCAACTTGGCAAAGGTGATGAAACAAGCTGTACAACACTGCGATTGTGTGCGCAGCTTGCCAACTGAGAGAAAACAGTACCTGACCACTCTCCTGCCTTTTCTATTCACATGAACATTCGATTGCAAGCTGTTTTGGACAACTTTCTTTCTCTTCTTGCAAAACACTCGGCAGACCTCCGTGCAGCCTCTAGAACACGATGGGAGATGTTTTCTGTGCTGGCAAAGTTTCTCCTTGCCAGACAGATTGGAAAAGCTTTTTGCTAAGATGTAGACGAGAAGAGAGGCTAAAGACGAAGGTACGGTGCTCTGCAGAGCTAAGCACCGCTCCCGGACCTCTTTCGGCAGAAGGCGCACACCGCAGAGCACTGTGAGCGGCAATATCGTTTTTGCGGGAAGAAGCAGCTTCTTCGTCTCCGGGAGCCGGAGAGAGCGGCAACTTCGCAAAGGTGATGAAACAAGCTGTACAACACTGCGATTGTGTGCGCAGCTTGCCAACTGAGAGAAAACAGTACCTGACCACTCTCCTGCCTTTTCTATTCACATGAACATTCGATTGCAAGCTGTTTTGGACAACTTTCTTTCTCTTCTTGCAAAACACTCGGCAGACCTCCGTGCAGCCTCTAGAACACGATGGGAGATGTTTTCTGTGCTGGCACAGTTTCTCCTTGCCAGACAGAGTGGAAAAGCTTTTTGCTAAGATGTAGACGAGAAGAGAGGCTAAAGACGAAGGTACGGTGCTCTGCAGAGCTAAGCACCGCTCCCGGGCGTCTTTCGGCAGAAGGCGCACACCGCAGAGCACTGTGAGCGGCAGAATCGTCTTTGCGCGAAGAAGCTGCTTCTTCGTCTCCGGGAGCCGGAGAGAGCGGCAACTTCGCAAAGGTGATGAAACAAGCTGTACAACACTGCGATTGTGTGCGCAGCTTGCCAAGTGAGAGAAAACAGTACCTGACCACTCTCCTGCCTTTTCTATTCACATGAACATTCGATTGCAAGCTGTTTTGGACAACTTTCTTTCTCTTCTTGCAAAACACTCGGCAGACCTCCGTGCAGCCTCTAGAACACGATGGGAGATGTTTTCTGTGCTGGCACAGTTTCTCCTTGCCAGACAGATTGGAAAAGCTTTTTGCTACGATGTAGACGAGAAGAGAGGCTAAAGACGAAGGTACGGTGCTCTGCTGAGCTAAGCACCGCTCCCGGACCTCTTTCGGCAGAAGGCGCACACCGCAGAGCACTGTGAGCGGCAGAATCGTCTTTGCGCGAAGAAGCAGCTTCTTCGTCTCCGGGAGCCGGAGAGAGCGGCAGCTTCGCAAAGGTGATGAAACAAGCTGTACAACACTGCGATTGTGTGCGCAGCTTGCCAACGGAGAGAAAACAGTACCTGACCACTCTCCTGCCTTTTCTATTCACATGAACATTCGATTGCAAGCTGTTTTGGACAACTTTCTTTCTCTTCTTGCAAAACACTCGGCAGACCTCCGTGCAGCCTCTAGAACACGAAGGGAGATGTTTTCTGTGCTGGCACAGTTTCTCCTTGCCAGACAGAGTGGAAAAGCTTTTTGCTAAGATGTAGACGAGAAGAGAGGCTAAAGACGAAGGTACGGTGCTCTGCAGAGCTAAGCACCGCTCTTGGGCGTCTTTCGGCAGAAGGCGCACACCGCAGAGCACTGTGAGCGGCAGAATCGTCTTTGCGCGAAGAAGCAGCTTCTTCGTCTCCGGGAGCCGGAGAGAGCGGCAACTTGGCAAAGGTGATGAAACAAGCTGTACAACACTGCGATTGTGTGCGCAGCTTGCCAACGGAGAGAAAACAGTACCTGACCACTCTCCTGCCTTTTCTATTCACATGAACATTCGATTGCAAGCTGTTTTGGACAACTTTCTTTCTCTTCTTGCAAAACACTCGGCAGACCTCCGTGCAGCCTCTAGAACACGATGGGAGATGTTTTCTGTGCTGGCACAGTTTCTCCTTGCCAGACAGAGTGGAAAAGCTTTTTGCTAAGATGTAGACGAGAAGAGAGGCTAAAGACGAAGGTACGGTGCTCTGCAGAGCTAAGCACCGCTCCCGGGCGTCTTTCGGCAGAAGGCGCACACCGCAGAGCACTGTAAGCGGCAGAATCGTCTTTGCGCGAAGAAGCAGCTTCTTCGTCTCCGGGAGCCGGAGAGAGCGGCAACTTGGCAAAGGTGATGAAACAAGCTGTACAACACTGCGATTGTGTGCGCAGCTTGCCAACTGAGAGAAAACAGTACCTGACCACTCTCCTGCCTTTTCTATTCACATGAACATTCGATTGCAAGCTGTTTTGGACAACTTTCTTTCTCTTCTTGCAAAACACTCGGCAGACCTCCGTATAGCGTCTAGAATACGATGGGAGATGTTTTCTGTGCTGGCACAGTTTCTCCTTGCCAGACAGAGTGGAAAAGCTTTTTGCTAAGATGTAGACGAGAAGAGAGGCTAAAGACGAAGGTACGGTGCTCTGCAGAGCTAAGCACCGCTCCCGGACCTCTTTCGGCAGAAGGCGCACAATGCAGAGCACTGTGAGCGGCAGAATCGTCTTTGCGCGAAGAAACAGCTTCTTCGTCTCCGGGAGCCGGAGAGAGCGGCAAGTTCGCAAAGGTGATGAAACAAGCTGTACAACACTGCGATTGTGTGCGCAGCTTGCCAAGTGAGAGAAAACAGTACCTGACCACTCTCCTGCCTTTTCTATTCACATGAACATTCGATTGCAAGCTGTTTTGGGCAACTTTCTTTCTCTTCTTGCAAAACACTCGGCAGACCTCCGTGCAGCCTCTAGAACACGATGGGAGATGTTTTCTGTGCTGGCACAGTTTCTCCTTGCCAGACAGATTGGAAAAGCTTTTTGCTACGATGTAGACGAGAAGAGAGGCTAAAGACGAAGGTACGGTGCTCTGCAGAGCTAAGCACCGCTCCCGGACCTCTTTCGGCAAAAGGCGCACACCGCAGAGCACTGTGAGCGGCAGAATCGTCTTTGCGCGAAGAAGCAGCTTCTTCGTCTCCGGGAGCCGGAGAGAGCGGCAACTTGGCAAAGGTGATGAAACAAGCTGTACAACACTGCGATTGTGTGCGCAGCTTGCCAACTGAGAGAAAACAGTACCTGACCACTCTCCTGCCTTTTCTATTCACATGAACATTCGATTGCAAGGTGTTTTGGACAACTTTCTTTCTCTTCTTGCAAAACACTCGGCAGACCTCCGTGCAGCCTCTAGAACACGATGGGAGATGTTTTCTGTGCTGGCACAGTTTCTCCTTGCCAGACAGAGTGGAAAAGCTTTTTGCTAAGATGTAGACGAGAAGAGAGGCTAAAGACGAAGGTACGGTGCTCTGCAGAGCTAAGCACCGCTCCCGGACCTCTTTCGGCAGAAGGCGCACACCGCAGAGCACTGTGAGCGGCAGAATCGTCTTTGCGCGAAGAAGCAGCTTCTTCGTCTCCGGGAGCCTGAGAGAGCGGCAACTTCGCAAAGGTGATGAAACAAGCTGTACAACACTGCGATTGTGTGCGCAGCTTGCCAACTGAGAGAAAACAGTACCTGACCACTCTCCTGCCTTTTCTATTCACATGAACATTCGATTGCAAGCTGTTTTGGACAACTTTCTTTCTCTTCTTGCAAAACACTGGGCAGACCTCCGTGCAGCCTCTAGAACACGATGGGAGATGTTTTCTGTGCTGGCACAGTTTCTCCTTGCCAGACAGAGTGGAAAAGCTTTTTGCTAAGATGTAGACGAGAAGAGAGGCTAAAGACGAAGGTACGGTGCTCTGCAGAGCTAAGCACCGCTCCCGGACCTCTTTCGGCAGAAGGCGCACACCGCAGAACACTGTGAGCGGCAGAATCGTCTTTGCGCGAAGAAGCAGCTTCTTCGTCTCCGGGAGCCGGAGAGAGCGGCAACTTCGCAAAGGTGATGAAACAAGCTGTACAACACTGCGATTGTGTGCGCAGCTTGCCAACGGAGAGAAAACAGTACCTGACCACTCTCCTGCCTTTTCTATTCACATGAACATTCGATTGCAAGCTGTTTTGGACAACTTTCTTTCTCTTCTTGCAAAACACTCGGCAGACCTCCGTGCAGCCTCTAGAACACGATGGGAGATGTTTTCTGTGCTGGCACAGTTTCTCCTTGCCAGACAGAGTGGAAAAGCTTTTTGCTAAGATGTAGACGAGAAGAGAGGCTAAAGACGAAGGTACGGTGCTCTGCAGAGCTAAGCACCGCTCCCGGACCTCTTTCGGCAGAAGGCGCACACCGCAGAGCACTGTGAGCGGCAGAATCGTCTTTGCGCGAAGAAGCAGCTTCTTCGTCTCCGGGAGCCGGAGAGAGCGGCAACTTGGCAAAGGTGATGAAACAAGCTGTACAACACTGCGATTGTGTGCGCAGCTTGCCAACTGAGAGAAAACAGTACCTGACCACTCTCCTGCCTTTTCTATTCACATGAACATTGGATTGCAAGCTGTTTTGGACAACTTTCTTTCTCTTCTTGCAAAACACTCGGCAGACCTCCGTGCAGCCTCTAGAACACGATGGGAGATGTTTTCTGTGCTGGCACAGTTTCTCCTTGCCAGACAGATTGGAAAAGCTTTTTGCAAAGATGTAGACGAGAAGAGAGGCTAAAGTCGAAGGTACGGTGCTCTGCAGAGCTAAGCACCGCTCCCGGACGTCTTTCGGCAGAAGGCGCACACCGCAGAGCAGTGTGAGCGGCAGAATCGTCTTTGCACGAAGAAGCAGCATCTTCGTCTCCGGGAGTCGGAGAGAGCGGCAACTTGGCAAAGGTGATGAAACAAGCTGTACAACACTGCGATTGTGTGCGCAGCTTGCCAACTGGGAGAAAACAGTACCTGACCACTCTCCTGCCTTTTCTATTCACATGAACATTCGATTGCAAGGTGTTTTGGACAACTTTCTTTCTCTTCTTGCAAAACACTCGGCAGACCTCCGTGCAGCTTCTAGAACACGATGGGAGATGTTTTTTGTTCTGGCACCGTTTCTCTTTGCCAGACAGAGTGGAAAAGCTTTTTGCTAAGATGTAGACGAGAAGAGAGGCTAAAGACGAAGGTACGGTGCTCTAAAGAGCTAAGCACCGCTCCCGGACCTCTTTCGGCAGAAGGCGCACACCTCAGAGCACTGTGAGCGGCAGAATCGTCTTTGCGCGAAGAAGCAGCTTCTTCGTCTCCGGGAGCCGCAGAGAGCGGCAACTTGGCAAAGGTGATGAAACAAGCTGTACAACACTGCGATTGTGTGCGCAGCATGACAACTGTGAGAAAACAGTACCTGACCACTCTCCTGCATTTTCTAATCACATGAACATTCAATTGCAAGCTGTTTTGGACAACTTTCTTTCTCTTCTTGCAAAACACTCGGCAGACCTCCGTGCAGCCTCTAGAACACGATGGGAGATGTTTTCTGTGCTGGCACAGTTTCTCCTTGCCAGACAGATTGGAAAAGCTTTTTGCTAAGATGTAGACGAGAAGAGAGGCTAAAGACGAAGGTACGGTGCTCTGCAGAGCTAAGCACCGCTCCCGGACCTCTTTCGGCAGAAGGCGCACACCGCAGAGCACTGTGAGCGGCAGAATCGTCTTTGCGCGAAGAAGCAGCTTCTTCGTCTCCGGGAGCCGGAGAGAGCGGCAACTTGGCAAAGGTGATGAAACAAGCTGTACAACACTGCGATTGTGTGCGCAGCTTGCCAACTGAGAGAAAACAGTACCTGACCACTCTCCTGCCTTTTCTATTCACATGAACATTGGATTGCAAGCTGTTTTGGACAACTTTCTTTCTCTTCTTGCAAAACACTCGGCAGACCTCCGTGCAGCCTCTAGAACACGATGGGAGATGTTTTCTGTGCTGGCAAAGTTTCTCCTTGCCAGACAGATTGGAAAAGCTTTTTGCTAAGATGTAGACGAGAAGAGAGGCTAAAGACGAAGGTACGGTGCTCTGCAGAGCTAAGCACCGCTCCCGGACCTCTTTCGGCAGAAGGCGCACACCGCAGAGCACTGTGAGCGGCAATATCGTTTTTGCGGGAAGAAGCAGCTTCTTCGTCTCCGGGAGCCGGAGAGAGCGGCAACCTCGCAAAGGTGATGAAACAAGCTGTACAACACTGCGATTGTGTGCGCAGCTTGCCAACTGAGAGAAAACAATACCTGACCACTCTCCTGCCTTTTCTATTCACATGAATATTCGATTGCAAGCTGTTTTGGACAACTTTCTTTCTCTTCTTGCAAAACACTGGGCAGACCTCCGTGCAGCCTCTAGAACACGATGGGAGATGTTTTCTGTGCTGGCACAGTTTCTCCTTGCCAGACAGATTGGAAAAGCTTTTTGCTACGATGTAGACGAGAAGAGAGGCTAAAGACGAAGGTACGGTGCTCTGCAGAGCTAAGCACCGCTCCCGGACCTCTTTCGGCAGAAGGCGCACACCGCAGAGCACTGTAGGCGGCAGAATCGTCTTTGCGCGAAGAAGCAGCTTCTTCGTCTCCGGGAGCCGGAGAGAGCGGCAGCTTCGCAAAGGTGATGAAACAAGCTGTACAACACTGCGATTGTGTGCGCAGCTTGCCAACTGAGAGAAAACAGTACCTGACCACTCTCCTGCCTTTTCTATTCACATGAACATTCGATTGCAAGCTGTTTTGGACAACTTTCTTTCTCTTCTTGCAAAACACTCGGCAGACCTCCGTATAGCGTCTAGAATACGATGGGAGATGTTTTCTGTGCTGGCACAGTTTCTACTTGCCAGACACAGTGGAAAAGCTTTTTGCTAAGATGTAGACGAGAAGAGAGGCTAAAGACGAAGGTACGGTGCTCTGCAGAGCTAAGAACCGCTCCCGGACCTCTTTCGGCAGAAGGCGCACAATGCAGAGCACTGTGAGCGGCAGAATCGTCTTTGCGCGAAGAAACAGCTTCTTCGTCTCCGGGAGCCGGAGAGAGCGGCAACTTCGCAAAGGTGATGAAACAAGCTGTACAACACTGCGATTGTGTGCGCAGCTTGCCAACGGAGAGAAAACAGTACCTGACCACTCTCCTGCCTTTTCTATTCACATGAACATTCGATTGCAAGCTGTTTTGGACAACTTTCTTTCTCTTCTTGCAAAACACTGGGCAGACCTCCGTGCAGCCTCTAGAACACGATGGGAGATGTTTTCTGTGCTGGCACAGTTTCTCCTTGCCAGACAGAGTGGAAAAGCTTTTTGCTAAGATGTAGACGAGAAGAGAGGCTAAAGACGAAGGTACGGTGCTCTGCAGAGCTAAGCACCGCTCCCGGGCGTCTTTCGGCAGAAGGCGCACACCGCAGAGCACTGTGAGCGGCAGAATCGTCTTTGGGCGAAGAAGCAGCTTCTTCGTCTCCGGGAGCCGGAGAGAGCGGCAACTTGGCAAAGGTGATGAAACAAGCTGTACAACACTGCGATTGTGTGCGCAGCTTGCCAACTGAGAGAAAACAGTACCTGACCACTCTCCTGCCTTTTCTATTCACATGAACATTCGATTGCAAGCTGTTTTGGACAACTTTCTTTCTCTTCTTGCAAAACACTCGGCAGACCTCCGTGCAGCCTCTAGAACACGATGGGAGATGTTTTCTGTGCTGGCACAGTTTCTCCATGCCAGACAGAGTGGAAAAGCTTTTTGCTAAGATGTAGACGAGAAGAGAGGCTAAAGACGAAGGTACGGTGCTCTGCAGAGCTAAGCACCGCTCCCGGGCGTCTTTCGGCAGAAGGCGCACACCGCAGAGCACTGTGAGGGGCAGAATCGTCTTTGGGCGAAGAAGCAGCTTCTTCGTCTCCGGGAGCCGGAGAGAGCGGCAACTTCGCAAAGGTGATGAAACAAGCTGTACAACACTGCGATTGTGTGCGCAGCATGACAACTGTGAGAAAACAGTACCTGACCACTCTCCTGCATTTTCTAATCACATGAACATTCAATTGCAAGCTGTTTTGGACAACTTTCTTTCTCTTCTTGCAAAACACTCGGCAGACCTCCGTGCAGCCTCTAGAACACGATGGGAGATGTTTTCTGTGCTGGCACAGTTTCTCCTTGCCAGACAGAGTGGAAAAGCTTTTTGCTAAGATGTAGACGAGAAGAGAGGCTAAAGACGAAGGTACGGTGCTCTGCAGAGCTAAGCACCGCTCCCGGACCTCTTTCGGCAGAAGGCGCACACCGCAGAGCACTGTGAGCGGCAGAATCGTCTTTGCGCGAAGAAGCAGCTTCTTCGTCTCCGGGAGCCGGAGAGAGCGGCAACTTGGCAAAGGTGATGAAACAAGCTGTACAACACTGCGATTGTGTGCGCAGCTTCCAACTGAGAGAAAACAGTACCTGACCACTCTCCTGCCTTTTCTATTCACATGAACATTCGATTGCAAGCTGTTTAGGACAACTTTCTTTCTCTTCTTGCAAAACACTCGGCAGACCTCCGTGCAGCCTCTAGAACACGATGGGAGATGTTTTCTGTGCTGGCACAGTTTCTCCTTGCCAGACAGAGTGGAAAAGCTTTTTGCTAAGATGTAGACGAGAAGAGAGGCTAAAGACGAAGGTACAGTGCTCTGCAGAGCTAAGCACCGCTCCCGGGCGTCTTTCGGCAGAAGGCGCACACCGCAGAGCACTGTAGGCGGCAGAAACGTCTTTGAGCGAAGAAGCAGCTTCTTCGTCTCCGGGAGCCGGAGAGAGCGGCAACTTGGCAAAGGTGATGAAACAAGCTGTACAACACTGCGATTGTGTGCGCAGCTTCCAACTGAGAGAAAACAGTACCTGACCACTCTCCTGCCTTTTCTATTCACATGAACATTCGATTGCAAGCTGTTTAGGACAACTTTCTTTCTCTTCTTGCAAAACACTCGGCAGACCTCCGTGCAGCCTCTAGAACACGATGGGAGATGTTTTCTGTGCTGGCACAGTTTCTCCTTGCCAGACAGAGTGGAAAAGCTTTTTGCTAAGATGTAGACGAGAAGAGAGGCTAAAGACGAAGGTACAGTGCTCTGCAGAGCTAAGCACCGCTCCCGGGCGTCTTTCGGCAGAAGGCGCACACCGCAGAGCACTGTAGGCGGCAGAAACGTCTTTGAGCGAAGAAGCAGCTTCTTCGTCTCCGGGAGCCGGAGAGAGCGGCAGCTTCGCAAAGGTGATGAAACAAGCTGTACAACACTGCGATTGTGTGCGCAGCTTGCCAAGTGAGAGAAAACAGTACCTGACCACTCTCCTGCCTTTTCTATTCTCATGAACATTCGATTGCAAGCTGTTTTGGACAACTTTCTTTCTCTTCTTGCAAAACACTCGGCAGACCTCCGTGCAGCCTCTAGAACACGATGGGAGATGTTTTCTGTGCTGGCACAGTTTCTCCTTGCCAGACAGAGTGGAAAAGCTTTTTGCTAAGATGTAGACGAGAAGAGAGGCTAAAGACGAAGGTACGGTGCTCTGCAGAGCTAAGCACCGCTCTTGGGCGTCTTTCAGCAGAAGGCGCACACCGCAGAGCACTGTGAGCGGCAGAATCGTCTTTGCGCGAAGAAGCAGCTTCTTCGTCTCCGGGAGGCGGAGAGAGCGGCAACTTCGCAAAGGTGATGAAACAAGCTGTACAACACTGCGATTGTGTGCGCAGCTTGCCAACTGAGAGAAAACAGTACCTGACCACTCTCCTGCCTTTTCTATTCACATGAACATTCGATTGCAAGCTGTTTTGGACAACTTTCTTTCTCTTCTTGCAAAACACTCGGCAGACCTCCGTGCAGCCTCTAGAACACGATGGGAGATGTTTTCTGTGCTGGCACAGTTTCTCCTTGCCAGACAGAGTGGAAAAGCTTTTTGCTAAGATGTAGACGAGAAGAGAGGCTAAAGACGAAGGTACGGTGCTCTGCAGAGCTAAGCACCGCTCCCGGGCGTCTTTCGGCAGAAGGCGCACACCGCAGAGCACTGTAAGCGGCAGAATCGTCTTTGCGCGAAGAAGCAGCTTCTTCGTCTCCGGGAGCCGGAGAGAGCGGCAACTTGGCAAAGGTGATGAAACAAGCTGTACAACACTGCGATTGTGTGCGCAGCTTGCCAACTGAGAGAAAACAGTACCTGACCACTCTCCTGCCTTTTCTATTCACATGAACATTCGATTGCAAGCTGTTTTGGACAACTTTCTTTCTCTTCTTGCAAAACACTCGGCAGACCTCCGTGCAGCCTCTAGAACACGATGGGAGATGTTTTCTGTGCTGGCACAGTTTCTCCTTGCCAGACAGAGTGGAAAAGCTTTTTGCTAAGATGTAGACGAGAAGAGAGGCTAAAGACGAAGGTACGGTGCTCTAAAGAGCTAAGCACCGCTCCCGGGCGTCTTTCGGCAGAAGGCGCACACCGCAGAGCACTGTGAGCGGCAGAATCGTCTTTGGGCGAAGAAGCAGCTTCTTCGTCTCCGGGAGCCGGAGAGAGCGGCAACTTGGCAAAGGTGATGAAACAAGCTGTACAACACTGCGATTGTGTGCGCAGCTTGCCAACTGAGAGAAAACAGTACCTGACCACTCTCCTGCCTTTTCTATTCACATGAACATTCGATTGCAAGCTGTTTTGGACAACTTTCTTTCTCTTCTTGCAAAACACTCGGCAGACCTCCGTGCAGCCTCTAGAACACGATGGGAGATGTTTTCTGTGCTGGCACAGTTTCTCCTTGCCAGACAGAGTGGAAAAGCTTTTTGCTAAGATGTAGACGAGAAGAGAGGCTAAAGACGAAGGTACAGTGCTCTGCAGAGCTAAGCACCGCTCCCGGGCGTCTTTCGGCAGAAGGCGCACACCGCAGAGCACTGTAGGCGGCAGAATCGTCTTTGCGCGAAGAAGCAGCTTCTTCGTCTCCGGGAGCCGGAGAGAGCGGCAACTTCGCGAAGGTGATGAAACAAGCTGTACAACACTGCGATTGTGTGCGCAGCTTGCCAACGGAGAGAAAACAGTACCTGACCACTCTCCTGCCTTTTCTATTCACATGAACATTCGATTGCAAGCTGTTTTGGACAACTTTCTTTCTCTTCTTGCAAAACACTCGGCAGACCTCCGTGCAGCCTCTAGAACACGATGGGAGATGTTTTCTGTGCTGGCACAGTTTCTCCTTGCCAGACAGAGTGGAAAAGCTTTTTGCTAAGATGTAGACGAGAAGAGAGGCTAAAGACGAAGGTACGGTGCTCTGCAGAGCTAAGCATCGCTCCCGGACCTCTTTCCGCAGAAGGCGCACACCGCAGAGCACTGTGAGCGGCAGAATCGTCTTTGCGCGAAGAAGCAGCTTCTTCGTCTCCGGGAGCCGGAGAGAGCGGCAACTTGGCAAAGGTGATGAAACAAGCTGTACAACACTGCGATTGTGTGCGCAGCTTGCCAACTGAGAGAAAACAGTACCTGACCACTCTCCTGCCTTTTCTATTCACATGAACATTGGATTGCAAGCTGTTTTGGACAACTTTCTTTCTCTTCTTGCAAAACACTCGGCAGACCTCCGTGCAGCCTCTAGAACACGATGGGAGATGTTTTCTGTGCTGGCACAGTTTCTCCTTGCCAGACAGATTGGAAAAGCTTTTTGCAAAGATGTAGACGAGAAGAGAGGCTAAAGTCGAAGGTACGGTGCTCTGCAGAGCTAAGCACCGCTCCCGGACCTCTTTCCGCAGAAGGCGCACACCGCAGAGCACTGTGAGCGGCAAAATCGTCTTTGCGCGAAGAAGCAGCTTCTTCGTCTCCGAGAGCCGGAGAGAGCGGCAACCTCGCAAAGGTGATGAAACAAGCTGTACAACACTGCGATTGTGTGCGCAGCTTGCCAACTGAGAGAAAACAGTACCTGACCACTCTCCTGCCTTTTCTATTCACATGAACATTGGATTGCAAGCTGTTTTGGACAACTTTCTTTCTCTTCTTGCAAAACACTCGGCAGACCTCCGTGCAGCCTCTAGAACACGATGGGAGATGTTTTCTATGCTGGCACAGTTTCTCCCTGCCAGACAGAGTGGAAAAGCTTTTTGCTAAGATGTAGACGAGAAGAGAGGCTAAAGACGAAGGTACGGTGCTCTGCAGAGCTAAGCACCGCTCCCGGGCGTCTTTCGGCAGAAGGCGCACACCGCAGAGCACTGTGAGCGGCAGAATCGTCTTTGCGCGAAGAAGCAGCTTCTTCGTCTCCGGGAGCCGGAGAGAGCGGCAACTTGGCAAAGGTGATGAAACAAGCTGTACAACACTGCGATTGTGTGCGCAGCTTGCCAACTGAGAGAAAACAATACCTGACCACTCTCCTGCCTTTTCTATTCACATGAACATTCGATTGCAAGCTGTTTTGGACAACTTTCTTTCTCTTCTTGCAAAACACTCGGAAGACCTCCGTGCAGCTTGTAGAACACGGTGGGAGATGTTTTTTGTTCTGGCACAGTTTCTCCTTGCCAGACAGAGTGGAAAAGCTTTTTGCTAAGATGTAGACGAGAAGAGAGGCTAAAGACGAAGGTACGGTGCTCTGCAGAGCTAAGCACCGCTCCCGGGCGTCTTTCGGCAGAAGGCGCACACCGCAGAGCACTGTGAGCGGCAGAATCGTCTTTGCGCGAAGAAGCAGCTTCTTCGTCTCCGGGAGCCGGAGAGAGCGGCAACTTCGCAAAGGTGATGAAACAAGCTGTACAACACTGCGATTGTGTGCGCAGCTTGCCAAGTGAGAGAAAACAGTACCTGACCACTCTCCTGCCTTTTCTATTCACATGAACATTCGATTGCAAGCTGTTTTGGACAACTTTCTTTCTCTTCTTGCAAAACACTCGGCAGACCTCCGTGCAGCCTCTAGAACACGATGGGAGATGTTTTCTGTGCTGGCACAGTTTCTCCTTGCCAGACAGAGTGGAAAAGCTTTTTGCTAAGATGTAGACGAGAAGAGAGGCTAAAGACGAAGGTACGGTGCTCTGCAGAGCTAAGCACCGCTCCCGGACCTCTTTCGGCAGAAGGCGCACACCGCAGAGCACTGTGAGCGGCAGAATCGTCTTTGCGCGAAGAAGCAGCTTCTTCGTCTCCGGGAGCCGGAGAGAGCGGCAACTTCGCAAAGGTGATGAAACAAGCTGTACAACACTGCGATTGTGTGCGCAGCTTGCCAAGTGAGAGAAAACAGTACCTGACCACTCTCCTGCCTTTTCTATTCACATGAACATTCGATTGCAAGCTGTTTTGGACAACTTTCTTTCTCTTCTTGCAAAACACTCGGCAGACCTCCGTGCAGCCTCTAGAACACGATGGGAGATGTTTTCTGTGCTGGCACAGTTTCTCCTTGCCAGACAGAGTGGAAAAGCTTTTTGCAAAGATGTAGACGAGAAGAGAGGCTAAAGACGAAGGTACGGTGCTCTGCAGAGCTAAGCACCGCTCTTGGGCGTCTTTCGGCAGAAGGCGCACACCGCAGAGCACTGTGAGCGGCAGAATCGTCTTTGCGCGAAGAAGCAGCTTCTTCGTCTCCGGGAGCCGGAGAGAGCGGCAACTTCGCAAAGGTGATGAAACAAGCTGTACAACACTGCGATTGTGTGCGCAGCTTGCCAACTGAGAGAAAACAGTACCTGACCACTCTCCTGCCTTTTCTATTCACATGAACATTCGATTGCAAGCTGTTTTGGACAACTTTCTTTCTCTTCTTGCAAAACACTGGGCAGACCTCCGTGCAGCCTCTAGAACACGATGGGAGATGTTTTCTGTGCTGGCACAGTTTCTACTTGCCAGACACAGTGGAAAAGCTTTTTGCTAAGATGTAGACGAGAAGAGAGGCTAAAGACGAAGGTACGGTGCTCTGCAGAGCTAAGCACCGCTCCCGGGCGTCTTTCGGCAGAAGGCGCACAATGCAGAGCACTGTGAGCGGCAGAATCGTCTTTGCGCGAAGAAGCAGCTTCTTCGTCTCCGGGAGCCGGAGAGAGCGGCAACTTCGCAAAGGTGATGAAACAAGCTGTACAACACTGCGATTGTGTGCGCAGCATGACAACTGTGAGAAAACAGTACCTGACCACTCTCCTGCATTTTCTAATCACATGAACATTCAATTGCAAGCTGTTTTGGACAACTTTCTTTCTCTTCTTGCAAAACACTCGGCAGACCTGCGTGCAGCCTCTAGAACACGATGGGAGATGTTTTCTGTGCTGGCACAGTTTCTCCTTGCCAGACAGAGTGGAAAAGCTTTTTGCTAAGATGTAGACGAGAAGAGAGGCTAAAGACGAAGGTACGGTGCTCTGCAGAGCTAAGCACCGCTCCCGGGCGTCTTTCGGCAGAAGGCGCACACCGCAGAGCACTGTAGGCGGCAGAATCGTCTTTGCGCGAAGAAGCAGCTTCTTCGTCTCCGGGAGCCGGAGAGAGCGGCAACTTCGCGAAGGTGATGAAACAAGCTGTACAACACTGCGATTGTGTGCGCAGCTTGCCAACGGAGAGAAAACAGTACCTGACCACTCTCCTGCCTTTTCTATTCACATGAACATTCGATTGCAAGCTGTTTTGGACAACTTTCTTTCTCTTCTTGCAAAACACTCGGCAGACCTCCGTGCAGCCTCTAGAACACGATGGGAGATGTTTTCTGTGCTGGCACAGTTTCTCCTTGCCAGACAGAGTGGAAAAGCTTTTTGCTAAGATGTAGACGAGAAGAGAGGCTAAAGTCGAAGCTACGGTGCTCTGCAGAGCTAAGCACCGCTCCAGGACGTCTTTCGGCAGAAGGCGCACACCGCAGAGCACTGTAGGCGGCAAAATCGTCTTTGCGCGAAGAAGCAGCTTCTTCGTCTCCGGGAGCCGGAGAGAGCGGCAACTTGGCAAAGGTGATGAAACAAGCTGTACAACACTGCGATTGTGTGCGCAGCTTGCCAACTGAGAGAAAACAGTACCTGACCACTCTCCTGCCTTTTCTATTCACATGAACATTCGATTGCAAGCTGTTTTGGACAACTTTCTATCTCTTCTTGCAAAACACTCGCCAGACCTCCGTGCAGCTTCTAGAACACGATGGGAGATATTTTTTGTTCTGGCACAGTTTCTCCTTGCCAGAAAGAGTGGAAAAGCTTTTTGCTAAGATGTAGACGAGAAGAGAGGCTAAAGACGAAGGTACGGTGCTCTGCAGAGCTAAGCACCGATCCCGGACCTCTTTCGGCAGAAGGCGCACAATGCAGAGCACTGTGAGCGGCAGAATCGTCTTTGCGCGAAGAAGCAGCTTCTTCGTCTCCGGGAGTCGGAGAGAGCGGCAACTTCGCAAAGGTGATGAAACAAGCTGTACAACACTGCGATTGTGTGCGCAGCATGACAACTGTGAGAAAACAGTACCTGACCACTCTCCTGCATTTTCTAATCACATGAACATTCAATTGCAAGCTGTTTTGGACAACTTTCTTTCTCTTCTTGCAAAACACTCGGCAGACCTCCGTGCAGCCTCTAGAACACGATGGGAGATGTTTTCTGTGCTGGCACAGTTTCTCCATGCCAGACAGAGTGGAAAAGCTTTTTGCTAAGATGTAGACGAGAAGAGAGGCTAAAGACGAAGGTACGGTGCTCTGCAGAGCTAAGCACCGCTCCCGGGCGTCTTTCGGCAGAAGGCGCACTCCGCAGAGCACTGTGAGCGGCAGAATCGTCTTTGCGCGAAGAAGCAGCTTCTTCGTCTCCGGGAGCCGGAGAGAGCGGCAACTTGGCAAAGGTGATGAAACAAGCTGTACAACACTGCGATTGTGTTCGCAGCTTGCCAACGGAGAGAAAACAGTACCTGACCACTCTCCTGCCTTTTCTATTCACATGAACATTCGATTGCAAGCTGTTTTGGACAACTTTCTTTCTCTTCTTGCAAAACACTCGGCAGACCTCCGTGCAGCCTCTAGAACACGATGGGAGATGTTTTCTGTGCTGGCAAAGTTTCTCCTTGCCAGACAGAGTGGAAAAGCTTTTTGCAAAGATGTAGACGAGAAGAGAGGCTAAAGACGAAGGTACGGTGCTCTGCAGAGCTAAGCACCGCTCCCGGACGTCTTTCGGCAGAAGGCGCACACCGCAGAGCACTGTGAGCGGCAGAATCGTCTTTGCGCGAAGAAGCAGCTTCTTCGTCTCCGGGAGCCGGAGAGAGCGGCAACTTGGCAAAGGTGATGAAACAAGCTGTACAACACTGCGATTGTGTGCGCAGCTTGCCAACTGAGGAAAAACAATACCTGTCCACTCTCCTGCCTTTTCTATTCACATGAACATTCGATTGCAAGCTGTTTTGGACAACTTTCTTTCTCTTCTTGCAAAACACTCGGCAGACCTCCGTGCAGCTTCTAGAACACGATGGGAGATGTTTTTTGTTCTGGCACAGTTTCTCCTTGCCAGAAAGAGTGGAAAAGCTTTTTGCTAAGATGTAGACGAGAAGAGAGGCTAAAGACGAAGGTACGGTGCTCTGCAGAGCTAAGCACCGCTCCCGGACCTCTTTCGGCAGAAGGCGCACGCCGCAGAGCACTGTGAGCGGCAGAATCGTCTTTGCGCGACGAAGCAGCTTCTTCGTCTCCGGGAGCCGGAGAGAGCGGCAACTTCGCAAAGGTGATGAAACAAGCTGTACAACACTGCGATTGTGTGCGCAGCTTGCCAACTGAGAGAAAACAGTACCTGACCACTCTCCTGCCTTTTCTATTCACATGAACATTCGATTGCAATCTGTTTTGGACAACTTTCTTTCTCTTCTTGCAAAACACTCGGCAGACCTCCGTGCAGCCTCTAGAACACGATGGGAGATGTTTTCTATGCTGGCACAGTTTCTCCTTGCCAGACAGAGTGGAAAAGCTTTTTGCTAAGATGTAGACGAGAAGAGAGGCTAAAGACGAAGGTACGGTGCTCTGCAGAGCTAAGCATCGCTCCCGGGCGTCTTTCGGCAGAAGGCGCACACCGCAGAGCACTGTGAGCGGCAGAATCGTCTTTGGGCGAAGAAGCAGCTTCTTCGTCTCCGGGAGCCGGAGAGAGCGGCAACTTGGCAAAGGTGATGAAACAAGCTGTACAACACTGCGATTGTGTGCGCAGCTTGCCAAGTGAGAGAAAACAGTACCTGACCACTCTCCTGCCTTTTCTATTCACATGAACATTCGATTGCAAGCTGTTTTGGACAACTTTCTTTCTCTTCTTGCAAAACACTCGGCAGACCTCCGTATAGCGTCTAGAATACGATGGGAGATGTTTTCTGTGCTGGCACAGTTTCTACTTGCCAGACACAGTGGAAAAGCTTTTTGCTAAGATGTAGACGAGAAGAGAGGCTAAAGACGAAGGTACGGTGCTCTGCAGAGCTAAGAACCGCTCCCGGACCTCTTTCGGCAGAAGGCGCACAATGCAGAGCACTGTGAGCGGCAGAATCGTCTTTGCGCGAAGAAACAGCTTCTTCGTCTCCGGGAGCCGGAGAGAGCGGCAACTTCGCAAAGGTGATGAAACAAGCTGTACAACACTGCGATTGTGTGCGCAGCTTGCCAACGGAGAGAAAACAGTACCTGACCACTCTCCTGCCTTTTCTATTCACATGAACATTCGATTGCAAGGTGTTTTGGACAACTTTCTTTCTCTTCTTGCAAAACACTGGGCAGACCTCCGTGCAGCCTCTAGAACACGATGGGAGATGTTTTCTGTGCTGGCACAGTTTCTCCTTGCCAGACAGAGTGGAAAAGCTTTTTGCTAAGATGTAGACGAGAAGAGAGGCTAAAGACGAAGGTACGGTGCTCTGCAGAGCTAAGCACCGCTCCCGGGCGTCTTTCGGCAAAAGGCGCACACCGCAGAGCACTGTGAGCGGCAGAATCGTCTTTGGGCGAAGAAGCAGCTTCTTCGTCTCCGGGAGCCGGAGAGAGCGGCAACTTGGCAAAGGTGATGAAACAAGCTGTACAACACTGCGATTGTGTGCGCAGCTTGCCAACTGAGAGAAAACAGTACCTGACCACTCTCCTGCCTTTTCTATTCACATGAACATTCGATTGCAAGCTGTTTTGGACAACTTTCTTTCTCTTCTTGCAAAACACTCGGCAGACCTCCGTGCAGCCTCTAGAACACGATGGGAGATGTTTTCTGTGCTGGCACAGTTTCTCCATGCCAGACAGAGTGGAAAAGCTTTTTGCTAAGATGTAGACGAGAAGAGAGGCTAAAGACGAAGGTACGGTGCTCTGCAGAGCTAAGCACCGCTCCCGGGCGTCTTTCGGCAGAAGGCGCACACCGCAGAGCACTGTGAGGGGCAGAATCGTCTTTGGGCGAAGATGCAGCTTCTTCGTCTCCGGGAGCCGGAGAGAGCGGCAACTTCGCAAAGGTGATGAAACAAGCTGTACAACACTGCGATTGTGTGCGCAGCATGACAACTGTGAGAAAACAGTACCTGACCACTCTCCTGCATTTTCTAATCACATGAACATTCAATTGCAAGCTGTTTTGGACAACTTTCTTTCTCTTCTTGCAAAACACTCGGCAGACCTCCGTGCAGCCTCTAGAACACGATGGGAGATGTTTTCTGTGCTGGCACAGTTTCTCCTTGCCAGACAGAGTGGAAAAGCTTTTTGCTAAGATGTAGACGAGAAGAGAGGCTAAAGACGAAGGTACGGTGCTCTGCAGAGCTAAGCACCGCTCCCGGACCTCTTTCGGCAGAAGGCGCACACCGCAGAGCACTGTGAGCGGCAGAATCGTCTTTGCGCGAAGAAGCAGCTTCTTCGTCTCCGGGAGCCGGAGAGAGCGGCAACTTGGCAAAGGTGATGAAACAAGCTGTACAACACTGCGATTGTGTGCGCAGCTTCCAACTGAGAGAAAACAGTACCTGACCACTCTCCTGCCTTTTCTATTCACATGAACATTCGATTGCAAGCTGTTTAGGACAACTTTCTTTCTCTTCTTGCAAAACACTCGGCAGACCTCCGTGCAGCCTCTAGAACACGATGGGAGATGTTTTCTGTGCTGGCACAGTTTCTCCTTGCCAGACAGAGTGGAAAAGCTTTTTGCTAAGATGTAGACGAGAAGAGAGGCTAAAGACGAAGGTACAGTGCTCTGCAGAGCTAAGCACCGCTCCCGGGCGTCTTTCGGCAGAAGGCGCACACCGCAGAGCACTGTAGGCGGCAGAAACGTCTTTGAGCGAAGAAGCAGCTTCTTCGTCTCCGGGAGCCGGAGAGAGCGGCAACTTGGCAAAGGTGATGAAACAAGCTGTACAACACTGCGATTGTGTGCGCAGCTTCCAACTGAGAGAAAACAGTACCTGACCACTCTCCTGCCTTTTCTATTCACATGAACATTCGATTGCAAGCTGTTTAGGACAACTTTCTTTCTCTTCTTGCAAAACACTCGGCAGACCTCCGTGCAGCCTCTAGAACACGATGGGAGATGTTTTCTGTGCTGGCACAGTTTCTCCTTGCCAGACAGAGTGGAAAAGCTTTTTGCTAAGATGTAGACGAGAAGAGAGGCTAAAGACGAAGGTACAGTGCTCTGCAGAGCTAAGCACCGCTCCCGGGCGTCTTTCGGCAGAAGGCGCACACCGCAGAGCACTGTAGGCGGCAGAAACGTCTTTGAGCGAAGAAGCAGCTTCTTCGTCTCCGGGAGCCGGAGAGAGCGGCAGCTTCGCAAAGGTGATGAAACAAGCTGTACAACACTGCGATTGTGTGCGCAGCTTGCCAAGTGAGAGAAAACAGTACCTGACCACTCTCCTGCCTTTTCTATTCTCATGAACATTCGATTGCAAGCTGTTTTGGACAACTTTCTTTCTCTTCTTGCAAAACACTCGGCAGACCTCCGTGCAGCCTCTAGAACACGATGGGAGATGTTTTCTGTGCTGGCACAGTTTCTCCTTGCCAGACAGAGTGGAAAAGCTTTTTGCTAAGATGTAGACGAGAAGAGAGGCTAAAGACGAAGGTACGGTGCTCTGCAGAGCTAAGCACCGCTCTTGGGCGTCTTTCAGCAGAAGGCGCACACCGCAGAGCACTGTGAGCGGCAGAATCGTCTTTGCGCGAAGAAGCAGCTTCTTCGTCTCCGGGAGGCGGAGAGAGCGGCAACTTCGCAAAGGTGATGAAACAAGCTGTACAACACTGCGATTGTGTGCGCAGCTTGCCAACTGAGAGAAAACAGTACCTGACCACTCTCCTGCCTTTTCTATTCACATGAACATTCGATTGCAAGCTGTTTTGGACAACTTTCTTTCTCTTCTTGCAAAACACTCGGCAGACCTCCGTGCAGCCTCTAGAACACGATGGGAGATGTTTTCTGTGCTGGCACAGTTTCTCCTTGCCAGACAGAGTGGAAAAGCTTTTTGCTAAGATGTAGACGAGAAGAGAGGCTAAAGACGAAGGTACGGTGCTCTGCAGAGCTAAGCACCGCTCCCGGGCGTCTTTCGGCAGAAGGCGCACACCGCAGAGCACTGTAAGCGGCAGAATCGTCTTTGCGCGAAGAAGCAGCTTCTTCGTCTCCGGGAGCCGGAGAGAGCGGCAACTTGGCAAAGGTGATGAAACAAGCTGTACAACACTGCGATTGTGTGCGCAGCTTGCCAACTGAGAGAAAACAGTACCTGACCACTCTCCTGCCTTTTCTATTCACATGAACATTCGATTGCAAGCTGTTTTGGACAACTTTCTTTCTCTTCTTGCAAAACACTCGGCAGACCTCCGTGCAGCCTCTAGAACACGATGGGAGATGTTTTCTGTGCTGGCACAGTTTCTCCTTGCCAGACAGAGTGGAAAAGCTTTTTGCTAAGATGTAGACGAGAAGAGAGGCTAAAGACGAAGGTACGGTGCTCTAAAGAGCTAAGCACCGCTCCCGGGCGTCTTTCGGCAGAAGGCGCACACCGCAGAGCACTGTGAGCGGCAGAATCGTCTTTGGGCGAAGAAGCAGCTTCTTCGTCTCCGGGAGCCGGAGAGAGCGGCAACTTGGCAAAGGTGATGAAACAAGCTGTACAACACTGCGATTGTGTGCGCAGCTTGCCAACTGAGAGAAAACAGTACCTGACCACTCTCCTGCCTTTTCTATTCACATGAACATTCGATTGCAAGCTGTTTTGGACAACTTTCTTTCTCTTCTTGCAAAACACTCGGCAGACCTCCGTGCAGCCTCTAGAACACGATGGGAGATGTTTTCTGTGCTGGCACAGTTTCTCCTTGCCAGACAGAGTGGAAAAGCTTTTTGCTAAGATGTAGACGAGAAGAGAGGCTAAAGACGAAGGTACAGTGCTCTGCAGAGCTAAGCACCGCTCCCGGGCGTCTTTCGGCAGAAGGCGCACACCGCAGAGCACTGTAGGCGGCAGAATCGTCTTTGCGCGAAGAAGCAGCTTCTTCGTCTCCGGGAGCCGGAGAGAGCGGCAACTTCGCGAAGGTGATGAAACAAGCTGTACAACACTGCGATTGTGTGCGCAGCTTGCCAACGGAGAGAAAACAGTACCTGACCACTCTCCTGCCTTTTCTATTCACATGAACATTCGATTGCAAGCTGTTTTGGACAACTTTCTTTCTCTTCTTGCAAAACACTCGGCAGACCTCCGTGCAGCCTCTAGAACACGATGGGAGATGTTTTCTGTGCTGGCACAGTTTCTCCTTGCCAGACAGAGTGGAAAAGCTTTTTGCTAAGATGTAGACGAGAAGAGAGGCTAAAGACGAAGGTACGGTGCTCTGCAGAGCTAAGCATCGCTCCCGGACCTCTTTCCGCAGAAGGCGCACACCGCAGAGCACTGTGAGCGGCAGAATCGTCTTTGCGCGAAGAAGCAGCTTCTTCGTCTCCGGGAGCCGGAGAGAGCGGCAACTTGGCAAAGGTGATGAAACAAGCTGTACAACACTGCGATTGTGTGCGCAGCTTGCCAACTGAGAGAAAACAGTACCTGACCACTCTCCTGCCTTTTCTATTCACATGAACATTGGATTGCAAGCTGTTTTGGACAACTTTCTTTCTCTTCTTGCAAAACACTCGGCAGACCTCCGTGCAGCCTCTAGAACACGATGGGAGATGTTTTCTGTGCTGGCACAGTTTCTCCTTGCCAGACAGATTGGAAAAGCTTTTTGCAAAGATGTAGACGAGAAGAGAGGCTAAAGTCGAAGGTACGGTGCTCTGCAGAGCTAAGCACCGCTCCCGGACGTCTTTCGGCAGAAGGCGCACACCGCAGAGCACTGTGAGCGGCAAAATCGTCTTTGCGCGAAGAAGCAGCTTCTTCGTCTCCGAGAGCCGGAGAGAGCGGCAACCTCGCAAAGGTGATGAAACAAGCTGTACAACACTGCGATTGTGTGCGCAGCTTGCCAACTGAGAGAAAACAGTACCTGACCACTCTCCTGCCTTTTCTATTCACATGAACATTGGATTGCAAGCTGTTTTGGACAACTTTCTTTCTCTTCTTGCAAAACACTCGGCAGACCTCCGTGCAGCCTCTAGAACACGATGGGAGATGTTTTCTATGCTGGCACAGTTTCTCCCTGCCAGACAGAGTGGAAAAGCTTTTTGCTAAGATGTAGACGAGAAGAGAGGCTAAAGACGAAGGTACGGTGCTCTGCAGAGCTAAGCACCGCTCCCGGGCGTCTTTCGGCAGAAGGCGCACACCGCAGAGCACTGTGAGCGGCAGAATCGTCTTTGCGCGAAGAAGCAGCTTCTTCGTCTCCGGGAGCCGGAGAGAGCGGCAACTTGGCAAAGGTGATGAAACAAGCTGTACAACACTGCGATTGTGTGCGCAGCTTGCCAACTGAGAGAAAACAATACCTGACCACTCTCCTGCCTTTTCTATTCACATGAACATTCGATTGCAAGCTGTTTTGGACAACTTTCTTTCTCTTCTTGCAAAACACTCGGAAGACCTCCGTGCAGCTTGTAGAACACGGTGGGAGATGTTTTTTGTTCTGGCACAGTTTCTCCTTGCCAGACAGAGTGGAAAAGCTTTTTGCTAAGATGTAGACGAGAAGAGAGGCTAAAGACGAAGGTACGGTGCTCTGCAGAGCTAAGCACCGCTCCCGGGCGTCTTTCGGCAGAAGGCGCACACCGCAGAGCACTGTGAGCGGCAGAATCGTCTTTGCGCGAAGAAGCAGCTTCTTCGTCTCCGGGAGCCGGAGAGAGCGGCAACTTCGCAAAGGTGATGAAACAAGCTGTACAACACTGCGATTGTGTGCGCAGCTTGCCAAGTGAGAGAAAACAGTACCTGACCACTCTCCTGCCTTTTCTATTCACATGAACATTCGATTGCAAGCTGTTTTGGACAACTTTCTTTCTCTTCTTGCAAAACACTCGGCAGACCTCCGTGCAGCCTCTAGAACACGATGGGAGATGTTTTCTGTGCTGGCACAGTTTCTCCTTGCCAGACAGAGTGGAAAAGCTTTTTGCTAAGATGTAGACGAGAAGAGAGGCTAAAGACGAAGGTACGGTGCTCTGCAGAGCTAAGCACCGCTCCCGGACCTCTTTCGGCAGAAGGCGCACACCGCAGAGCACTGTGAGCGGCAGAATCGTCTTTGCGCGAAGAAGCAGCTTCTTCGTCTCCGGGAGCCGGAGAGAGCGGCAACTTCGCAAAGGTGATGAAACAAGCTGTACAACACTGCGATTGTGTGCGCAGCATGACAACTGTGAGAAAACAGTACCTGACCACTCTCCTGCATTTTCTAATCACATGAACATTCAATTGCAAGCTGTTTTGGACAACTTTCTTTCTCTTCTTGCAAAACACTCGGCAGACCTGCGTGCAGCCTCTAGAACACGATGGGAGATGTTTTCTGTGCTGGCACAGTTTCTCCTTGCCAGACAGAGTGGAAAAGCTTTTTGCTAAGATGTAGACGAGAAGAGAGGCTAAAGACGAAGGTACGGTGCTCTGCAGAGCTAAGCACCGCTCCCGGGCGTCTTTCGGCAGAAGGCGCACACCGCAGAGCACTGTAGGCGGCAGAATCGTCTTTGCGCGAAGAAGCAGCTTCTTCGTCTCCGGGAGCCGGAGAGAGCGGCAACTTCGCGAAGGTGATGAAACAAGCTGTACAACACTGCGATTGTGTGCGCAGCTTGCCAACGGAGAGAAAACAGTACCTGACCACTCTCCTGCCTTTTCTATTCACATGAACATTCGATTGCAAGCTGTTTTGGACAACTTTCTTTCTCTTCTTGCAAAACACTCGGCAGACCTCCGTGCAGCCTCTAGAACACGATGGGAGATGTTTTCTGTGCTGGCACAGTTTCTCCTTGCCAGACAGAGTGGAAAAGCTTTTTGCTAAGATGTAGACGAGAAGAGAGGCTAAAGACGAAGGTACAGTGCTCTGCAGAGCTAAGCACCGCTCCCGGACCTCTTTCGGCAGAAGGCGCACACCGCAGAGCACTGTGAGCGGCAGAATCGTCTTTGCGCGAAGAAGCAGCTTCTTCGTCTCCGGGAGCCGGAGAGAGCGGCAACTTGGCAAAGGTGATGAAACAAGCTGTACAACACTGCGATTGTGTGCGCAGCGTGCCAACTGAGAGAAAACAGTACCTGACCACTCTCCTGCCTTTTCTATTCACATGAACATTGGATTGCAAGCTGTTTTGGACAACTTTCTTTCTCTTCTTGCAAAACACTCGGCAGACCTCCGTGCAGCCTCTAGAACACGATGGGAGATGTTTTCTGTGCTGGCACAGTTTCTCCTTGCCAGACAGATTGGAAAAGCTTTTTGCAAAGATGTAGACGAGAAGAGAGGCTAAAGTCGAAGCTACGGTGCTCTGCAGAGCTAAGCACCGCTCCCGGACGTCTTTCGGCAGAAGGCGCACACCGCAGAGCACTGTAGGCGGCAAAATCGTCTTTGCGCGAAGAAGCAGCTTCTTCGTCTCCGGGAGCCGGAGAGAGCGGCAACTTGGCAAAGGTGATGAAACAAGCTGTACAACACTGCGATTGTGTGCGCAGCTTGCCAACTGAGAGAAAACAGTACCTGACCACTCTCCTGCCTTTTCTATTCACATGAACATTCGATTGCAAGCTGTTTTGGACAACTTTCTATCTCTTCTTGCAAAACACTCGCCAGACCTCCGTGCAGCTTCTAGAACACGATGGGAGATATTTTTTGTTCTGGCACAGTTTCTCCTTGCCAGAAAGAGTGGAAAAGCTTTTTGCTAAGATGTAGACGAGAAGAGAGGCTAAAGACGAAGGTACGGTGCTCTGCAGAGCTAAGCACCGATCCCGGACCTCTTTCGGCAGAAGGCGCACAATGCAGAGCACTGTGAGCGGCAGAATCGTCTTTGCGCGAAGAAGCAGCTTCTTCGTCTCCGGGAGTCGGAGAGAGCGGCAACTTCGCAAAGGTGATGAAACAAGCTGTACAACACTGCGATTGTGTGCGCAGCATGACAACTGTGAGAAAACAGTACCTGACCACTCTCCTGCATTTTCTAATCACATGAACATTCAATTGCAAGCTGTTTTGGACAACTTTCTTTCTCTTCTTGCAAAACACTCGGCAGACCTCCGTGCAGCCTCTAGAACACGATGGGAGATGTTTTCTGTGCTGGCACAGTTTCTCCATGCCAGACAGAGTGGAAAAGCTTTTTGCTAAGATGTAGACGAGAAGAGAGGCTAAAGACGAAGGTACGGTGCTCTGCAGAGCTAAGCACCGCTCCCGGGCGTCTTTCGGCAGAAGGCGCACTCCGCAGAGCACTGTGAGCGGCAGAATCGTCTTTGCGCGAAGAAGCAGCTTCTTCGTCTCCGGGAGCCGGAGAGAGCGGCAACTTGGCAAAGGTGATGAAACAAGCTGTACAACACTGCGATTGTGTTCGCAGCTTGCCAACGGAGAGAAAACAGTACCTGACCACTCTCCTGCCTTTTCTATTCACATGAACATTCGATTGCAAGCTGTTTTGGACAACTTTCTTTCTCTTCTTGCAAAACACTCGGCAGACCTCCGTGCAGCCTCTAGAACACGATGGGAGATGTTTTCTGTGCTGGCAAAGTTTCTCCTTGCCAGACAGAGTGGAAAAGCTTTTTGCAAAGATGTAGACGAGAAGAGAGGCTAAAGACGAAGGTACGGTGCTCTGCAGAGCTAAGCACCGCTCCCGGACGTCTTTCGGCAGAAGGCGCACACCGCAGAGCACTGTGAGCGGCAGAATCGTCTTTGCGCGAAGAAGCAGCTTCTTCGTCTCCGGGAGCCGGAGAGAGCGGCAACTTGGCAAAGGTGATGAAACAAGCTGTACAACACTGCGATTGTGTGCGCAGCTTGCCAACTGAGGAAAAACAATACCTGTCCACTCTCCTGCCTTTTCTATTCACATGAACATTCGATTGCAAGCTGTTTTGGACAACTTTCTTTCTCTTCTTGCAAAACACTCGGCAGACCTCCGTGCAGCTTCTAGAACACGATGGGAGATGTTTTTTGTTCTGGCACAGTTTCTCCTTGCCAGAAAGAGTGGAAAAGCTTTTTGCTAAGATGTAGACGAGAAGAGAGGCTAAAGACGAAGGTACGGTGCTCTGCAGAGCTAAGCACCGCTCCCGGACCTCTTTCGGCAGAAGGCGCACACCGCAGAGCACTGTGAGCGGCAGAATCGTCTTTGCGCGACGAAGCAGCTTCTTCGTCTCCGGGAGCCGGAGAGAGCGGCAACTTCGCAAAGGTGATGAAACAAGCTGTACAACACTGCGATTGTGTGCGCAGCTTGCCAACTGAGAGAAAACAGTACCTGACCACTCTCCTGCCTTTTCTATTCACATGAACATTCGATTGCAATCTGTTTTGGACAACTTTCTTTCTCTTCTTGCAAAACACTCGGCAGACCTCCGTGCAGCCTCTAGAACACGATGGGAGATGTTTTCTATGCTGGCACAGTTTCTCCTTGCCAGACAGAGTGGAAAAGCTTTTTGCTAAGATGTAGACGAGAAGAGAGGCTAAAGACGAAGGTACGGTGCTCTGCAGAGCTAAGCATCGCTCCCGGGCGTCTTTCGGCAGAAGGCGCACACCGCAGAGCACTGTGAGCGGCAGAATCGTCTTTGGGCGAAGAAGCAGCTTCTTCGTCTCCGGGAGCCGGAGAGAGCGGCAACTTGGCAAAGGTGATGAAACAAGCTGTACAACACTGCGATTGTGTGCGCAGCTTGCCAAGTGAGAGAAAACAGTACCTGACCACTCTCCTGCCTTTTCTATTCACATGAACATTCGATTGCAAGCTGTTTTGGACAACTTTCTTTCTCTTCTTGCAAAACACTCGGCAGACCTCCGTGCAGCTTCTAGAACACGATGGGAGATGTTTTTTGTTCTGGCACAGTTTCTCCTTGCCAGAAAGAGTGGAAAAGCTTTTTGCTAAGATGTAGACGAGAAGAGAGGCTAAAGACGAAGGTACGGTGCTCTGCAGAGCTAAGCACCGCTCCCGGACCTCTTTCGGCAGAAGGCGCACGCCGCAGAGCACTGTGAGCGGCAGAATCGTCTTTGCGCGACGAAGCAGCTTCTTCGTCTCCGGGAGCCGGAGAGAGCGGCAACTTCGCAAAGGTGATGAAACAAGCTGTACAACACTGCGATTGTGTGCGCACCTTGCCAACTGAGAGAAAACAATACCTGACCACTCTCCTGCCTTTTCTATTCACATGAACATTCGATTGCAAGCTGTTTTGGACAACTTTCTTTCTCTTCTTGCAAAACACTCGGCAGACCTCCGTGCAGCTTGTAGAACACGGTGGGAGATGTTTTTTGTTCTGGCACAGTTTCTCCTTGCCAGACAGATTGGAAAAGCTTTTTGCTAAGATGTAGACGAGAAGAGAGGCTAAAGACGAAGGTACGGTGCTCTGCAGAGCTAAGCACCGCTCCCGGGCGTCTTTCGGCAGAAGGCGCACACCGAAGAGCACTGTGAGCGGCAGAATCGTCTTTGCGCGAAGAAGCAGCTTCTTCGTCTCCGGGAGCCGGAGAGAGCGGCAACTTCGCAAAGGTGATGAAACAAGCTGTACAACACTGCGATTGTGTGCGCAGCTTGCCAACGGAGAGAAAACAGTACGTGACCACTCTCCTGCCTTTTCTATTCACATGAACATTCGATTGCAAGCTGTTTTGGACAACTTTCTTTCTCTTCTTGCAAAACACTGGGCAGACCTCCGTGCAGCCTCTAGAACACGATGGGAGATGTTTTCTGTGCTGGCACAGTTTCTCCATGCCAGACAGAGTGGAAAAGCTTTTTGCTAAGATGTAGACGAGAAGAGAGGCTAAAGACGAAGGTACGGTGCTCTGCAGAGCTAAGCACCGCTCCCGGGCGTCTTTCGGCAGAAGGCGCACACCGCAGAGCACTGTGAGCGGCAGAATCGTCTTTGCGCGAAGAAGCAGCTTCTTCGTCTCCGGGAGCCGGAGAGAGCGGCAACTTCGCGAAGGTGATGAAACAAGCTGTACAACACTGCGATTGTGTGCGCAGCATGACAACTGTGAGAAAACAGTACCTGACCACTCTCCTGCATTTTCTAATCACATGAACATTCAATTGCAAGCTGTTTTGGACAACTTTCTTTCTCTTCTTGCAAAACACTCGGCAGACCTCCGTGCAGCCTCTAGAACACGATGGGAGATGTTTTCTGTGCTGGCACAGTTTCTCCTTGCCAGACAGAGTGGAAAAGCTTTTTGCTAAGATGTAGACGAGAAGAGAGGCTAAAGTCGAAGGTACGGTGCTCTGCAGAGCTAAGCACCGCTCCCGGGCGTCTTTCGGCAGAAGGCGCACACCGCAGAGCACTGTGAGCGGCAAAATCGTCTTTGCGCGAAGAAGCAGCTTCTTCGTCTCCGGGAGCCGGAGAGAGCGGCAACCTCGCAAAGGTGATGAAACAAGCTGTACAACACTGCGATTGTGTGCGCAGCTTGCCAACTGAGGAAAAACAATACCTGACCACTCTCCTGCCTTTTCTATTCACATGAACATTCGATTGCAAGCTGTTTTGGACAACTTTCTTTCTCTTCTTGCAAAACACTCGGCAGACGTCCGTGCAGCCTCTAGAACACGATGGGAGATGTTTTCTGTGCTGGCACAGTTTCTCCTTGCCAGACAGAGTGGAAAAGCTTTTTGCTAAGATGTAGACGAGAAGAGAAGCTAAAGACGAAGGTACGGTGCTCTGCAGAGCTAAGCACCGCTCCCGGGCGTCTTTCGGCAGAAGGCGCACACCGCAGAGCACTGTGAGCGGCAGAATCGTCTTTGAGCGAAGAAGCAGCTTCTTCGTCTCCGGGAGCCGGAGAGAGCGGCAACTTCGCGAAGGTGATGAAACAAGCTGTACAACACTGCGATTGTGTGCGCAGCTTGCCAACGGAGAGAAAACAGTACCTGACCACTCTCCTGCCTTTTCTATTCACATGAACATTCGATTGCAAGCTGTTTTGGACAACTTACTTTCTCTTCTTGCAAAACACTCGGCAGACCTCCGTGCAGCCTCTAGAACACGATGGGAGATGTTTTCTGTGCTGGCACAGTTTCTCCTTGCCAGACAGAGTGGAAAAGCTTTTTGCTAAGATGTAGACGAGAAGAGAGCCTAAAGACGAAGGTACGGTGCTCTGCAGAGCTAAGCACCGCTCCCGGACCTCTTTCCGCAGAAGGCGCACACCGCAGAGCACTGTGAGCGGCAGAATCGTCTTTGCGCGAAGAAGCAGCTTCTTCGTCTCCGGGAGCCGGAGAGAGCGGCAACTTGGCAAAGGTGATGAAACAAGCTGTACAACACTGCGATTGTGTGCGCAGCTTGCCAACGGAGAGAAAACAGTACCTGACCACTCTCCTGCCTTTTCTAATCACATGAACATTGGATTGCAAGCTGTTTTGGACAACTTTCTTTCTCTTCTTGCAAAACACTCGGCAGACCTCCGTGCAGCCTCTAGAACACGATGGGAGATGTTTTCTGTGCTGGCACAGTTTCTCCTTGCCAGACAGATTGGAAAAGCTTTTTGCAAAGATGTAGACGAGAAGAGAGGCTAAAGTCGAAGGTACGGTGCTCTGCAGAGCTAAGCACCGCTCCCGGACGTCTTTCGGCAGAAGGCGCACACCGCAGAGCACTGTGAGCGGCAAAATCGTCTTTGCGCGAAGAAGCAGCTTCTTCGTCTCCGGGAGCCGGAGAGAGCGGCAACCTCGCAAAGGTGATGAAACAAGCTGTACAACACTGCGATTGTGTGCGCAGCTTGCCAACTGAGGAAAAACAATACCTGACCACTCTCCTGCCTTTTCTATTCACATGAACATTCGATTGCAAGCTGTTTTGGACAACTTTCTTTCTCTTCTTGCAAAACACTCGGCAGACCTCCGTGCAGCCTCTAGAACACGATGGGAGATGTTTTCTGTGCTGGCACAGTTTCTCCTTGCCAGACAGAGTGGAAAAGCTTTTTGCTAAGATGTAGACGAGAAGAGAAGCTAAAGACGAAGGTACGGTGCTCTGCAGAGCTAAGCACCGCTCCCGGGCGTCTTTCGGCAGAAGGCGCACACCGCAGAGCACTGTGAGCGGCAGAATCGTCTTTGCGCGAAGAAGTAGCTTCTTCGTCTCCGGGAGCCGGAGAGAGCGGCAACTTGGCAAAGGTGATGAAACAAGCTGTACAACACTGCGATTGTGTGCGCAGCTTGCCAACTGAGAGAAAACAGTACCTGACCACTCTCCTGATTTTCTATTCACATGAACATTCGATTGCAAGCTGTTTTGGACAACTTTCTATCTCTTCTTGCAAAACACTCGCCAGACCTCCGTGCAGCTTCTAGAACACGATGGGAGATATTTTTTGTTCTGGCACAGTTTCTCCTTGCCAGAAACAGTGGAAAAGCTTTTTGCGAAGATGTAGACGAGAAGAGAGGCTAAAGACGAAGGTACGGTGCTCTGCAGAGCTAAGCACCGCTCCCGGACCTCTTTCGGCAGAAGGCGCACAATGCAGAGCACTGTGAGCGGCAGAATCGTCTTTGCGCGAAGAAACAGCTTCTTCGTCTCCGGGAGTCGGAGAGAGCGGCAACGTCGCAAAGGTGATGAAACAAGCTGTACAACACTGCGATTGTGTGCGCAGCATGACAACTGTGAGAAAACAGTACCTGACCACTCTCCTGCATTTTCTAATCACATGAACATTCAATTGCAAGCTGTTTTGGACAACTTTCTTTCTCTTCTTGCAAAACACTCGGCAGACCTCCGTGCAGCCTCTAGAACACGATGGGAGATGTTTTCTGTGCTGGCACAGTTTCTCCTTGCCAGACAGAGTGGAAAAGCTTTTTGCTAAGATGTAGACGAGAAGAGAGGCTAAAGACGAAGGTACGGTGCTCTGCAGAGCTAAGCACCGCTCCTGGGCGTCTTTCGGCAGAAGGCGCACACCGCAGAGCACTGTGAGCGGCAGAATCGTCTTTGCGCGAAGAAGCAGCTTCTTCGTCTCCGGGAGCCGGAGAGAGCGGCAACTTGGCAAAGGTGATGAAACAAGCTGTACAACACTGCGATTGTGTGCGCAGCTTGCCAACTGAGAGAAAACAGTACCTGACCACTCTCCTGCCTTTTCTATTCACATGAACATTGGATTGCAAGCTGTTTTGGACAACTTTCTTTCTCTTCTTGCAAAACACTCGGCAGACCTCCGTGCAGCTTGTAGAACACGGTGGGAGATGTTTTTTGTTCTGGCACAGTTTCTCCTTGCCAGACAGATTGGAAAAGCTTTTTGCTAAGATGTAGACGAGAAGAGAGGCTAAAGACGAAGGTACGGTGCTCTGCAGAGCTAAGCACCGCTCCCGGGCGTCTTTCGGCAGAAGGCGCACACCGAAGAGCACTGTGAGCGGCAGAATCGTCTTTGCGCGAAGAAGCAGCTTCTTCGTCTCCGGGAGCCGGAGAGAGCGGCAACTTCGCAAAGGTGATGAAACAAGCTGTACAACACTGCGATTGTGTGCGCAGCTTGCCAACGGAGAGAAAACAGTACGTGACCACTCTCCTGCCTTTTCTATTCACATGAACATTCGATTGCAAGCTGTTTTGGACAACTTTCTTTCTCTTCTTGCAAAACACTGGGCAGACCTCCGTGCAGCCTCTAGAACACGATGGGAGATGTTTTCTGTGCTGGCACAGTTTCTCCATGCCAGACAGAGTGGAAAAGCTTTTTGCTAAGATGTAGACGAGAAGAGAGGCTAAAGACGAAGGTACGGTGCTCTGCAGAGCTAAGCACCGCTCCCGGCCGTCTTTCGGCAGAAGGCGCACACCGCAGAGCACTGTGAGCGGCAGAATCGTCTTTGCGCGAAGAAGCAGCTTCTTCGTCTCCGGGAGCCGGAGAGAGCGGCAACTTCGCAAAGGTGATGAAACAAGCTGTACAACACTGCGATTGTGTGCGCAGCATGACAACTGTGAGAAAACAGTACCTGACCACTCTCCTGCATTTTCTAATCACATGAACATTCAATTGCAAGCTGTTTTGGACAACTTTCTTTCTCTTCTTGCAAAACACTCGGCAGACCTCCGTGCAGCCTCTAGAACACGATGGGAGATGTTTTCTGTGCTGGCACAGTTTCTCCTTGCCAGACAGAGTGGAAAAGCTTTTTGCTAAGATGTAGACGAGAAGAGAGGCTAAAGACGAAGGTACGGTGCTCTGCAGAGCTAAGCACCGCTCCTGGGCGTCTTTCGGCAGAAGGCGCACACCGCAGAGCACTGTGAGCGGCAGAATCGTCTTTGGGCGAAGAAGCAGCTTCTTCGTCTCCGGGAGCCGGAGAGAGCGGCAACTTGGCAAAGGTGATGAAACAAGCTGTACAACACTGCGATTGTGTGCGCAGCTTGCCAACTGAGAGAAAACAGTACCTGACCACTCTCCTGCCTTTTCTATTCACATGAACATTGGATTGCAAGCTGTTTTGGACAACTTTCTTTCTCTTCTTGCAAAACACTCGGCAGACCTCCGTGCAGCCTCTAGAACACGATGGGAGATGTTTTCTGTGCTGGCACAGTTTCTCCTTGCCAGACAGAGTGGAAAAGCTT
This sequence comes from Melozone crissalis, assembly GCF_028551555.1. Taxonomy (NCBI): domain Eukaryota; kingdom Metazoa; phylum Chordata; class Aves; order Passeriformes; family Passerellidae; genus Melozone; species Melozone crissalis. The sequence goes on along the minus strand of NW_026536238.1, from coordinate 182,943 downwards.
TTTGCTAAGATGTAGACGAGAAGAGAGGCTAAAGACGAAGGTACAGTGCTCTGCAGAGCTAAGCACCGCTCCCGGGCGTCTTTCGGCAGAAGGCGCACACCGCAGAGCACTGTAGGCGGCAGAATCGTCTTTGCGCGAAGAAGCAGCTTCTTCGTCTCCGGGAGCCGGAGAGAGCGGCAACTTCGCGAAGGTGATGAAACAAGCTGTACAACACTGCGATTGTGTGCGCAGCTTGCCAACGGAGAGAAAACAGTACCTGACCACTCTCCTGCCTTTTCTATTCACATGAACATTCGATTGCAAGCTGTTTTGGACAACTTTCTTTCTCTTCTTGCAAAACACTCGGCAGACCTCCGTGCAGCCTCTAGAACACGATGGGAGATGTTTTCTGTGCTGGCACAGTTTCTCCTTGCCAGACAGAGTGGAAAAGCTTTTTGCTAAGATGTAGACGAGAAGAGAGGCTAAAGACGAAGGTACGGTGCTCTGCAGAGCTAAGCACCGCTCCCGGGCGTCTTTCGGCAGAAGGCGCACACCGCAGAGCACTGTGAGCGGCAGAATCGTCTTTGCGCGAAGAAGCAGCTTCTTCGTCTCCGGGAGCCGGAGAGAGCGGCAACTTGGCAAAGGTGATGAAACAAGCTGTACAACACTGCGATTGTGTGCGCAGCTTGCCAACTGAGAGAAAACAGTACCTGACCACTCTCCTGCCTTTTCTATTCACATGAACATTGGATTGCAAGCTGTTTTGGACAACTTTCTTTCTCTTCTTGCAAAACACTCGGCAGACCTCCGTGCAGCCTCTAGAACACGATGGGAGATGTTTTCTGTGCTGGCACAGTTTCTCCTTGCCAGACAGATTGGAAAAGCTTTTTGCAAAGATGTAGACGAGAAGAGAGGCTAAAGTCGAAGGTACGGTGCTCTGCAGAGCTAAGCACCGCTCCCGGGCGTCTTTCGGCAGAAGGCGCACACCGCAGAGCACTGTGAGCGGCAAAATCGTCTTTGCGCGAAGAAGCAGCTTCTTCGTCTCCGGGAGCCGGAGAGAGCGGCAACCTCGCAAAGGTGATGAAACAAGCTGTACAACACTGCGATTGTGTGCGCAGCTTGCCAACTGAGGAAAAACAATACCTGACCACTCTCCTGCCTTTTCTATTCACATGAACATTCGATTGCAAGCTGTTTTGGACAACTTTCTTTCTCTTCTTGCAAAACACTCGGCAGACGTCCGTGCAGCCTCTAGAACACGATGGGAGATGTTTTCTGTGCTGGCACAGTTTCTCCTTGCCAGACAGAGTGGAAAAGCTTTTTGCTAAGATGTAGACGAGAAGAGAAGCTAAAGACGAAGGTACGGTGCTCTGCAGAGCTAAGCACCGCTCCCGGGCGTCTTTCGGCAGAAGGCGCACACCGCAGAGCACTGTGAGCGGCAGAATCGTCTTTGCGCGAAGAAGCAGCTTCTTCGTCTCCGGGAGCCGGAGAGAGCGGCAACTTCGCAAAGGTGATGAAACAAGCTGTACAACACTGCGATTGTGTGCGCAGCTTGCCAACGGAGAGAAAACAGTACCTGACCACTCTCCTGCCTTTTCTATTCACATGAACATTCGATTGCAAGCTGTTTTGGACAACTTTCTTTCTCTTCTTGCAAAACACTCGGCAGACCTCCGTGCAGCCTCTAGAACACGATGGGAGATGTTTTCTGTGCTGGCACAGTTTCTCCTTGCCAGACAGAGTGGAAAAGCTTTTTGCTAAGATGTAGACGAGAAGAGAGCCTAAAGACGAAGGTACGGTGCTCTGCAGAGCTAAGCACCGCTCCCGGACCTCTTTCCGCAGAAGGCGCACACCGCAGAGCACTGTGAGCGGCAGAATCGTCTTTGCGCGAAGAAGCAGCTTCATCGTCTCCGGGAGCCGGAGAGAGCGGCAACTTGGCAAAGGTGATGAAACAAGCTGTACAACACTGCGATTGTGTGCGCAGCTTGCCAAGTGAGAGAAAACAGTACCTGACCACTCTCCTGCCTTTTCTAATCACATGAACATTGGATTGCAAGCTGTTTTGGACAACTTTCTTTCTCTTCTTGCAAAACACTCGGCAGACCTCCGTGCAGCCTCTAGAACACGATGGGAGATGTTTTCTGTGCTGGCACAGTTTCTCCTTGCCAGACAGATTGGAAAAGCTTTTTGCAAAGATGTAGACGAGAAGAGAGGCTAAAGTCGAAGGTACGGTGCTCTGCAGAGCTAAGCACCGCTCCCGGACGTCTTTCGGCAGAAGGCGCACACCGCAGAGCACTGTGAGCGGCAAAATCGTCTTTGCGCGAAGAAGCAGCTTCTTCGTCTCCGGGAGCCGGAGAGAGCGGCAACCTCGCAAAGGTGATGAAACAAGCTGTACAACACTGCGATTGTGTGCGCAGCTTGCCAACTGAGGAAAAACAATACCTGACCACTCTCCTGCCTTTTCTATTCACATGAACATTCGATTGCAAGCTGTTTTGGACAACTTTCTTTCTCTTCTTGCAAAACACTCGCCAGACCTCCGTGCAGCTTCTAGAACACGATGGGAGATATTTTTTGTTCTGGCACAGTTTCTCCTTGCCAGAAACAGTGGAAAAGCTTTTTGCGAAGATGTAGACGAGAAGAGAGGCTAAAGACGAAGGTACGGTGCTCTGCAGAGCTAAGCACCGCTCCCGGACCTCTTTCGGCAGAAGGCGCACAATGCAGAGCACTGTGAGCGGCAGAATCGTCTTTGCGCGAAGAAACAGCTTCTTCGTCTCCGGGAGTCGGAGAGAGCGGCAACGTCGCAAAGGTGATGAAACTTGCTGTACAACACTGCGATTGTGTGCGCAGCATGACAACTGTGAGAAAACAGTACCTGACCACTCTCCTGCATTTTCTAATCACATGAACATTCAATTGCAAGCTGTTTTGGACAACTTTCTTTCTCTTCTTGCAAAACACTCGGCAGACCTCCGTGCAGCCTCTAGAACACGATGGGAGATGTTTTCTGTGCTGGCACAGTTTCTCCTTGCCAGACAGAGTGGAAAAGCTTTTTGCTAAGATGTAGACGAGAAGAGAGGCTAAAGACGAAGGTACGGTGCTCTGCAGAGCTAAGCACCGCTCCCGGACCTCTTTCGGCAGAAGGCGCACACCGCAGAGCACTGTGAGCGGCAGAATCGTCTTTGCGCGAAGAAGCAGCTTCTTCGTCTCCGGGAGCCGGAGAGAGCGGCAACTTGGCAAAGGTGATGAAACAAGCTGTACAACACTGCGATTGTGTGCGCAGCTTGCCAAGTGAGAGAAAACAGTACCTGACCACTCTCCTGCCTTTTCTATTCACATGAACATTGGATTGCAAGCTGTTTTGGACAACTTTCTTTCTCTTCTTGCAAAACACTCGGCAGACCTCCGTGCAGCCTCTAGAACACGAAGGGAGATGTTTTCTGTGCTGGCACAGTTTCTCCTTGCCAGACAGAGTGGAAAAGCTTTTTGCTAAGATGTAGACGAGAAGAGAGGCTAAAGACGAAGGTACAGTGCTCTGCAGAGCTAAGCACCGCTCCCGGGCGTCTTTCGGCAGAAGGCGCACACCGCAGAGCACTGTAGGCGGCAGAATCGTCTTTGAGCGAAGAGCAGCTTCTTCGTCTCCGGGAGCCGGAGAGAGCGGCAACTTCGCGAAGGTGATGAAACAAGCTGTACAACACTGCGATTGTGTGCGCAGCTTGCCAACGGAGAGAAAACAGTACCTGACCACTCTCCTGCCTTTTCTATTCACATGAACATTCGATTGCAAGCTGTTTTGGACAACTTTCTTTCTCTTCTTGCAAAACACTCGGCAGACCTCCGTGCAGCCTCTAGAACACGATGGGAGATGTTTTCTGTGCTGGCACAGTTTCTCCTTGCCAGACAGATTGGAAAAGCTTTTTGCAAAGATGTAGACGAGAAGAGAGGCTAAAGTCGAAGGTACGGTGCTCTGCAGAGCTAAGCACCGCTCCCGGGCGTCTTTCGGCAGAAGGCGCACACCGCAGAGCACTGTGAGCGGCAAAATCGTCTTTGCGCGAAGAAGCAGCTTCTTCGTCTCCGGGAGCCGGAGAGAGCGGCAACCTCGCAAAGGTGATGAAACAAGCTGTACAACACTGCGATTGTGTGCGCAGCTTGCCAACTGAGGAAAAACAATACCTGACCACTCTCCTGCCTTTTCTATTCACATGAACATTCGATTGCAAGCTGTTTTGGACAACTTTCTTTCTCTTCTTGCAAAACACTCGGCAGACGTCCGTGCAGCCTCTAGAACACGATGGGAGATGTTTTCTGTGCTGGCACAGTTTCTCCTTGCCAGACAGAGTGGAAAAGCTTTTTGCTAAGATGTAGACGAGAAGAGAAGCTAAAGACGAAGGTACGGTGCTCTGCAGAGCTAAGCACCGCTCCCGGGCGTCTTTCGGCAGAAGGCGCACACCGCAGAGCACTGTGAGCGGCAGAATCGTCTTTGCGCGAAGAAGCAGCTTCTTCGTCTCCGGGAGCCGGAGAGAGCGGCAACTTCGCGAAGGTGATGAAACAAGCTGTACAACACTGCGATTGTGTGCGCAGCTTGCCAACGGAGAGAAAACAGTACCTGACCACTCTCCTGCCTTTTCTATTCACATGAACATTCGATTGCAAGCTGTTTTGGACAACTTACTTTCTCTTCTTGCAAAACACTCGGCAGACCTCCGTGCAGCCTCTAGAACACGATGGGAGATGTTTTCTGTGCTGGCACAGTTTCTCCTTGCCAGACAGAGTGGAAAAGCTTTTTGCTAAGATGTAGACGAGAAGAGAGGCTAAAGACGAAGGTACGGTGCTCTGCAGAGCTAAGCACCGCTCCCGGACCTCTTTCCGCAGAAGGCGCACACCGCAGAGCACTGTGAGCGGCAGAATCGTCTTTGCGCGAAGAAGCAGCTTCTTCGTCTCCGGGAGCCGGAGAGAGCGGCAACTTGGCAAAGGTGATGAAACAAGCTGTACAACACTGCGATTGTGTGCGCAGCTTGCCAACGGAGAGAAAACAGTACCTGACCACTCTCCTGCCTTTTCTAATCACATGAACATTGGATTGCAAGCTGTTTTGGACAACTTTCTTTCTCTTCTTGCAAAACACTCGGCAGACCTCCGTGCAGCCTCTAGAACACGATGGGAGATGTTTTCTGTGCTGGCACAGTTTCTCCTTGCCAGACAGATTGGAAAAGCTTTTTGCAAAGATGTAGACGAGAAGAGAGGCTAAAGTCGAAGGTACGGTGCTCTGCAGAGCTAAGCACCGCTCCCGGACGTCTTTCGGCAGAAGGCGCACACCGCAGAGCACTGTGAGCGGCAAAATCGTCTTTGCGCGAAGAAGCAGCTTCTTCGTCTCCGGGAGCCGGAGAGAGCGGCAACCTCGCAAAGGTGATGAAACAAGCTGTACAACACTGCGATTGTGTGCGCAGCTTGCCAACTGAGGAAAAACAATACCTGACCACTCTCCTGCCTTTTCTATTCACATGAACATTCGATTGCAAGCTGTTTTGGACAACTTTCTTTCTCTTCTTGCAAAACACTCGGCAGACCTCCGTGCAGCCTCTAGAACACGATGGGAGATGTTTTCTGTGCTGGCACAGTTTCTCCTTGCCAGACAGAGTGGAAAAGCTTTTTGCTAAGATGTAGACGAGAAGAGAAGCTAAAGACGAAGGTACGGTGCTCTGCAGAGCTAAGCACCGCTCCCGGGCGTCTTTCGGCAGAAGGCGCACACCGCAGAGCACTGTGAGCGGCAGAATCGTCTTTGCGCGAAGAAGCAGCTTCTTCGTCTCCGGGAGCCGGAGAGAGCGGCAACTTGGCAAAGGTGATGAAACAAGCTGTACAACACTGCGATTGTGTGCGCAGCTTGCCAACTGAGAGAAAACAGTACCTGACCACTCTCCTGCCTTTTCTATTCACATGAACATTCGATTGCAAGCTGTTTTGGACAACTTTCTATCTCTTCTTGCAAAACACTCGCCAGACCTCCGTGCAGCTTCTAGAACACGATGGGAGATATTTTTTGTTCTGGCACAGTTTCTCCTTGCCAGAAACAGTGGAAAAGCTTTTTGCGAAGATGTAGACGAGAAGAGAGGCTAAAGACGAAGGTACGGTGCTCTGCAGAGCTAAGCACCGCTCCCGGACCTCTTTCGGCAGAAGGCGCACAATGCAGAGCACTGTGAGCGGCAGAATCGTCTTTGCGCGAAGAAACAGCTTCTTCGTCTCCGGGAGTCGGAGAGAGCGGCAACGTCGCAAAGGTGATGAAACAAGCTGTACAACACTGCGATTGTGTGCGCAGCATGACAACTGTGAGAAAACAGTACCTGACCACTCTCCTGCATTTTCTAATCACATGAACATTCAATTGCAAGCTGTTTTGGACAACTTTCTTTCTCTTCTTGCAAAACACTCGGCAGACCTCCGTGCAGCCTCTAGAACACGATGGGAGATGTTTTCTGTGCTGGCACAGTTTCTCCTTGCCAGACAGAGTGGAAAAGCTTTTTGCTAAGATGTAGACGAGAAGAGAGGCTAAAGACGAAGGTACGGTGCTCTGCAGAGCTAAGCACCGCTCCCGGACCTCTTTCGGCAGAAGGCGCACACCGCAGAGCACTGTGAGCGGCAGAATCGTCTTTGCGCGAAGAAGCAGCTTCTTCGTCTCCGGGAGCCGGAGAGAGCGGCAACTTGGCAAAGGTGATGAAACAAGCTGTACAACACTGCGATTGTGTGCGCAGCTTGCCAACTGAGAGAAAACAGTACCTGACCACTCTCCTGCCTTTTCTATTCACATGAACATTCGATTGCAAGCTGTTTTGGACAACTTTCTTTCTCTTCTTGCAAAACACTCGGCAGACCTCCGTGCAGCCTCTAGAACACGATGGGAGATGTTTTCTGTGCTGGCACAGTTTCTCCTTGCCAGACAGAGTGGAAAAGCTTTTTGCTAAGATGTAGACGAGAAGAGAGGCTAAAGACGAAGGTACGGTGCTCTAAAGAGCTAAGCACCGCTCCCGGGCGTCTTTCGGCAGAAGGCGCACACCGCAGAGCACTGTGAGCGGCAGAATCGTCTTTGGGCGAAGAAGCAGCTTCTTCGTCTCCGGGAGCCGGAGAGAGCGGCAACTTGGCAAAGGTGATGAAACAAGCTGTACAACACTGCGATTGTGTGCGCAGCTTGCCAACTGAGAGAAAACAGTACCTGACCACTCTCCTGCCTTTTCTATTCACATGAACATTCGATTGCAAGCTGTTTTGGACAACTTTCTTTCTCTTCTTGCAAAACACTCGGCAGACCTCCGTGCAGCCTCTAGAACACGATGGGAGATGTTTTCTGTGCTGGCACAGTTTCTCCTTGCCAGACAGAGTGGAAAAGCTTTTTGCTAAGATGTAGACGAGAAGAGAGGCTAAAGACGAAGGTACAGTGCTCTGCAGAGCTAAGCACCGCTCCCGGGCGTCTTTCGGCAGAAGGCGCACACCGCAGAGCACTGTAGGCGGCAGAATCGTCTTTGCGCGAAGAAGCAGCTTCTTCGTCTCCGGGAGCCGGAGAGAGCGGCAACTTCGCGAAGGTGATGAAACAAGCTGTACAACACTGCGATTGTGTGCGCAGCTTGCCAACGGAGAGAAAACAGTACCTGACCACTCTCCTGCCTTTTCTATTCACATGAACATTCGATTGCAAGCTGTTTTGGACAACTTTCTTTCTCTTCTTGCAAAACACTCGGCAGACCTCCGTGCAGCCTCTAGAACACGATGGGAGATGTTTTCTGTGCTGGCACAGTTTCTCCTTGCCAGACAGAGTGGAAAAGCTTTTTGCTAAGATGTAGACGAGAAGAGAGGCTAAAGACGAAGGTACGGTGCTCTGCAGAGCTAAGCATCGCTCCCGGACCTCTTTCCGCAGAAGGCGCACACCGCAGAGCACTGTGAGCGGCAGAATCGTCTTTGCGCGAAGAAGCAGCTTCTTCGTCTCCGGGAGCCGGAGAGAGCGGCAACTTGGCAAAGGTGATGAAACAAGCTGTACAACACTGCGATTGTGTGCGCAGCTTGCCAACTGAGAGAAAACAGTACCTGACCACTCTCCTGCCTTTTCTATTCACATGAACATTGGATTGCAAGCTGTTTTGGACAACTTTCTTTCTCTTCTTGCAAAACACTCGGCAGACCTCCGTGCAGCCTCTAGAACACGATGGGAGATGTTTTCTGTGCTGGCACAGTTTCTCCTTGCCAGACAGATTGGAAAAGCTTTTTGCAAAGATGTAGACGAGAAGAGAGGCTAAAGTCGAAGGTACGGTGCTCTGCAGAGCTAAGCACCGCTCCCGGGCGTCTTTCGGCAGAAGGCGCACACCGCAGAGCACTGTGAGCGGCAAAATCGTCTTTGCGCGAAGAAGCAGCTTCTTCGTCTCCGGGAGCCGGAGAGAGCGGCAACCTCGCAAAGGTGATGAAACAAGCTGTACAACACTGCGATTGTGTGCGCAGCTTGCCAACTGAGAGAAAACAGTACCTGACCACTCTCCTGCCTTTTCTATTCACATGAACATTGGATTGCAAGCTGTTTTGGACAACTTTCTTTCTCTTCTTGCAAAACACTCGGCAGACCTCCGTGCAGCCTCTAGAACACGATGGGAGATGTTTTCTGTGCTGGCACAGTTTCTCCTTGCCAGACAGAGTGGAAAAGCTTTTTGCTAAGATGTAGACGAGAAGAGAGGCTAAAGACGAAGGTACAGTGCTCTGCAGAGCTAAGCACCGCTCCCGGGCGTCTTTCGGCAGAAGGCGCACACCGCAGAGCACTGTAGGCGGCAGAATCGTCTTTGCGCGAAGAAGCAGCTTCTTCGTCTCCGGGAGCCGGAGAGAGCGGCAACTTCGCGAAGGTGATGAAACAAGCTGTACAACACTGCGATTGTGTGCGCAGCTTGCCAACTGAGAGAAAACAGTACCTGACCACTCTCCTGCCTTTTCTATTCACATGAACATTCGATTGCAAGCTGTTTTGGGCAACTTTCTTTCTCTTCTTGCAAAACACTCGGCAGACCTCCGTGCAGCCTCTAGAACACGATGGGAGATGTTTTCTGTGCTGGCACAGTTTCTCCATGCCAGACAGAGTGGAAAAGCTTTTTGCTAAGATGTAGACGAGAAGAGAGGCTAAAGACGAAGGTACGGTGCTCTGCAGAGCTAAGCACCGCTCCCGGGCGTCTTTCGGCAGAAGGCGCACTCCGCAGAGCACTGTGAGCGGCAGAATCGTCTTTGCGCGAAGAAGCAGCTTCTTCGTCTCCGGGAGCCGGAGAGAGCGGCAACTTGGCAAAGGTGATGAAACAAGCTGTACAACACTGCGATTGTGTGCGCAGCTTGCCAACGGAGAGAAAACAGTACCTGACCACTCTCCTGCCTTTTCTATTCACATGAACATTCGATTGCAAGCTGTTTTGGACAACTTTTTTTCTCTTCTTGCAAAACACTCGGCAGACCTCCGTGCAGCCTCTAGAACACGATGGGAGATGTTTTCTGTGCTGGCACAGTTTCTCCTTGCCAGACAGAGTGGAAAAGCTTTTTGCTAAGATGTAGACGAGAAGAGAGGCTAAAGACGAAGGTACGGTGCTCTGCAGAGCTAAGCACCGCTCCCGGGCGTCTTTCGGCAGAAGGCGCACACCGCAGAGCACTGTGAGCGGCAGAATCGTCTTTGCGCGAAGAAGCAGCTTCTTCGTCTCCGGGAGCCGGAGAGAGCGGCAACTTGGCAAAGGTGATGAAACAAGCTGTACAACACTGCGATTGTGTGCGCAGCTTGCCAACGGAGAGAAAACAGTACCTGACCACTCTCCTGCCTTTTCTATTCACATGAACATTCGATTGCAAGCTGTTTTGGACAACTTTCTTTCTCTTCTTGCAAAACACTGGGCAGACCTCCGTGCAGCCTCTAGAACACGATGGGAGATGTTTTCTGTGCTGGCACAGTTTCTCCTTGCCAGACAGATTGGAAAAGCTTTTTGCTAAGATGTAGACGAGAAGAGAGGCTAAAGACGAAGGTACGGTGCTCTGCAGAGCTAAGCACAGCTCCCGGGCGTCTTTCGGCAGAAGGCGCACACCGAAGAGCACTGTGAGCGGCAGAATCGTCTTTGCGCGAAGAAGCAGCTTCTTCGTCTCCGGGAGCCGGAGAGAGCGGCAACTTGGCAAAGGTGATGAAACAAGCTGTACAACACTGCGATTGTGTGCGCAGCTTGCCAACGGAGAGAAAACAGTACCTGACCACTCTCCTGCCTTTTCTATTCACATGAACATTCGATTGCAAGCTGTTTTGGACAACTTTCTTTCTCTTCTTGCAAAACACTGGGCAGACCTCCGTGCAGCCTCTAGAACACGATGGGAGATGTTTTCTGTGCTGGCACAGTTTCTCCTTGCCAGACAGAGTGGAAAAGCTTTTTGCAAAGATGTAGACGAGAAGAGAGGCTAAAGACGAAGGTACGGTGCTCTGCAGAGCTAAGCACCGCTCCCGGGCGTCTTTCGGCAGAAGGCGCACACCGCAGAGCACTGTGAGCGGCAGAATCGTCTTTGCGCGAAGAAGCAGCTTCTTCGTCTCCGGGAGCCGGAGAGAGCGGCAACTTGGCAAAGGTGATGAAACAAGCTGTACAACACTGCGATTGTGTGCGCAGCTTGCCAACTGAGAGAAAACAATACCTGACCACTCTCCTGCCTTTTCTATTCACATGAACATTCGATTGCAAGCTGTTTTGGACAACTTTCTTTCTCTTCTTGCAAAACACTCGGCAGACCTCCGTGCAGCTTGTAGAACACGGTGGGAGATGTTTTTTGTTCTGGCACAGTTTCTCCTTGCCAGACAGATTGGAAAAGCTTTTTGCTAAGATGTAGACGAGAAGAGAGGCTAAAGACGAAGGTACGGTGCTCTGCAGAGCTAAGCACCGCTCTTGGGCGTCTTTCGGCAGAAGGCGCACACCGCAGAGCACTGTGAGCGGCAGAATCGTCTTTGCGCGAAGAAGCAGCTTCTTCGTCTCCGGGAGCCGGAGAGAGCGGCAACTTGGCAAAGGTGATGAAACAAGCTGTACAACACTGCGATTGTGTGCGCAGCTTGCCAACTGAGGAAAAACAATACCTGTCCACTCTCCTGCCTTTTCTATTCACATGAACATTCGATTGCAAGCTGTTTTGGACAACTTTCTTTCTCTTCTTGCAAAACACTCGGCAGACCTCCGTGCAGCCTCTAGAACACGATGGGAGATGTTTTCTATGCTGGCACAGTTTCTCCTTGCCAGACAGAGTGGAAAAGCTTTTTGCTACGATGTAGACGAGAAGAGAGGCTAAAGACGAAGGTACGGTGCTCTGCAGAGCTAAGCACCGCTCCCGGGCGTCTTTCGGCAGAAGGCGCACACCGCAGAGCACTGTGAGCGGCAGAATCGTCTTTGCGCGAAGAAGCAGCTTCTTCGTCTCCGGGAGCCGGAGAGAGCGGCAACTTGGCAAAGGTGATGAAACAAGCTGTACAACACTGCGATTGTGTGCGCAGCTTGCCAAGTGAGAGAAAACAGTACCTGACCACTCTCCTGCCTTTTCTATTCACATGAACATTCGATTGCAAGCTGTTTTGGACAACTTTCTTTCTCTTCTTGCAAAACACTCGGCAGACCTCCGTGCAGCCTCTAGAACACGATGGGAGATGTTTTCTGTGCTGGCAAAGTTTCTCCTTGCCAGACAGATTGGAAAAGCTTTTTGCTAAGATGTAGACGAGAAGAGAGGCTAAAGACGAAGGTACGGTGCTCTGCAGAGCTAAGCACCGCTCCCGGGCGTCTTTCGGCAGAAGGCGCACACCGCAGAGCACTGTGAGCGGCAAAATCGTTTTTGCGCGAAGAAGCAGCTTCTTCGTCTCCGGGAGCCGGAGAGAGCGGCAACCTCGCAAAGGTGATGAAACAAGCTGTACAACACTGCGATTGTGTGCGCAGCTTGCCAACTGAGGAAAAACAATACCTGACCACTCTCCTGCCTTTTCTATTCACATGAACATTCGATTGCAAGCTGTTTTGGACAACTTTCTTTCTCTTCTTGCAAAACACTCGGCAGACCTCCGTGCAGCTTGTAGAACACGGTGGGAGATGTTTTTTGTTCTGGCACAGTTTCTCCTTGCCAGACAGATTGGAAAAGCTTTTTGCTAAGATGTAGACGAGAAGAGAGGCTAAAGACGAAGGTACGGTGCTCTGCAGAGCTAAGCACCGCTCCCGGGCGTCTTTCGGCAGAAGGCGCACACCGCAGAGCACTGTGAGCGGCAGAATCGTCTTTGCGCGAAGAAGCAGCTTCTTCGTCTCCGGGAGCCGGAGAGAGCGGCAACTTGGCAAAGGTGATGAAACAAGCTGTGCAACACTGCGATTGTGTGCGCAGCTTGCCAACGGAGAGAAAACAGTACCTGACCACTCTCCTGCCTTTTCTATTCACATGAACATTCGATTGCAAGCTGTTTTGGACAACTTTCTTTCTCTTCTTGCAAAACACTGGGCAGACCTCCGTGCAGCCTCTAGAACACGATGGGAGATGTTTTCTGTGCTGGCACAGTTTCTCCTTGCCAGACAGATTGGAAAAGCTTTTTGCTAAGATGTAGACGAGAAGAGAGGCTAAAGACGAAGGTACGGTGCTCTGCAGAGCTAAGCACCGCTCCCGGACCTCTTTCGGCAGAAGGCGCACACCGCAGAGCACTGTGAGCGGCAGAATCGTCTTTGCGCGAAGAAGCAGCTTCTTCGTCTCCGGGAGCCGGAGAGAGCGGCAGCTTCGCAAAGGTGATGAAACAAGCTGTACAACACTGCGATTGTGTGCGCAGCTTGCCAACTGAGAGAAAACAGTACCTGACCACTCTCCTGCCTTTTCTATTCACATGAACATTCGATTGCAAGCTGTTTTGGACAACTTTCTTTCTCTTCTTGCAAAACACTCGGCAGACCTCCGTGCAGCCTCTAGAACACGATGGAAGATGTTTTCTGTGCTGGCACAGTTTCTCCTTGCCAGACAGAGTGGAAAAGCTTTTTGCTAAGATGTAGACGAGAAGAGAGGCTAAAGACGAAGGTACGGTGCTCTGCAGAGCTAAGCACCGCTCTTGGGCGTCTTTCGGCAGAAGGCGCACACCGCAGAGCACTGTGAGCGGCAGAATCGTCTTTGCGCGAAGAAGCAGCTTCTTCGTCTCCGGGAGCCGGAGAGAGCGGCAACTTGGCAAAGGTGATGAAACAAGCTGTACAACACTGCGATTGTGTGCGCAGCTTGCCAACTGAGAGAAAACAGTACCTGACCACTCTCCTGCCTTTTCTATTCACATGAACATTCGATTGCAAGCTGTTTTGGACAACTTTCTTTCTCTTCTTGCAAAACACTCGGCAGACCTCCGTGCAGCCTCTAGAACACGATGGGAGATGTTTTCTATGCTGGCACAGTTTCTCCTTGCCAGACAGAGTGGAAAACCTTTTTGCTAAGATGTAGACGAGAAGAGAGGCTAAAGACGAAGGTACGGTGCTCTGCAGAGCTAAGCACCGCTCCCGGGCGTCTTTCGGCAGAAGGCGCACACCGCAGAGCACTGTAAGCGGCAGAATCGTCTTTGCGCGAAGAAGCAGCTTCTTCGTCTCCGGGAGCCGGAGAGAGCGGCAACTTCGCAAAGGTGATGAAACAAGCTGTACAACACTGCGATTGTGTGCGCAGCTTGCCAACTGAGAGAAAACAGTACCTGACCACTCTCCTGCCTTTTCTATTCACATGAACATTCGATTGCAAGCTGTTTTGGACACCTTTCTTTCTCTTCTTGCAAAACACTCGGCAGACCTCCGTATAGCGTCTAGAATACGATGGGAGATGTTTTCTGTGCTGGCACAGTTTCTACTTGCCAGACACAGTGGAAAAGCTTTTTGCTAAGATGTAGACGAGAAGAGAGGCTAAAGACGAAGGTACGGTGCTCTGCAGAGCTAAGCACCGCTCCCGGACCTCTTTCGGCAGAAGGCGCACAATGCAGAGCACTGTGAGCGGCAGAATCGTCTTTGCGCGAAGAAACAGCTTCTTCGTCTCCGGGAGTCGGAGAGAGCGGCAACTTCGCAAAGGTGATGAAACAAGCTGTACAACACTGCGATTGTGTGCGCAGCTTGCCAACTGAGAGAAAACAGTACCTGACCACTCTCCTGCCTTTTCTATTCACATGAACATTCGATTGCAAGCTGTTTTGGACAACTTTCTTTCTCTTCTTGCAAAACACTCGGCAGACCTCCGTGCAGCCTCTAGAACACGATGGGAGATGTTTTCTGTGCTGGCACAGTTTCTCCTTGCCAGACAGAGTGGAAAAGCTTTTTGCTAAGATGTAGACGAGAAGAGAGGCTAAAGACGAAGGTACGGTGCTCTGCAGAGCTAAGCACCGCTCCCGGACCTCTTTCGGCAGAAGGCGCACACCGCAGAGCACTGTGAGCGGCAGAATCGTCTTTGCGCGAAGAAGCAGCTTCTTCGTCTCCGGGAGCCGGAGATAGCGGCAACTTCGCAAAGGTGATGAAACAAGCTGTACAACACTGCGATTGTGTGCGCAGCTTGCCAACTGAGAGAAAACAGTACCTGACCACTCTCCTGCCTTTTCTATTCACATGAACATTCGATTGCAAGGTGTTTTGGACAACTTTCTTTCTCTTCTTGCAAAACACTCGGCAGACCTCCGTGCAGCCTCTAGAACACGATGGGAGATGTTTTCTGTGCTGGCACAGTTTCTCCTTGCCAGACAGAGTGGAAAAGCTTTTTGCTAAGATGTAGACGAGAAGAGAGGCTAAAGTCGAAGGTACGGTGCTCTGCAGAGCTAAGCACCGCTCCCGGACCTCTTTCCGCAGAAGGCGCACACCGCAGAGCACTGTGAGCGGCAGAATCGTCTTTGCGCGAAGAAGCAGCTTCTTCGTCTCCGGGAGCCGGAGAGAGCGGCAACTTCGCAAAGGTGATGAAACAAGCTCTACAACACTGCGATTGTGTGCGCAGCTTGCCAACTGAGAGAAAACAGTACCTGACCACTCTCCTGCCTTTTCTATTCACATGAACATTCGATTGCAAGCTGTTTTGGACAACTTTCTTTCTCTTCTTGCAAAACACTGGGCAGACCTCCGTGCAGCCTCTAGAACACGATGGGAGATGTTTTCTGTGCTGGCACAGTTTCTCCATGCCAGACAGAGTGGAAAAGCTTTTTGCTAAGATGTAGACGAGAAGAGAGGCTAAAGACGAAGGTACGGTGCTCTGCAGAGCTAAGCACCGCTCCCGGGCGTCTTTCGGCAGAAGGCGCACACCGCAGAGCACTGTGAGCGGCAGAATCGTCTTTGCGCGAAGAAGCAGCTTCTTCGTCTCCGGGAGCCGGAGAGAGCGGCAACTTGGCAAAGGTGATGAAACAAGCTGTACAACACTGCGATTGTGTGCGCAGCTTGCCAACTGAGAGAAAACAGTACCTGACCACTCTCCTGCCTTTTCTATTCACATGAACATTGGATTGCAAGCTGTTTTGGACAACTTTCTTTCTCTTCTTGCAAAACACTCGGCAGACCTCCGTGCAGCCTCTAGAACACGATGGGAGATGTTTTCTGTGCTGGCACAGTTTCTCCTTGCCAGACAGAGTGGAAAAGCTTTTTGCTAATATGTAGACGAGAAGAGAGGCTAAAGACGAAGGTACGGTGCTCTGCAGAGCTAAGCACCGCTCCCGGACGTCTTTCGGCAGAAGGCGCACACCGCAGAGCAGTGTGAGCGGCAGAATCGTCTTTGCGCGAAGAAACAGCTTCTTCGTCTCCGGGAGTCGGAGAGAGCGGAAACTTCGCAAAGGTGATGAAACAAGCTGTACAACACTGCGATTGTGTGCGCAGCTTGCAAACTGGGAGAAAACAGCACCTCACCACTCTCCTGCCTTTTCTATTCACATGAACATTCGATTGCAAGCTGTTTTGGACAACTTTCTTTCTCTTCTTGCAAAACACTCGGCAGACCTCCGTGCAGCTTCTAGAACACGATGGGAGATGTTTTTTGTTCTGGCACAGTTTCTCTTTGCCAGACAGAGTGGAAAAGCTTTTTGCTAAGATGTAGACGAGAAGAGAGGCTAAAGACGAAGGTACGGTGCTCTGCAGAGCTAAGCACCGCTCCCGGACCTCTTTCGGCAGAAGGCGCACACCGCAGAGCACTGTGAGCGGCAGAATCGTCTTTGCGCGAAGAAGCAGCTTCTTCGTCTCCGGGAGCCGGAGAGAGCGGCAACTTCGCAAAGGTGATGAAACAAGCTGTACAACACTGCGATTGTGTGCGCAGCTTGCCAACTGAGAGAAAACAGTACCTGACCACTCTCCTGCCTTTTCTATTCACATGAACATTCGATTGCAAGCTGTTTTGGACAACTTTCTTTCTCTTCTTGCAAAACACTCGGCAGACCTCCGTGCAGCCTCTAGAACACGATGGGAGATGTTTTCTGTGCTGGCACAGTTTCTCCTTGCCAGACAGAGTGGAAAAGCTTTTTGCTAAGATGTAGACGAGAAGAGAGGCTAAAGACGAAGGTACGGTGCTCTGCAGAGCTAAGCACCGCTCCCGGACCTCTTTCGGCAGAAGGCGCACACCGCAGAGCACTGTGAGCGGCAGAATCGTCTTTGCGCGAAGAAGCAGCTTCTTCGTCTCCGGGAGCCGGAGAGAGCGGCAACTTCGCAAAGGTGATGAAACAAGCTGTACAACACTGCGATTGTGTGCGCAGCTTGCCAACTGAGAGAAAACAGTACCTGACCACTCTCCTGCCTTTTCTATTCACATGAACATTCGATTGCAAGCTGTTTTGGACAACTTTCTTTCTCTTCTTGCAAAACACTCGGCAGACCTCCGTGCAGCCTCTAGAACACGATGGGAGATGTTTTCTGTGCTGGCACAGTTTCTCCTTGCCAGACAGAGTGGAAAAGCTTTTTGCTAAGATGTAGACGAGAAGAGAGGCTAAAGACGAAGGTACGGTGCTCTGCAGAGCTAAGCACCGCTCCCGGACCTCTTTCGGCAGAAGGCGCACACCGCAGAGCACTGTGAGCGGCAGAATCGTCTTTGCGCGAAGAAGCAGCTTCTTCGTCTCCGGGAGCCGGAGAGAGCGGCAACTTCGCAAAGGTGATGAAACAAGCTGTACAACACTGCGATTGTGTGCGCAGCTTGCCAACTGAGAGAAAACAGTACCTGACCACTCTCCTGCCTTTTCTATTCACATGAACATTGGATTGCAAGCTGTTTTGGACAACTTTCTTTCTCTTCTTGCAAAACACTCGGCAGACCTCCGTGCAGCCTCTAGAACACGATGGGAGATGTTTTCTGTGCTGGCACAGTTTCTCCTTGCCAGACAGAGTGGAAAAGCTTTTTGCTAAGATGTAGACGAGAAGAGAGGCTAAAGACGAAGGTACGGTGCTCTGCAGAGCTAAGCACCGCTCCCGGACCTCTTTCCGCAGAAGGCGCACACCGCAGAGCACTGTGAGCGGCAGAATCGTCTTTGCGCGAAGAAGCAGCTTCTTCGTCTCCGGGAGCCGGAGAGAGCGGCAACTTGGCAAAGGTGATGAAACAAGCTGTACAACACTGCGATTGTGTGCGCAGCTTGCCAACTGAGAGAAAACAGTACCTGACCACTCTCCTGCCTTTTCTATTCACATGAACATTGGATTGCAAGCTGTTTTGGACAACTTTCTTTCTCTTCTTGCAAAACACTCGGCAGACCTCCGTGCAGCCTCTAGAACACGATGGGAGATGTTTTCTGTGCTGGCACAGTTTCTCCTTGCCAGACAGAGTGGAAAAGCTTTTTGCTAATATGTAGACGAGAAGAGAGGCTAAAGTCGAAGGTACGGTGCTCTGCAGAGCTAAGCACCGCTCCCGGACGTCTTTCGGCAGAAGGCGCACACCGCAGAGCACTGTGAGCGGCAGAATCGTCTTTGCGCGAAGAAACAGCTTCTTCGTCTCCGGGAGTCGGAGAGAGCGGAAACTTCGCAAAGGTGATGAAACAAGCTGTACAACACTGCGATTGTGTGCGCAGCTTGCAAACTGGGAGAAAACAGCACCTCACCACTCTCCTGCCTTTTCTATTCACATGAACATTCGATTGCAAGCTGTTTTGGACAACTTTCTTTCTCTTCTTGCAAAACACTCGGCAGACCTCCGTGCAGCTTCTAGAACACGATGGGAGATGTTTTTTGTGCTGGCACAGTTTCTCTTTGCCAGACAGAGTGGAAAAGCTTTTTGCTAAGATGTAGACGAGAAGAGAGGCTAAAGACGAAGGTACGGTGCTCTAAAGAGCTAAGCACCGCTCCCGGACCTCTTTCGGCAGAAGGCGCACACCGCAGAGCACTGTGAGCGGCAGAATCGTCTTTGCGCGAAGAAGCAGCTTCTTCGTCTCCGGGAGCCGCAGAGAGCGGCAACTTCGCAAAGGTGATGAAACAAGCTGTACAACACTGCGATTGTGTGCGCAGCATGACAACTGTGAGAAAACAGTACCTGACCACTCTCCTGCATTTTCTAATCACATGAACATTCAATTGCAAGCTGTTTTGGACAACTTTCTTTCTCTTCTTGCAAAACACTCGGCAGACCTCCGTGCAGCCTCTAGAACACGATGGGAGATGTTTTCTGTGCTGGCACAGTTTCTCCTTGCCAGACAGAGTGGAAAAGCTTTTTGCTAAGATGTAGACGAGAAGAGAGGCTAAAGACGAAGGTACGGTGCTCTGCAGAGCTAAGCACCGCTCTTGGGCGTCTTTCGGCAGAAGGCGCACACCGCAGAGCACTGTGAGCGGCAGAATCGTCTTTGGGCGAAGAAGCAGCTTCTTCGTCTCCGGGAGCCGGAGAGAGCGGCAACTTGGCAAAGGTGATGAAACAAGCTGTACAACACTGCGATTGTGTGCGCAGCTTGCCAACTGAGAGAAAACAGTACCTGACCACTCTCCTGCCTTTTCTATTCACATGAACATTCGATTGCAAGGTGTTTTGGACAACTTTCTTTCTCTTCTTGCAAAACACTCGGCAGACCTCCGTGCAGCCTCTAGAACACGATGGGAGATGTTTTCTGTGCTGGCAAAGTTTCTCCTTGCCAGACAGATTGGAAAAGCTTTTTGCTAAGATGTAGACGAGAAGAGAGGCTAAAGACGAAGGTACGGTGCTCTGCAGAGCTAAGCACCGCTCCCGGACCTCTTTCGGCAGAAGGCGCACACCGCAGAGCACTGTGAGCGGCAGAATCGTCTTTGCGCGAAGAAGCAGCTTCTTCGTCTCCGGGAGCCGGAGAGAGCGGCAACTTCGCAAAGGTGATGAAACAAGCTGTACAACACTGCGATTGTGTGCGCAGCTTGCCAACGGAGAGAAAACAGTACCTGACCACTCTCCTGCCTTTTCTATTCACATGAACATTGGATTGCAAGCTGTTTTGGACAACTTTCTTTCTCTTCTTGCAAAACACTCGGCAGACCTCCGTGCAGCCTCTAGAACACGATGGGAGATGTTTTCTGTGCTGGCACAGTTTCTCCTTGCCAGACAGAGTGGAAAAGCTTTTTGCTAAGATGTAGACGAGAAGAGAGGCTAAAGACGAAGGTACGGTGCTCTGCAGAGCTAAGCACCGCTCCCGGACCTCTTTCCGCAGAAGGCGCACACCGCAGAGCACTGTGAGCGGCAGAATCGTCTTTGCGCGAAGAAGCAGCTTCTTCGTCTCCGGGAGCCGGAGAGAGCGGCAACTTGGCAAAGGTGATGAAACAAGCTGTACAACACTGCGATTGTGTGCGCAGCTTGCCAACTGAGAGAAAACAGTACCTGACCACTCTCCTGCCTTTTCTATTCACATGAACATTCGATTGCAAGCTGTTTTGGACAACTTTCTTTCTCTTCTTGCAAAACACTCGGCAGACCTCCGTGCAGCCTCTAGAACACGATGGGAGATGTTTTCTGTGCTGGCACAGTTTCTCCTTACCAGACAGAGTGGAAAAGCTTTTTGCTAAGATGTAGACGAGAAGAGAGGCTAAAGACGAAGGTACGGTGCTCTGCAGAGCTAAGCATCGCTCCCGGGCGTCTTTCGGCAGAAGGCGCACACCGCAGAGCACTGTAAGCGGCAGAATCGTCTTTGCGCGAAGAAGCAGCTTCTTCGTCTCCGGGAGCCGGAGAGAGCGGCAACTTGGCAAAGGTGATGAAACAAGCTGTACAACACTGCGATTGTGTGCGCAGCTTGCCAACTGAGAGAAAACAGTACCTGACCACTCTCCTGCCTTTTCTATTCACATGAACATTCGATTGCAAGCTGTTTTGGACAACTTTCTTTCTCTTCTTGCAAAACACTCGGCAGACCTCCGTATAGCGTCTAGAATACGATGGGAGATGTTTTCTGTGCTGGCACAGTTTCTCCTTGCCAGACAGAGTGGAAAAGCTTTTTGCTAAGATGTAGACGAGAAGAGAGGCTAAAGACGAAGGTACGGTGCTCTGCAGAGCTAAGCACCGCTCCCGGACCTCTTTCGGCAGAAGGCGCACAATGCAGAGCACTGTGAGCGGCAGAATCGTCTTTGCGCGAAGAAACAGCTTCTTCGTCTCCGGGAGCCGGAGAGAGCGGCAACTTCGCAAAGGTGATGAAACAAGCTGTACAACACTGCGATTGTGTGCGCAGCTTGCCAACGGAGAGAAAACAGTACCTGACCACTCTCCTGCCTTTTCTATTCACATGAACATTCGATTGCAAGCTGTTTAGGACAACTTTCTTTCTCTTCTTGCAAAACACTCGGCAGACCTCCGTGCAGCCTCTAGAACACGATGGGAGATGTTTTCTGTGCTGGCACAGTTTCTCCTTGCCAGACAGAGTGGAAAAGCTTTTTGCTAAGATGTAGACGAGAAGAGAGGCTAAAGACGAAGGTACAGTGCTCTGCAGAGCTAAGCACCGCTCCCGGACGTCTTTCGGCAGAAGGCGCACACCGCAGAGCACTGTAGGCGGCAGAATCGTCTTTGAGCGAAGAAGCAGCTTCTTCGTCTCCGGGAGCCGGAGAGAGCGGCAACTTCGCGAAGGTGATGAAACAAGCTGTACAACACTGCGATTGTGTGCGCAGCTTGCCAACTGAGAGAAAACAGTACCTGACCACTCTCCTGCCTTTTCTATTCACTTGAACATTCGATTGCAAGCTGTTTTGGACAACTTTCTTTCTCTTCTTGCAAAACACTCGGCAGACCTCCGTATAGCGTCTAGAATACGATGGGAGATGTTTTCTGTGCTGGCACAGTTTCTACTTGCCAGACACAGTGGAAAAGCTTTTTGCTAAGATGTAGACGAGAAGAGAGGCTAAAGACGAAGGTACGGTGCTCTGCAGAGCTAAGCACCGCTCCCGGACCTCTTTCGGCAGAAGGCGCACACCGCAGAGCACTGTGAGCGGCAGAATCGTCTTTGCGCGAAGAAACAGCTTCTTCGTCTCCGGGAGTCGGAGAGAGCGGCAACTTCGCAAAGGTGATGAAACAAGCTGTACAACACTGCGATTGTGTGCGCAGCTTGCCAACTGAGAGAAAACAGTACCTGACCACTCTCCTGCCTTTTCTATTCACATGAACATTGGATTGCAAGCTGTTTTGGACAACTTTCTTTCTCTTCTTGCAAAACACTCGGCAGACCTCCGTGCAGCCTCTAGAACACGATGGGAGATGTTTTCTGTGCTGGCACAGTTTCTCCTTGCCAGACAGAGTGGAAAAGCTTTTTGCTAAGATGTAGACGAGAAGAGAGGCTAAAGACGAAGGTACGGTGCTCTGCAGAGCTAAGCACCGCTCCCGGACCTCTTTCGGCAGAAGGCGCACACCGCAGAGCACTGTGAGCGGCAGAATCGTCTTTGCGCGAAGAAGCAGCTTCTTCGTCTCCGGGAGCCGGAGAGAGCGGCAACTTCGCAAAGGTGATGAAACAAGCTGTACAACACTGCGATTGTGTGCGCAGCTTGCCAACTGAGAGAAAACAGTACCTGACCACTCTCCTGCCTTTTCTATTCACATGAACATTCGATTGCAAGCTGTTTTGGACAACTTTCTTTCTCTTCTTGCAAAACACTCGGCAGACCTCCGTGCAGCCTCTAGAACACGATGGGAGATGTTTTCTGTGCTGGCACAGTTTCTCCATGCCAGACAGAGTGGAAAAGCTTTTTGCTAAGATGTAGACGAGAAGAGAGGCTAAAGACGAAGGTACGGTGCTCTGCAGAGCTAAGCACCGCTCCCGGGCGTCTTTCGGCAGAAGGCGCACACCGCAGAGCACTGTGAGCGGCAGAATCGTCTTTGCGCGAAGAAGCAGCTTCTTCGTCTCCGGGAGCCGGAGAGAGCGGCAACTTGGCAAAGGTGATGAAACAAGCTGTACAACACTGCGATTGTGTGCGCAGCTTGCCAACGGAGAGAAAACAGTACCTGACCACTCTCCTGCCTTTTCTATTCACATGAACATTGGATTGCAAGCTGTTTTGGACAACTTTCTTTCTCTTCTTGCAAAACACTCGGCAGACCTCCGTGCAGCCTCTAGAACACGATGGGAGATGTTTTCTGTGCTGGCAAAGTTTCTCCTTGCCAGACAGAGTGGAAAAGCTTTTTGCTAAGATGTAGACGAGAAGAGAGGCTAAAGACGAAGGTACGGTGCTCTGCAGAGCTAAGCACCGCTCCCGGACGTCTTTCGGCAGAAGGCGCACACCGCAGAGCACTGTGAGCGGCAGAATCGTCTTTGCGCGAAGAAGCAGCTTCTTCGTCTCCGGGAGCCGGAGAGAGCGGCAACTTCGCAAAGGTGATGAAACAAGCTGTACAACACTGCGATTGTGTGCGCAGCTTGCCAACTGAGGAAAAACAATACCTGTCCACTCTCCTGCCTTTTCTATTCACATGAACATTCGATTGCAAGCTGTTTTGGACAACTTTCTTTCTCTTCTTGCAAAACACTCGGCAGACCTCCGTGCAGCTTCTAGAACACGATGGGAGATGTTTTTTGTTCTGGCACAGTTTCTCCTTGCCAGACAGAGTGGAAAAGCTTTTTGCTAAGATGTAGACGAGAAGAGAGGCTAAAGACGAAGGTACGGTGCTCTGCAGAGCTAAGCACCGCTCCCGGGCGTCTTTCGGCAGAAGGCGCACACCGCAGAGCACTGTGAGCGGCAGAATCGTCTTTGCGCGAAGAAGCAGCTTCTTCGTCTCCGGGAGCCGGAGAGAGCGGCAACTTCGCAAAGGTGATGAAACAAGCTGTACAACACTGCGATTGTGTGCGCAGCTTGCCAAGTGAGAGAAAACAGTACCTGACCACTCTCCTGCCTTTTCTATTCAGATGAACATTCGATTGCAAGCTGTTTTGGACAACTTTCTTTCTCTTCTTGCAAAACACTCGGCAGACCTCCGTGCAGCCTCTAGAACACGATGGGAGATGTTTTCTGTGCTGGCACAGTTTCTCCTTGCCAGACAGATTGGAAAAGCTTTTTGCTACGATGTAGACGAGAAGAGAGGCTAAAGACGAAGGTACGGTGCTCTGCAGAGCTAAGCACCGCTCCCGGGCGTCTTTCGGCAGAAGGCGCACACCGCAGAGCACTGTAAGCGGCAGAATCGTCTTTGCGCGAAGAAGCAGCTTCTTCGTCTCCGGGAGCCGGAGAGAGCGGCAACTTGGCAAAGGTGATGAAACAAGCTGTACAACACTGCGATTGTGTGCGCAGCTTGCCAACTGAGAGAAAACAGTACCTGACCACTCTCCTGCCTTTTCTATTCACATGAACATTCGATTGCAAGCTGTTTTGGACAACTTTCTTTCTCTTCTTGCAAAACACTCGGCAGACCTCCGTATAGCGTCTAGAATACGATGGGAGATGTTTTCTGTGCTGGCACAGTTTCTACTTGCCAGACACAGTGGAAAAGCTTTTTGCTAAGATGTAGACGAGAAGAGAGGCTAAAGACGAAGGTACGGTGCTCTGCAGAGCTAAGAACCGCTCCCGGACCTCTTTCGGCAGAAGGCGCACAATGCAGAGCACTGTGAGCGGCAGAATCGTCTTTGCGCGAAGAAACAGCTTCTTCGTCTCCGGGAGCCGGAGAGAGCGGCAACTTCGGAAAGGTGATGAAACAAGCTGTACAACACTGCGATTGTGTGCGCAGCTTGCCAAGTGAGAGAAAACAGTACCTGACCACTCTCCTGCCTTTTCTATTCACATGAACATTCGATTGCAAGCTGTTTTGGACAACTTTCTTTCTCTTCTTGCAAAACACTCGGCAGACCTCCGTGCAGCCTCTAGAACACGATGGGAGATGTTTTCTGTGCTGGCACAGTTTCTCCTTGCCAGACAGATTGGAAAAGCTTTTTGCTACGATGTAGACGAGAAGAGAGGCTAAAGACGAAGGTACGGTGCTCTGCTGAGCTAAGCACCGCTCCCGGACCTCTTTCGGCAGAAGGCGCACACCGCAGAGCACTGTGAGCGGCAGAATCGTCTTTGCGCGAAGAAGCAGCTTCTTCGTCTCCGGGAGCCGGAGAGAGCGGCAGCTTCGCAAAGGTGATGAAACAAGCTGTACAACACTGCGATTGTGTGCGCATCTTGCCAAGTGAGAGAAAACAGTACCTGACCACTCTCCTGCCTTTTCTATTCACATGAACATTCGATTGCAAGCTGTTTTGGACAACTTTCTTTCTCTTCTTGCAAAACACTCGGCAGACCTCCGTGCAGCCTCTAGAACACGATGGGAGATGTTTTCTGTGCTGGCACAGTTTCTCCTTGCCAGACAGAGTGGAAAAGCTTTTTGCTAAGATGTAGACGAGAAGAGAGGCTAAAGACGAAGGTACGGTGCTCTGCAGAGCTAAGCACCGCTCTTGGGCGTCTTTCGGCAGAAGGCGCACACCGCAGAGCACTGTGAGCGGCAGAATCGTCTTTGCGCGAAGAAGCAGCTTCTTCGTCTCCGGGAGCCGGAGAGAGCGGCAACTTGGCAAAGGTGATGAAACAAGCTGTACAACACTGCGATTGTGTGCGCAGCTTGCCAACTGAGAGAAAACAGTACCTGACCACTCTCCTGCCTTTTCTATTCACATGAACATTCGATTGCAAGCTGTTTTGGACAACTTTCTTTCTCTTCTTGCAAAACACTCGGCAGACCTCCGTGCAGCCTCTAGAACACGATGGGAGATGTTTTCTGTGCTGGCACAGTTTCTCCTTGCCAGACAGAGTGGAAAAGCTTTTTGCTAAGATGTAGACGAGAAGAGAGGCTAAAGACGAAGGTACGGTGCTCTGCAGAGCTAAGCACCGCTCCCGGGCGTCTTTCGGCAGAAGGCGCACACCGCAGAGCACTGTAAGCGGCAGAATCGTCTTTGCGCGAAGAAGCAGCTTCTTCGTCTCCGGGAGCCGGAGAGAGCGGCAACTTGGCAAAGGTGATGAAACAAGCTGTACAACACTGCGATTGTGTGCGCAGCTTGCCAACTGAGAGAAAACAGTACCTGACCACTCTCCTGCCTTTTCTATTCACATGAACATTCGATTGCAAGCTGTTTTGGACAACTTTCTTTCTCTTCTTGCAAAACACTCGGCAGACCTCCGTATAGCGTCTAGAATACGATGGGAGATGTTTTCTGTGCTGGCACAGTTTCTACTTGCCAGACACAGTGGAAAAGCTTTTTGCTAAGATGTAGACGAGAAGAGAGGCTAAAGACGAAGGTACGGTGCTCTGCAGAGCTAAGAACCGCTCCCGGACCTCTTTCGGCAGAAGGCGCACAATGCAGAGCACTGTGAGCGGCAGAATCGTCTTTGCGCGAAGAAACAGCTTCTTCGTCTCCGGGAGCCGGAGAGAGCGGCAACTTCGCAAAGGTGATGAAACAAGCTGTACAACACTGCGATTGTGTGCGCAGCTTGCCAACGGAGAGAAAACAGTACCTGACCACTCTCCTGCCTTTTCTATTCACATGAACATTCGATTGCAAGCTGTTTAGGACAACTTTCTTTCTCTTCTTGCAAAACACTCGGCAGACCTCCGTGCAGCCTCTAGAACACGATGGGAGATGTTTTCTGTGCTGGCACAGTTTCTCCTTGCCAGACAGAGTGGAAAAGCTTTTTGCTAAGATGTAGACGAGAAGAGAGGCTAAAGACGAAGGTACAGTGCTCTGCAGAGCTAAGCACCGCTCCCGGGCGTCTTTCGGCAGAAGGCGCACACCGCAGAGCACTGTAGGCGGCAGAATCGTCTTTGAGCGAAGAAGCAGCTTCTTCGTCTCCGGGAGCCGGAGAGAGCGGCAACTTCGCGAAGGTGATGAAACAAGCTGTACAACACTGCGATTGTGTGCGCAGCTTGCCAACTGAGAGAAAACAGTACCTGACCACTCTCCTGCCTTTTCTATTCACTTGAACATTCGATTGCAAGCTGTTTTGGACAACTTTCTTTCTCTTCTTGCAAAACACTCGGCAGACCTCCGTATAGCGTCTAGAATACGATGGGAGATGTTTTCTGTGCTGGCACAGTTTCTACTTGCCAGACACAGTGGAAAAGCTTTTTGCTAAGATGTAGACGAGAAGAGAGGCTAAAGACGAAGGTACGGTGCTCTGCAGAGCTAAGCACCGCTCCCGGACCTCTTTCGGCAGAAGGCGCACACCGCAGAGCACTGTGAGCGGCAGAATCGTCTTTGCGCGAAGAAACAGCTTCTTCGTCTCCGGGAGTCGGAGAGAGCGGCAACTTCGCAAAGGTGATGAAACAAGCTGTACAACACTGCGATTGTGTGCGCAGCTTGCCAACTGAGAGAAAACAGTACCTGACCACTCTCCTGCCTTTTCTATTCACATGAACATTGGATTGCAAGCTGTTTTGGACAACTTTCTTTCTCTTCTTGCAAAACACTCGGCAGACCTCCGTGCAGCCTCTAGAAGACGATGGGAGATGTTTTCTGTGCTGGCACAGTTTCTCCATGCCAGACAGAGTGGAAAAGCTTTTTGCTAAGATGTAGACGAGAAGAGAGGCTAAAGACGAAGGTACGGTGCTCTGCAGAGCTAAGCACCGCTCCCGGGCGTCTTTCGGCAGAAGGCGCACACCGCAGAGCACTGTGAGCGGCAGAATCGTCTTTGCGCGAAGAAGCAGCTTCTTCGTCTCCGGGAGCCGGAGAGAGCGGCAACTTGGCAAAGGTGATGAAACAAGCTGTACAACACTGCGATTGTGTGCGCAGCTTGCCAACTGAGAGAAAACAGTACCTGACCACTCTCCTGCCTTTTCTATTCACATGAACATTCGATTGCAAGCTGTTTTGGACAACTTTCTTTCTCTTCTTGCAAAACACTCGGCAGACCTCCGTGCAGCCTCTAGAACACGATGGGAGATGTTTTCTGTGCTGGCAAAGTTTCTCCTTGCCAGACAGAGTGGAAAAGCTTTTTGCAAAGATGTAGACGAGAAGAGAGGCTAAAGACGAAGGTACGGTGCTCTGCAGAGCTAAGCACCGCTCCCGGACGTCTTTCGGCAGAAGGCGCACACCGCAGAGCACTGTGAGCGGCAGAATCGTCTTTGCGCGAAGAAGCAGCTTCTTCGTCTCCGGGAGCCGGAGAGAGCGGCAACTTCGCAAAGGTGATGAAACAAGCTGTACAACACTGCGATTGTGTGCGCAGCTTGCCAACTGAGAGAAAACAGTACCTGACCACTCTCCTGCCTTTTCTATTCACTTGAACATTCGATTGCAAGCTGTTTTGGACAACTTTCTTTCTCTTCTTGCAAAACACTCGGCAGACCTCCGTATAGCGTCTAGAATACGATGGGAGATGTTTTCTGTGCTGGCACAGTTTCTACTTGCCAGACACAGTGGAAAAGCTTTTTGCTAAGATGTAGACGAGAAGAGAGGCTAAAGACGAAGGTACGGTGCTCTGCAGAGCTAAGCACCGCTCCCGGACCTCTTTCGGCAGAAGGCGCACACCGCAGAGCACTGTGAGCGGCAGAATCGTCTTTGCGCGAAGAAACAGCTTCTTCGTCTCCGGGAGTCGGAGAGAGCGGCAACTTCGCAAAGGTGATGAAACAAGCTGTACAACACTGCGATTGTGTGCGCAGCTTGCCAACTGAGAGAAAACAGTACCTGACCACTCTCCTGCCTTTTCTATTCACATGAACATTGGATTGCAAGCTGTTTTGGACAACTTTCTTTCTCTTCTTGCAAAACACTCGGCAGACCTCCGTGCAGCCTCTAGAAGACGATGGGAGATGTTTTCTGTGCTGGCACAGTTTCTCCATGCCAGACAGAGTGGAAAAGCTTTTTGCTAAGATGTAGACGAGAAGAGAGGCTAAAGACGAAGGTACGGTGCTCTGCAGAGCTAAGCACCGCTCCCGGGCGTCTTTCGGCAGAAGGCGCACACCGCAGAGCACTGTGAGCGGCAGAATCGTCTTTGCGCGAAGAAGCAGCTTCTTCGTCTCCGGGAGCCGGAGAGAGCGGCAACTTGGCAAAGGTGATGAAACAAGCTGTACAACACTGCGATTGTGTGCGCAGCTTGCCAACTGAGAGAAAACAGTACCTGACCACTCTCCTGCCTTTTCTATTCACATGAACATTCGATTGCAAGCTGTTTTGGACAACTTTCTTTCTCTTCTTGCAAAACACTCGGCAGACCTCCGTGCAGCCTCTAGAACACGATGGGAGATGTTTTCTGTGCTGGCAAAGTTTCTCCTTGCCAGACAGAGTGGAAAAGCTTTTTGCAAAGATGTAGACGAGAAGAGAGGCTAAAGACGAAGGTACGGTGCTCTGCAGAGCTAAGCACCGCTCCCGGACGTCTTTCGGCAGAAGGCGCACACCGCAGAGCACTGTGAGCGGCAGAATCGTCTTTGCGCGAAGAAGCAGCTTCTTCGTCTCCGGGAGCCGGAGAGAGCGGCAACTTCGCAAAGGTGATGAAACAAGCTGTACAACACTGCGATTGTGTGCGCAGCTTGCCAACTGAGGAAAAACAATACCTGTCCACTCTCCTGCCTTTTCTATTCACATGAACATTCGATTGCAAGCTGTTTTGGACAACTTTCTTTCTCTTCTTGCAAAACACTCGGCAGACCTCCGTGCAGCTTCTAGAACACGATGGGAGATGTTTTTTGTTCTGGCACAGTTTCTCCTTGCCAGACAGAGTGGAAAAGCTTTTTGCTAAGATGTAGACGAGAAGAGAGGCTAAAGACGAAGGTACGGTGCTCTGCAGAGCTAAGCACCGCTCCCGGGCGTCTTTCGGCAGAAGGCGCACACCGCAGAGCACTGTGAGCGGCAGAATCGTCTTTGCGCGAAGAAGCAGCTTCTTCGTCTCCGGGAGCCGGAGAGAGCGGCAACTTGGCAAAGGTGATGAAACAAGCTGTACAACACTGCGATTGTGTGCGCAGCTTGCCAACGGAGAGAAAACAGTACCTGACCACTCTCCTGCCTTTTCTGTTCACATGAACATTGGATTGCAAGCTGTTTTGAACAACTTTCTTTCTCTTCTTGCAAAACACTCGGCAGACCTCCGTGCAGCCTCTAGAACACGATGGGAGATGTTTTCTGTGCTGGCACAGTTTCTCCTTGCCAGACAGAGTGGAAAAGCTTTTTGCTAAGATGTAGACGAGAAGAGAAGCTAAAGACGAAGGTACGGTGCTCTGCAGAGCTAAGCACCGCTCCCGGGCGTCTTTCGGCAGAAGGCGCACACCGCAGAGCACTGTGAGCGGCAGAATCGTCTTTGAGCGAAGAAGCAGCTTCTTCGTCTCCGGGAGCCGGAGAGAGCGGCAACTTCGGAAAGGTGATGAAACAAGCTGTACAACACTGCGATTGTGTGCGCAGCTTGCCAACTGAGAGAAAACAGTACCTGACCACTCTCCTGCCTTTTCTATTCACATGAACATTCGATTGCAAGCTGTTTTGGACAACTTTCTTTCTCTTCTTGCAAAACACTCGCCAGACCTCCGTGCAGCTTCTAGAACACGATGGGAGATATTTTTTGTTCTGGCACAGTTTCTCCTTGCCAGAAACAGTGGAAAAGCTTTTTGCTAAGATGTAGACGAGAAGAGAGGCTAAAGACGAAGGTACGGTGCTCTGCAGAGCTAAGCACCGCTCCCGGACCTCTTTCGGCAGAAGGCGCACAATGCAGAGCACTGTGAGCGGCAGAATCGTCTTTGCGCGAAGAAACAGCTTCTTCGTCTCCGGGAGTCGGAGAGAGCGGCAACTTCGCAAAGGTGATGAAACAAGCTGTACAACACTGCGATTGTGTGCGCAGCATGACAACTGTGAGAAAACAGTACCTGACCACTCTCCTGCATTTTCTAATCACATGAACATTCAATTGCAAGCTGTTTTGGACAACTTTCTTTCTCTTCTTGCAAAACACTCGGCAGACCTCCGTGCAGCCTCTAGAACACGATGGGAGATGTTTTCTGTGCTGGCACAGTTTCTCCTTGCCAGACAGAGTGGAAAAGCTTTTTGCTAAGATGTAGACGAGAAGAGAGGCTAAAGACGAAGGTACGGTGCTCTGCAGAGCTAAGCACCGCTCTTGGGCGTCTTTCGGCAGAAGGCGCACACCGCAGAGCACTGTGAGCGGCAGAATCGTCTTTGCGCGAAGAAGCAGCTTCTTCGTCTCCGGGAGCCGGAGAGAGCGGCAACTTGGCAAAGGTGATGAAACAAGCTGTACAACACTGCGATTGTGTGCGCAGCTTGCCAACAGAGAGAAAACAGTTCCTGACCACTCTCCTGCCTTTTCTATTCACATGAACATTCGATTGCAAGCTGTTTTGGACAACTTTCTTTCTCTTCTTGCAAAACACTCGGCAGACCTCCGTGCAGCCTCTAGAACACGATGGGAGATGTTTTCTGTGCTGGCACAGTTTCTCCTTGCCAGACAGATTGGAAAAGCTTTTTGCAAAGATGTAGACGAGAAGAGAGGCTAAAGTCGAAGGTACGGTGCTCTGCAGAGCTAAGCACCGCTCCCGGGCGTCTTTCGGCAGAAGGCGCACACCGCAGAGCACTGTGAGCGGCAGAATCGTCTTTGCGCGAAGAAGCAGCTTCTTCGTCTCCGGGAGCCGGAGAGAGCGGCAACCTCGCAAAGGTGATGAAACAAGCTGTACAACACTGCGATTGTGTGCGCAGCTTGCCAACTGAGGAAAAACAATACCTGACCACTCTCCTGCCTTTTCTATTCACATGAACATTCGATTGCAAGCTGTTTTGGACAACTTTCTTTCTCTTCTTGCAAAACACTCGGCAGACCTCCGTGCAGCCTCTAGAACACGATGGGAGATGTTTTCTGTGCTGGCACAGTTTCTCCTTGCCAGACACAGTGGAAAAGCTTTTTGCTAAGATGTAGACGAGAAGAGAAGCTAAAGACGAAGGTACGGTGCTCTGCAGAGCTAAGCACCGCTCCCGGGCGTCTTTCGGCAGAAGGCGCACACCGCAGAGCACTGTGAGCGGCAGAATCGTCTTTGAGCGAAGAAGCAGCTTCTTCGTCTCCGGGAGCCGGAGAGAGCGGCAACTTCGCAAAGGTGATGAAACAAGCTGTACAACACTGCGATTGTGTGCGCAGCTTGCCAACTGAGAGAAAACAGTACCTGACCACTCTCCTGCCTTTTCTATTCACATGAACATTCGATTGCAAGCTGTTTTGGACAACTTTCTTTCTCTTCTTGCAAAACACTCGCCAGACCTCCGTGCAGCTTCTAGAACACGATGGGAGATATTTTTTGTTCTGGCACAGTTTCTCCTTGCCAGAAACAGTGGAAAAGCTTTTTGCTAAGATGTAGACGAGAAGAGAGGCTAAAGACGAAGGTACGGTGCTCTGCAGAGCTAAGCACCGCTCCCGGACCTCTTTCGGCAGAAGGCGCACAATGCAGAGCACTGTGAGCGGCAGAATCGTCTTTGCGCGAAGAAACAGCTTCTTCGTCTCCGGGAGTCGGAGAGAGCGGCAACTTCGCAAAGGTGATGAAACAAGCTGTACAGCACTGCGATTGTGTGCGCAGCATGACAACTGTGAGAAAACAGTACCTGACCACTCTCCTGCATTTTCTAATCACATGAACATTCGATTGCAAGCTGTTTTGGACAACTTTCTTTCTCTTCTTGCAAAACACTCGGCAGACCTCCGTGCAGCCTCTAGAACACGATGGGAGATGTTTTCTGTGCTGGCACAGTTTCTCCTTGCCAGACAGAGTGGAAAAGCTTTTTGCTAAGATGTAGACGAGAAGAGAGGCTAAAGACGAAGGTACGGTGCTCTGCAGAGCTAAGCACCGCTCCCGGGCGTCTTTCGGCAGAAGGCGCACACCGCAGAGCACTGTGAGCGGCAGAATCGTCTTTGCGCGAAGAAGCAGCTTCTTCGTCTCCGGGAGCCGGAGAGAGCGGCAACTTGGCAAAGGTGATGAAACAAGCTGTACAACACTGCGATTGTGTGCGCAGCTTGCCAACTGAGAGAAAACAGTACCTGACCACTCTCCTGCCTTTTCTATTCACATGAACATTCGATTGCAAGCTGTTTTGGACAACTTTCTTTCTCTTCTTGCAAAACACTCGGCAGACCTCCGTGCAGCCTCTAGAACACGATGGGAGATGTTTTCTGTGCTGGCACAGTTTCTCCTTGCCAGACAGATTGGAAAAGCTTTTTGCAAAGATGTAGACGAGAAGAGAGGCTAAAGTCGAAGGTACGGTGCTCTGCAGAGCTAAGCACCGCTCCCGGGCGTCTTTCGGCAGAAGGCGCACACCGCAGAGCACTGTGAGCGGCAGAATCGTCTTTGCGCGAAGAAGCAGCTTCTTCGTCTCCGGGAGCCGGAGAGAGCGGCAACCTCGCAAAGGTGATGAAACAAGCTGTACAACACTGCGATTGTGTGCGCAGCTTGCCAACTGAGGAAAAACAATACCTGACCACTCTCCTGCCTTTTCTATTCACATGAACATTCGATTGCAAGCTGTTTTGGACAACTTTCTTTCTCTTCTTGCAAAACACTCGGCAGACCTCCGTGCAGCCTCTAGAACACGATGGGAGATGTTTTCTGTGCTGGCACAGTTTCTCCTTGCCAGACAGAGTGGAAAAGCTTTTTGCTAAGATGTAGACGAGAAGAGAGGCTAAAGACGAAGGTACGGTGCTCTGCAGAGCTAAGCACCGCTCCCGGACCTCTTTCGACAGAAGGCGCACACCGCAGAGCACTGTGAGCGGCAGAATCGTCTTTGCGCGAAGAAGCAGCTTCTTCGTCTCCGGGAGCCGGAGAGAGCGGCAACTTGGCAAAGGTGATGAAACAAGCTGTACAACACTGCGATTGTGTGCGCAGCTTGCCAACTGAGAGAAAACAGTACCTGACCACTCTCCTGCCTTTTCTATTCACATGAACATTCGATTGCAAGCTGTTTTGGACAACTTTCTTTCTCTTCTTGCAAAACACTCGGCAGACCTACGTGCAGCCTCTAGAACACGATGGGAGATGTTTTCTGTGCTGGCACAGTTTCTCCTTGCCAGACAGAGTGGAAAAGCTTTTTGCTAAGATGTAGACGAGAAGAGAAGCTAAAGACGAAGGTACGGTGCTCTGCAGAGCTAAGCACCGCTCCCGGGCGTCTTTCGGCAGAAGGCGCACACCGCAGAGCACTGTGAGCGGCAGAATCGTCTTTGAGCGAAGAAGCAGCTTCTTCGTCTCCGGGAGCCGGAGAGAGCGGCAACTTCGCAAAGGTGATGAAACAAGCTGTACAACACTGCGATTGTGTGCGCAGCTTGCCAACTGAGAGAAAACAGTACCTGACCACTCTCCTACCTTTTCTATTCACATGAACATTCGATTGCAAGCTGTTTTGGACAACTTTCTATCTCTTCTTGCAAAACACTCGCCAGACCTCCGTGCAGCTTCTAGAACACGATGGGAGATATTTTTTGTTCTGGCACTGTTTCTCCTTGCCAGACAGAGTGGAAAAGCTTTTTGCTAAGATGTAGACGAGAAGAGAGGCTAAAGACGAAGGTACGGTGCTCTGCAGAGCTAAGCACCGCTCCCGGACCTCTTTCGGCAGAAGGCGCACAATGCAGAGCACTGTGAGCGGCAGAATCGTCTTTGCGCGAAGAAACAGCTTCTTCGTCTCCGGGAGTCGGAGAGAGCGGCAACTTCGCAAAGGTGATGAAACAAGCTGTACAACACTGCGATTGTGTGCGCAGCTTGACAACTGTGAGAAAACAGTACCTGACCACTCTCCTGCCTTTTCTATTCACATGAACATTCGATTGCAAGCTGTTTTGGACAACTTTCTTTCTCTTCTTGCAAAACACTCGGCAGACGTCCGTGCAGCCTCTAGAACACGATGGGAGATGTTTTCTGTGCTGGCACAGTTTCTCCTTGCCAGACAGAGTGGAAAAGCTTTTTGCTAAGATGTAGACGAGAAGAGAGGCTAAAGACGAAGGTACGGTGCTCTGCAGAGCTAAGCACCGCTCCCGGACCTCTTTCGGCAGAAGGCGCACACCGCAGAGCACTGTGAGCGGCAGAATCGTCTTTGCGCGAAGAAGCAGCTTCTTCGTCTCCGGGAGCCGGAGAGAGCGGCAACTTGGCAAAGGTGATGAAACAAGCTGTACAACACTGCGATTGTGTGCGCAGCTTGCCAACTGAGAGAAAACAGTACCTGACCACTCTCCTGCCTTTTCTATTCACATGAACATTCGATTGCAAGCTGTTTTGGACAACTTTCTTTCTCTTCTTGCAAAACACTCGGCAGACCTCCGTGCAGCCTCCATAACACGATGGGAGATGTTTTCTGTGCTGGCACAGTTTCTCCATGCCAGACAGAGTGGAAAAGCTTTTTGCTAAGATGTAGACGAGAAGAGAGGCTAAAGACGAAGGTACGGTGCTCTGCAGAGCTAAGCACCGCTCCCGGGCGTCTTTCGGCAGAAGGCGCACAATGCAGAGCACTGTGAGCGGCAGAATCGTCTTTGCGCGAAAAAGCAGCTTCTTCGTCTCCGGGAGCCGGAGAGAGCGGCAACTTGGCAAAGGTGATGAAACAAGCTGTACAACACTGCGATTGTGTGCGCAGCTTGCCAACTGAGAGAAAACAGTACCTGACCACTCTCCTGCCTTTTCTATTCACATGAACATTCGATTGCAAGCTGTTTTGGACAACTTTCTTTCTCTTCTTGCAAAACACTCGGCAGACCTCCGTGCAGCCTCTAGAACACGATGGGAGATGTTTTCTGTCCTGGCAAAGTTTCTCCTTGCCAGACAGAGTGGAAAAGCTTTTTGCAAAGATGTAGACGAGAAGAGAGGCTAAAGACGAAGGTACGGTGCTCTGCAGAGCTAAGCACCGCTCCCGGACCTCTTTCGGCAGAAGGCGCACACCGCAGAGCACTGTGAGCGGCAAAATCGTCTTTGCGCGAAGAAGCAGCTTCTTCGTCTCCGGGAGCCGGAGAGAGCGGCAACCTCGCAAAGGTGATGAAACAAGCTGTACAACACTGCGATTGTGTGCGCAGCTTGCCAACTGAGGAAAAACAATACCTGACCACTCTCCTGCCTTTTCTATTCACATGAACATTCGATTGCAAGCTGTTTTGGACAACTTTCTTTCTCTTCTTGTAAAACACTCGGCAGACCACCGTGCAGCTTCTAGAACACGATGGGAGATGTTTTTTGTTCTGGCACAGTTTCTCCTTGCCAGACAGAGTGGAAAAGCTTTTTGCTAAGATGTAGACGAGAAGAGAGGCTAAAGACGAAGGTACGGTGCTCTGCAGAGCTAAGCAC
Organism: Melozone crissalis; assembly: GCF_028551555.1. NCBI lineage: Eukaryota > Metazoa > Chordata > Aves > Passeriformes > Passerellidae > Melozone > Melozone crissalis. Next base: position 147,372 of record NW_026536238.1, on the reverse strand, counting down.
CGCTCCCGGACCTCTTTCGGCAGAAGGCGCACACCGCAGAGCACTGTGAGCGGCAGAATCGTCTTTGCGCGAAGAAGCAGCTTCTTCGTCTCCGGGAGCCGGAGAGAGCGGCAACTTGGCAAAGGTGATGAAACAAGCTGTACAACACTGCGATTGTGTGCGCAGCTTGCCAACTGAGAGAAAACAGTACCTGACCACTCTCCTGCCTTTTCTATTCACATGAACATTCGATTGCAAGCTGTTTTGGACAACTTTCTTTCTCTTCTTGCAAAACACTCGGCAGACCTCCGTGCAGCCTCTAGAACACGATGGGAGATGTTTTCTGTGCTGGCACAGTTTCTCCTTGCCAGACAGAGTGGAAAAGCTTTTTGCTAAGATGTAGACGAGAAGAGAGGCTAAAGAAGTAGGTACGGTGCTTTGCAGACCTAAGCACCGCTCCCGGGCCTCTTTCGGCAGGAGGCACACACCGCAGAGCACTGTGAGCGGCAGAATCGTCTTTGCGCGAAGAAGCAGCTTCTTCGTCTCCGGGAGCCGGAGAGAGCGGCAGCATGGTAAAGGTGATGAAACAAGCTGTACAAACACTGCGATTGTGTGCGCAGCTTGCCAACTGAGAGAAAACAGTACCTGACCACTCTCCTGCCTTTTCTATTCACATGAACATTCAATTGCAAGCTGTTTTGGACAACTTTCTTTCTCTTCTTGCAAAACACTCGGCAGACCTCCGTGCAGCCTCTAGAACACGATGGGAGATGTTTTCTGTGCTGGCACAGTTTCTCCTTGCTAGACAGAGTGGAAAAGCTTTTTGCTAAGATGTAGACGAGAAGAGAGGCTAAAGACGAAGGTACGGTGCTCTGCAGAGCTAAGCACCGCTCCCGGGCGTCTTTCGGCAGAAGGCGCACACCGCAGAGCACTGTGAGCGGCAGAATCGTCTTTGCGCGAAGAAGCAGCTTCTTCGTCTCCGGGAGCCGGAGAGAGCGGCAGCTTCGCAAAGGTGATGAAACAAGCTGTACAACACTGCGATTGTGTGCGCAGCTTGCCAAGTGAGAGAAAACAGTACCTGACCACTCTCCTGCCTTTTCTATTCACATGAACATTCGATTGCAAGCTGTTTTGGACAACTTTCTTTCTCTTCTTGCAAAACACTCGGCAGACCTCCGTGCAGCCTCTAGAACACGATGGGAGATGTTTTCTGTGCTGGCACAGTTTCTCCTTGCCAGACAGAGTGGAAAAGCTTTTTGCTAAGATGTAGACGAGAAGAGAGGCTAAAGACGAAGGTACGGTGCTCTGCAGAGCTAAGCACCGCTCCCGGGCGTCTTTCGGCAGAAGGCGCACACCGCAGAGCACTGTGAGCGGCAGAATCGTCTTTGCGCGAAGAAGCAGCTTCTTCGTCTCCGGGAGCCGGAGAGAGCGGCAACTTCGCAAAGGTGATGAAACAAGCTGTACAACACTGCGATTGTGTGCGCAGCTTGCCAACTGAGAGAAAACAGTACCTGACCACTCTCCTGCCTTTTCTATTCACATGAACATTCGATTGCAAGCTGTTTTGGACAACTTTCTTTCTCTTCTTGCAAAACACTCGGCAGACCTCCGTGCAGCTTCTAGAACACGATGGGAGATGTTTTTTGTGCTGGCACAGTTTCTCCTTGCCAGACAGAGTGGAAAAGCTTTTTGCTAAGATGTAGACGAGAAGAGAGGCTAAAGACGACGGTACGGTGCTCTGCAGAGCTAAGCACCGCTCCCGGGCGTCTTTCGGCAGAAGGCGCACACCGCAGAGCACTGTGAGCGGCAGAATCGTCTTTGCGCGAAGAAGCAGCTTCTTCGTCTCCGGGAGCCGGAGAGAGCGGCAACTTGGCAAAGGTGATGAAACAAGCTGTACAACACTGCGATTGTGTGCGCAGCTTGCCAACTGAGAGAAAACAGTACCTGACCACTCTCCTGCCTTTTCTATTCACATGAACATTCGATTGCAAGCTGTTTTGGACAACTTTCTTTCTCTTCTTGCAAAACACTCGGCAGACCTCCGTGCAGCCTCTAGAACACGATGGGAGATGTTTTCTGTGCTGGCACAGTTTCTCCTTGCCAGACACAGTGGAAAAGTTTTTGCTAAGATGTAGACGAGAAGAGAGGCTAAAGAAGAAGGTACGGTGCTCTGCAGACCTAAGCACCGCTCCCGGGCCTCCTTCGGCAGGAGGCACACCGCAGAGCACTGTGAGCGGCAGAATCGTCTTTGCGCGAAGAAGCAGCTTCTTCGTCTCCGGAGCCGGAGAGAGCGGCAGCTTCGCAAAGGTGATGAAACAAGCTGTACAACACTGCGATTGTGTGCGCAGCTTGCCAAGTGAGAGAAAACAGTACCTGACCACTCTCCTGCCTTTTCTATTCACATGAACATTGGATTGCAAGCTGTTTTGGACAACTTTCTTTCTCTTCTTGCAAAACACTCGGCAGACCTCCGTGCAACTTCTAGAACACGATGGGAGATGTTTTTTGTGCTGGCACAGTTTCTCCTTGCCAGACAGAGTGGAAAAGCTTTTTGCTAAGATGTAGACGAGAAGAGAGGCTGAAGACGAAGGTACGGTGCTCTGCACAGCTAAGCACCGCTCCCGGACCACTTTCGGCAGAAGGCGCACACCGCAGAGCACTGTGAGCGGCAGAATCGTCTTGGCGCGAAGAAGCAGCTTCTTCGTCTCCGGGAGCCGGAGAGAGCGGCAACTTGGCAAAGGTGATGAAACAAGCTGTACAACACTGCGATTGTGTGCGCAGCTTGCCAAGTGAGAGAAAACAGTACCTGACCACTCTCCTGCCTTTTCTATTCACATGAACATTCGATTGCAAGCTGTTTTGGACAACTTTCTTTCTCTTCTTGCAAAACACTCGGCAGACCTCCGTATAACGTCTAGAATACGATGGGAGATGTTTTCTGTGCTGGCACAGTTTCTACTTGCCAGACACAGTGGAAAAGCTTTTTGCTAAGATGTAGACGAGAAGAGAGGCTAAAGACGAAGGTACGGTGCTCTGCAGAGCTAAGCACCGCTCCCGGACCTCTTTTGGCAGAAGGCGCACAATGCAGAGCACTGTGAGCGGCAGAATCGTCTTTGCGCGAAGAAACAGCTTCTTCGTCTCCGGGAGCCGGAGAGAGCGGCAACTTCGCAAAGGTGATGAAACAAGCTGTACAACACTGCGATTGTGTGCGCAGCTTGCCAACGGAGAGAAAACAGTACCTGACCACTCTCCTGCCTTTTCTATTCACATGAACATTCGATTGCAAGCTGTTTTGGACAACTTTCTTTCTCTTCTTGCAAAACACTCGGCAGACCTCCGTGCAGCCTCTAGAACACGATGGGAGATGTTTTCTGTGCTGGCACAGTTTCTCCTTGCCAGACAGAGTGGAAAAGCTTTTTGCTAAGATGTAGACGAGAAGAGAGGCTAAAGACGAAGGTACAGTGCTCTGCAGAGCTAAGCACCGCTCCCGGACCTCTTTCGGCAGAAGGCGCACACCGCAGAGCACTGTGAGCGGCAGAATCGTCTTTGCGCGAAGAAGCAGCTTCTTCGTCTCCTGGAGCCGGAGAGAGCGGCAACTTCGCAAAGGTGATGAAACAAGCTGTACAACACTGCGATTGTGTGCGCAGCTTGCCAACGGAGAGAAAACAGTACCTGACCACTCTCCTGCCTTTTCTATTCACATGAACATTGGATTGCAAGCTGTTTTGGACAACTTTCTTTCTCTTCTTGCAAAACACTCGGCAGACCTCCGTGCAGCCTCTAGAACACGATGGGAGATGTTTTCTGTGCTGGCACAGTTTCTCCATGCCAGACAGAGTGGAAAAGCTTTTTGCTAAGATGTAGACGAGAAGAGAGGCTAAAGACGAAGGTACGGTGCTCTGCAGAGCTAAGCACCGCTCTTGGGCGTCTTTCGGCAGAAGGCGCACACCGCAGAGCACTGTGAGCGGCAGAATCGTCTTTGCGCGAAGAAGCAGCTTCTTCGTCTCCGGGAGCCGGAGAGAGCGGCAACTTGGCAAAGGTGATGAAACAAGCTGTACAACACTGCGATTGTGTGCGCAGCATGACAACTGTGAGAAAACAGTACCTGACCACTCTCCTGCATTTTCTAATCACATGAACATTCAATTGCAAGCTGTTTTGGACAACTTTCTTTCTCTTCTTGCAAAACACTCGGCAGACCTCCGTGCAGCCTCTAGAACACGATGGGAGATGTTTTCTGTGCTGGCACAGTTTCTCCTTGCCAGACAGAGTGGAAAAGCTTTTTGCTAGGATGTAGACGAGAAGAGAGGGTAAAGACGAAGGTACGGTGCTCTGCAGAGCTAAGCACCGCTCCCGGGCGTCTTTCGGCAGAAGGCGCACACCGCAGAGCACTGTAGGCGGCAGAATCGTCTTTGGGCGAAGAAGCAGCTTCTTCGTCTCCGGGAGCCGGAGAGAGCGGCAACTTGGCAAAGGTGATGAAACAAGCTGTACAACACTGCGATTGTGTGCGCAGCTTGCCAACTGAGAGAAAACAGTACCTGACCACTCTCCTGCCTTTTCTATTCACATGAACATTCGATTGCAAGCTGTTTTGGACAACTTTCTTTCTCTTCTTGCAAAACACTCGGCAGACCTCCGTGCAGCCTCTAGAACACGATGGGAGATGTTTTCTGTGCTGGCACAGTTTCTCCATGCCAGACAGAGTGGAAAAGCTTTTTGCTAAGATGTAGACGAGAAGAGAGGCTAAAGACGAAGGTACGGTGCTCTGCAGAGCTAAGCACCGCTCTTGGGCGTCTTTCGGCAGAAGGCGCACACCGCAGAGCACTGTGAGCGGCAGAATCGTCTTTGCGCGAAGAAGCAGCTTCTTCGTCTCCGGGAGCCGGAGAGAGCGGCAACTTGGCAAAGGTGATGAAACAAGCTGTACAACACTGCGATTGTGTGCGCAGCATGACAACTGTGAGAAAACAGTACCTGACCACTCTCCTGCATTTTCTAATCACATGAACATTCAATTGCAAGCTGTTTTGGACAACTTTCTTTCTCTTCTTGCAAAACACTCGGCAGACCTCCGTGCAGCCTCTAGAACACGATGGGAGATGTTTTCTGTGCTGGCACAGTTTCTCCTTGCCAGACAGAGTGGAAAAGCTTTTTGCTAGGATGTAGACGAGAAGAGAGGGTAAAGACGAAGGTACGGTGCTCTGCAGAGCTAAGCACCGCTCCCGGGCGTCTTTCGGCAGAAGGCGCACACCGCAGAGCACTGTAGGCGGCAGAATCGTCTTTGGGCGAAGAAGCAGCTTCTTCGTCTCCGGGAGCCGGAGAGAGCGGCAACTTGGCAAAGGTGATGAAACAAGCTGTACAACACTGCGATTGTGTGCGCAGCTTGCCAACTGAGAGAAAACAGTACCTGACCACTCTCCTGCCTTTTCTATTCACATGAACATTCGATTGCAAGCTGTTTTGGACAACTTTCTTTCTCTTCTTGCAAAACACTCGGCAGACCTCCGTGCAGCCTCTAGAACACGATGGGAGATGTTTTCTGTCCTGGCAAAGTTTCTCCTTGCCAGACAGAGTGGAAAAGCTTTTTGCAAAGATGTAGACGAGAAGAGAGGCTAAAGACGAAGGTACGGTGCTCTGCAGAGCTAAGCACCGCTCCCGGACCTCTTTCGGCAGAAGGCGCACACCGCAGAGCACTGTGAGCGGCAAAATCGTCTTTGCGCGAAGAAGCAGCTTCTTCGTCTCCGGGAGCCGGAGAGAGCGGCAACCTCGCAAAGGTGATGAAACAAGCTGTACAACACTGCGATTGTGTGCGCAGCTTGCCAACTGAGGAAAAACAATACCTGACCACTCTCCTGCCTTTTCTATTCACATGAACATTCGATTGCAAGCTGTTTTGGACAACTTTCTTTCTCTTCTTGTAAAACACTCGGCAGACCACCGTGCAGCTTCTAGAACACGATGGGAGATGTTTTTTGTTCTGGCACAGTTTCTCCTTGCCAGACAGAGTGGAAAAGCTTTTTGCTAAGATGTAGACGAGAAGAGAGGCTAAAGACGAAGGTACGGTGCTCTGCAGAGCTAAGCACCGCTCCCGGACCTCTTTCGGCAGAAGGCGCACACCGCAGAGCACTGTGAGCGGCAGAATCGTCTTTGCGCGAAGAAGCAGCTTCTTCGTCTCCGGGAGCCGGAGAGAGCGGCAACTTGGCAAAGGTGATGAAACAAGCTGTACAACACTGCGATTGTGTGCGCAGCTTGCCAACTGAGAGAAAACAGTACCTGACCACTCTCCTGCCTTTTCTATTCACATGAACATTCGATTGCAAGCTGTTTTGGACAACTTTCTTTCTCTTCTTGCAAAACACTCGGCAGACCTCCGTGCAGCCTCTAGAACACGATGGGAGATGTTTTCTGTGCTGGCACAGTTTCTCCTTGCCAGACAGAGTGGAAAAGCTTTTTGCTAAGATGTAGACGAGAAGAGAGGCTAAAGAAGTAGGTACGGTGCTTTGCAGACCTAAGCACCGCTCCCGGGCCTCTTTCGGCAGGAGGCACACACCGCAGAGCACTGTGAGCGGCAGAATCGTCTTTGCGCGAAGAAGCAGCTTCTTCGTCTCCGGGAGCCGGAGAGAGCGGCAGCATGGTAAAGGTGATGAAACAAGCTGTACAAACACTGCGATTGTGTGCGCAGCTTGCCAACTGAGAGAAAACAGTACCTGACCACTCTCCTGCCTTTTCTATTCACATGAACATTCAATTGCAAGCTGTTTTGGACAACTTTCTTTCTCTTCTTGCAAAACACTCGGCAGACCTCCGTGCAGCCTCTAGAACACGATGGGAGATGTTTTCTGTGCTGGCACAGTTTCTCCTTGCTAGACAGAGTGGAAAAGCTTTTTGCTAAGATGTAGACGAGAAGAGAGGCTAAAGACGAAGGTACGGTGCTCTGCAGAGCTAAGCACCGCTCCCGGGCGTCTTTCGGCAGAAGGCGCACACCGCAGAGCACTGTGAGCGGCAGAATCGTCTTTGCGCGAAGAAGCAGCTTCTTCGTCTCCGGGAGCCGGAGAGAGCGGCAGCTTCGCAAAGGTGATGAAACAAGCTGTACAACACTGCGATTGTGTGCGCAGCTTGCCAAGTGAGAGAAAACAGTACCTGACCACTCTCCTGCCTTTTCTATTCACATGAACATTCGATTGCAAGCTGTTTTGGACAACTTTCTTTCTCTTCTTGCAAAACACTCGGCAGACCTCCGTGCAGCCTCTAGAACACGATGGGAGATGTTTTCTGTGCTGGCACAGTTTCTCCTTGCCAGACAGAGTGGAAAAGCTTTTTGCTAAGATGTAGACGAGAAGAGAGGCTAAAGACGAAGGTACGGTGCTCTGCAGAGCTAAGCACCGCTCCCGGGCGTCTTTCGGCAGAAGGCGCACACCGCAGAGCACTGTGAGCGGCAGAATCGTCTTTGCGCGAAGAAGCAGCTTCTTCGTCTCCGGGAGCCGGAGAGAGCGGCAACTTGGCAAAGGTGATGAAACAAGCTGTACAACACTGCGATTGTGTGCGCAGCTTGCCAACTGAGAGAAAACAGTACCTGACCACTCTCCTGCCTTTTCTATTCACATGAACATTCGATTGCAAGCTGTTTTGGACAACTTTCTTTCTCTTCTTGCAAAACACTCGGCAGACCTCCGTGCAGCCTCTAGAACACGATGGGAGATGTTTTCTGTGCTGGCACAGTTTCTCCTTGCCAGACACAGTGGAAAAGTTTTTGCTAAGATGTAGACGAGAAGAGAGGCTAAAGAAGAAGGTACGGTGCTCTGCAGACCTAAGCACCGCTCCCGGGCCTCCTTCGGCAGGAGGCACACCGCAGAGCACTGTGAGCGGCAGAATCGTCTTTGCGCGAAGAAGCAGCTTCTTCGTCTCCGGAGCCGGAGAGAGCGGCAGCTTCGCAAAGGTGATGAAACAAGCTGTACAACACTGCGATTGTGTGCGCAGCTTGCCAAGTGAGAGAAAACAGTACCTGACCACTCTCCTGCCTTTTCTATTCACATGAACATTGGATTGCAAGCTGTTTTGGACAACTTTCTTTCTCTTCTTGCAAAACACTCGGCAGACCTCCGTGCAACTTCTAGAACACGATGGGAGATGTTTTTTGTGCTGGCACAGTTTCTCCTTGCCAGACAGAGTGGAAAAGCTTTTTGCTAAGATGTAGACGAGAAGAGAGGCTGAAGACGAAGGTACGGTGCTCTGCACAGCTAAGCACCGCTCCCGGACCACTTTCGGCAGAAGGCGCACACCGCAGAGCACTGTGAGCGGCAGAATCGTCTTGGCGCGAAGAAGCAGCTTCTTCGTCTCCGGGAGCCGGAGAGAGCGGCAACTTGGCAAAGGTGATGAAACAAGCTGTACAACACTGCGATTGTGTGCGCAGCTTGCCAAGTGAGAGAAAACAGTACCTGACCACTCTCCTGCCTTTTCTATTCACATGAACATTCGATTGCAAGCTGTTTTGGACAACTTTCTTTCTCTTCTTGCAAAACACTCGGCAGACCTCCGTATAACGTCTAGAATACGATGGGAGATGTTTTCTGTGCTGGCACAGTTTCTACTTGCCAGACACAGTGGAAAAGCTTTTTGCTAAGATGTAGACGAGAAGAGAGGCTAAAGACGAAGGTACGGTGCTCTGCAGAGCTAAGCACCGCTCCCGGACCTCTTTTGGCAGAAGGCGCACAATGCAGAGCACTGTGAGCGGCAGAATCGTCTTTGCGCGAAGAAACAGCTTCTTCGTCTCCGGGAGCCGGAGAGAGCGGCAACTTCGCAAAGGTGATGAAACAAGCTGTACAACACTGCGATTGTGTGCGCAGCTTGCCAACGGAGAGAAAACAGTACCTGACCACTCTCCTGCCTTTTCTATTCACATGAACATTCGATTGCAAGCTGTTTTGGACAACTTTCTTTCTCTTCTTGCAAAACACTCGGCAGACCTCCGTGCAGCCTCTAGAACACGATGGGAGATGTTTTCTGTGCTGGCACAGTTTCTCCTTGCCAGACAGAGTGGAAAAGCTTTTTGCTAAGATGTAGACGAGAAGAGAGGCTAAAGACGAAGGTACGGTGCTCTGCAGAGCTAAGCACCGCTCCCGGACCTCTTTCGGCAGAAGGCGCACACCGCAGAGCACTGTGAGCGGCAGAATCGTCTTTGCGCGAAGAAGCAGCTTCTTCGTCTCCGGGAGCCGGAGAGAGCGGCAACTTGGCAAAGGTGATGAAACAAGCTGTACAACACTGCGATTGTGTGCGCAGCTTGCCAACTGAGAGAAAACAGTACCTGACCACTCTCCTGCCTTTTCTATTCACATGAACATTCGATTGCAAGCTGTTTTGGACAACTTTCTTTCTCTTCTTGCAAAACACTCGGCAGACCTCCGTGCAGCCTCTAGAACACGATGGGAGATGTTTTCTGTGCTGGCACAGTTTCTCCTTGCCAGACAGAGTGGAAAAGCTTTTTGCTAAGATGTAGACGAGAAGAGAGGCTAAAGAAGTAGGTACGGTGCTTTGCAGACCTAAGCACCGCTCCCGGGCCTCTTTCGGCAGGAGGCACACACCGCAGAGCACTGTGAGCGGCAGAATCGTCTTTGCGCGAAGAAGCAGCTTCTTCGTCTCCGGGAGCCGGAGAGAGCGGCAGCATGGTAAAGGTGATGAAACAAGCTGTACAAACACTGCGATTGTGTGCGCAGCTTGCCAACTGAGAGAAAACAGTACCTGACCACTCTCCTGCCTTTTCTATTCACATGAACATTCAATTGCAAGCTGTTTTGGACAACTTTCTTTCTCTTCTTGCAAAACACTCGGCAGACCTCCGTGCAGCCTCTAGAACACGATGGGAGATGTTTTCTGTGCTGGCACAGTTTCTCCTTGCTAGACAGAGTGGAAAAGCTTTTTGCTAAGATGTAGACGAGAAGAGAGGCTAAAGACGAAGGTACGGTGCTCTGCAGAGCTAAGCACCGCTCCCGGGCGTCTTTCGGCAGAAGGCGCACACCGCAGAGCACTGTGAGCGGCAGAATCGTCTTTGCGCGAAGAAGCAGCTTCTTCGTCTCCGGGAGCCGGAGAGAGCGGCAGCTTCGCAAAGGTGATGAAACAAGCTGTACAACACTGCGATTGTGTGCGCAGCTTGCCAAGTGAGAGAAAACAGTACCTGACCACTCTCCTGCCTTTTCTATTCACATGAACATTCGATTGCAAGCTGTTTTGGACAACTTTCTTTCTCTTCTTGCAAAACACTCGGCAGACCTCCGTGCAGCCTCTAGAACACGATGGGAGATGTTTTCTGTGCTGGCACAGTTTCTCCTTGCCAGACAGAGTGGAAAAGCTTTTTGCTAAGATGTAGACGAGAAGAGAGGCTAAAGACGAAGGTACGGTGCTCTGCAGAGCTAAGCACCGCTCCCGGGCGTCTTTCGGCAGAAGGCGCACACCGCAGAGCACTGTGAGCGGCAGAATCGTCTTTGCGCGAAGAAGCAGCTTCTTCGTCTCCGGGAGCCGGAGAGAGCGGCAACTTCGCAAAGGTGATGAAACAAGCTGTACAACACTGCGATTGTGTGCGCAGCTTGCCAACTGAGAGAAAACAGTACCTGACCACTCTCCTGCCTTTTCTATTCACATGAACATTCGATTGCAAGCTGTTTTGGACAACTTTCTTTCTCTTCTTGCAAAACACTCGGCAGACCTCCGTGCAGCTTCTAGAACACGATGGGAGATGTTTTTTGTGCTGGCACAGTTTCTCCTTGCCAGACAGAGTGGAAAAGCTTTTTGCTAAGATGTAGACGAGAAGAGAGGCTAAAGACGACGGTACGGTGCTCTGCAGAGCTAAGCACCGCTCCTGGGCGTCTTTCGGCAGAAGGCGCACACCGCAGAGCACTGTGAGCGGCAGAATCGTCTTTGCGCGAAGAAGCAGCTTCTTCGTCTCCGGGAGCCGGAGAGAGCGGCAACTTGGCAAAGGTGATGAAACAAGCTGTACAACACTGCGATTGTGTGCGCAGCTTGCCAACTGAGAGAAAACAGTACCTGACCACTCTCCTGCCTTTTCTATTCACATGAACATTCGATTGCAAGCTGTTTTGGACAACTTTCTTTCTCTTCTTGCAAAACACTCGGCAGACCTCCGTGCAGCCTCTAGAACACGATGGGAGATGTTTTCTGTGCTGGCACAGTTTCTCCTTGCCAGACACAGTGGAAAAGTTTTTGCTAAGATGTAGACGAGAAGAGAGGCTAAAGAAGAAGGTACGGTGCTCTGCAGACCTAAGCACCGCTCCCGGGCCTCCTTCGGCAGGAGGCACACCGCAGAGCACTGTGAGCGGCAGAATCGTCTTTGCGCGAAGAAGCAGCTTCTTCGTCTCCGGAGCCGGAGAGAGCGGCAGCTTCGCAAAGGTGATGAAACAAGCTGTACAACACTGCGATTGTGTGCGCAGCTTGCCAAGTGAGAGAAAACAGTACCTGACCACTCTCCTGCCTTTTCTATTCACATGAACATTGGATTGCAAGCTGTTTTGGACAACTTTCTTTCTCTTCTTGCAAAACACTCGGCAGACCTCCGTGCAACTTCTAGAACACGATGGGAGATGTTTTTTGTGCTGGCACAGTTTCTCCTTGCCAGACAGAGTGGAAAAGCTTTTTGCTAAGATGTAGACGAGAAGAGAGGCTGAAGACGAAGGTACGGTGCTCTGCACAGCTAAGCACCGCTCCCGGACCACTTTCGGCAGAAGGCGCACACCGCAGAGCACTGTGAGCGGCAGAATCGTCTTGGCGCGAAGAAGCAGCTTCTTCGTCTCCGGGAGCCGGAGAGAGCGGCAACTTGGCAAAGGTGATGAAACAAGCTGTACAACACTGCGATTGTGTGCGCAGCTTGCCAAGTGAGAGAAAACAGTACCTGACCACTCTCCTGCCTTTTCTATTCACATGAACATTCGATTGCAAGCTGTTTTGGACAACTTTCTTTCTCTTCTTGCAAAACACTCGGCAGACCTCCGTATAACGTCTAGAATACGATGGGAGATGTTTTCTGTGCTGGCACAGTTTCTACTTGCCAGACACAGTGGAAAAGCTTTTTGCTAAGATGTAGACGAGAAGAGAGGCTAAAGACGAAGGTACGGTGCTCTGCAGAGCTAAGCACCGCTCCCGGACCTCTTTTGGCAGAAGGCGCACAATGCAGAGCACTGTGAGCGGCAGAATCGTCTTTGCGCGAAGAAACAGCTTCTTCGTCTCCGGGAGCCGGAGAGAGCGGCAACTTCGCAAAGGTGATGAAACAAGCTGTACAACACTGCGATTGTGTGCGCAGCTTGCCAACGGAGAGAAAACAGTACCTGACCACTCTCCTGCCTTTTCTATTCACATGAACATTCGATTGCAAGCTGTTTTGGACAACTTTCTTTCTCTTCTTGCAAAACACTCGGCAGACCTCCGTGCAGCCTCTAGAACACGATGGGAGATGTTTTCTGTGCTGGCACAGTTTCTCCTTGCCAGACAGAGTGGAAAAGCTTTTTGCTAAGATGTAGACGAGAAGAGAGGCTAAAGACGAAGGTACGGTGCTCTGCAGAGCTAAGCACCGCTCCCGGACCTCTTTCGGCAGAAGGCGCACACCGCAGAGCACTGTGAGCGGCAGAATCGTCTTTGCGCGAAGAAGCAGCTTCTTCGTCTCCTGGAGCCGGAGAGAGCGGCAACTTCGCAAAGGTGATGAAACAAGCTGTACAACACTGCGATTGTGTGCGCAGCTTGCCAACGGAGAGAAAACAGTACCTGACCACTCTCCTGCCTTTTCTATTCACATGAACATTGGATTGCAAGCTGTTTTGGACAACTTTCTTTCTCTTCTTGCAAAACACTCGGCAGACCTCCGTGCAGCCTCTAGAACACGATGGGAGATGTTTTCTGTGCTGGCACAGTTTCTCCATGCCAGACAGAGTGGAAAAGCTTTTTGCTAAGATGTAGACGAGAAGAGAGGCTAAAGACGAAGGTACGGTGCTCTGCAGAGCTAAGCACCGCTCTTGGGCGTCTTTCGGCAGAAGGCGCACACCGCAGAGCACTGTGAGCGGCAGAATCGTCTTTGCGCGAAGAAGCAGCTTCTTCGTCTCCGGGAGCCGGAGAGAGCGGCAACTTGGCAAAGGTGATGAAACAAGCTGTACAACACTGCGATTGTGTGCGCAGCATGACAACTGTGAGAAAACAGTACCTGACCACTCTCCTGCATTTTCTAATCACATGAACATTCAATTGCAAGCTGTTTTGGACAACTTTCTTTCTCTTCTTGCAAAACACTCGGCAGACCTCCGTGCAGCCTCTAGAACACGATGGGAGATGTTTTCTGTGCTGGCACAGTTTCTCCTTGCCAGACAGAGTGGAAAAGCTTTTTGCTAGGATGTAGACGAGAAGAGAGGGTAAAGACGAAGGTACGGTGCTCTGCAGAGCTAAGCACCGCTCCCGGGCGTCTTTCGGCAGAAGGCGCACACCGCAGAGCACTGTAGGCGGCAGAATCGTCTTTGGGCGAAGAAGCAGCTTCTTCGTCTCCGGGAGCCGGAGAGAGCGGCAACTTGGCAAAGGTGATGAAACAAGCTGTACAACACTGCGATTGTGTGCGCAGCTTGCCAACTGAGAGAAAACAGTACCTGACCACTCTCCTGCCTTTTCTATTCACATGAACATTCGATTGCAAGCTGTTTTGGACAACTTTCTTTCTCTTCTTGCAAAACACTCGGCAGACCTCCGTGCAGCCTCTAGAACACGATGGGAGATGTTTTCTGTCCTGGCAAAGTTTCTCCTTGCCAGACAGAGTGGAAAAGCTTTTTGCAAAGATGTAGACGAGAAGAGAGGCTAAAGACGAAGGTACGGTGCTCTGCAGAGCTAAGCACCGCTCCCGGACCTCTTTCGGCAGAAGGCGCACACCGCAGAGCACTGTGAGCGGCAAAATCGTCTTTGCGCGAAGAAGCAGCTTCTTCGTCTCCGGGAGCCGGAGAGAGCGGCAACCTCGCAAAGGTGATGAAACAAGCTGTACAACACTGCGATTGTGTGCGCAGCTTGCCAACTGAGGAAAAACAATACCTGACCACTCTCCTGCCTTTTCTATTCACATGAACATTCGATTGCAAGCTGTTTTGGACAACTTTCTTTCTCTTCTTGTAAAACACTCGGCAGACCACCGTGCAGCTTCTAGAACACGATGGGAGATGTTTTTTGTTCTGGCACAGTTTCTCCTTGCCAGACAGAGTGGAAAAGCTTTTTGCTAAGATGTAGACGAGAAGAGAGGCTAAAGACGAAGGTACGGTGCTCTGCAGAGCTAAGCACCGCTCCCGGACCTCTTTCGGCAGAAGGCGCACACCGCAGAGCACTGTGAGCGGCAGAATCGTCTTTGCGCGAAGAAGCAGCTTCTTCGTCTCCGGGAGCCGGAGAGAGCGGCAACTTGGCAAAGGTGATGAAACAAGCTGTACAACACTGCGATTGTGTGCGCAGCTTGCCAACTGAGAGAAAACAGTACCTGACCACTCTCCTGCCTTTTCTATTCACATGAACATTCGATTGCAAGCTGTTTTGGACAACTTTCTTTCTCTTCTTGCAAAACACTCGGCAGACCTCCGTGCAGCCTCTAGAACACGATGGGAGATGTTTTCTGTGCTGGCACAGTTTCTCCTTGCCAGACAGAGTGGAAAAGCTTTTTGCTAAGATGTAGACGAGAAGAGAGGCTAAAGAAGTAGGTACGGTGCTTTGCAGACCTAAGCACCGCTCCCGGGCCTCTTTCGGCAGGAGGCACACACCGCAGAGCACTGTGAGCGGCAGAATCGTCTTTGCGCGAAGAAGCAGCTTCTTCGTCTCCGGGAGCCGGAGAGAGCGGGCAGCATGGTAAAGGTGATGAAACAAGCTGTACAAACACTGCGATTGTGTGCGCAGCTTGCCAACTGAGAGAAAACAGTACCTGACCACTCTCCTGCCTTTTCTATTCACATGAACATTCAATTGCAAGCTGTTTTGGACAACTTTCTTTCTCTTCTTGCAAAACACTCGGCAGACCTCCGTGCAGCCTCTAGAACACGATGGGAGATGTTTTCTGTGCTGGCACAGTTTCTCCTTGCTAGACAGAGTGGAAAAGCTTTTTGCTAAGATGTAGACGAGAAGAGAGGCTAAAGACGAAGGTACGGTGCTCTGCAGAGCTAAGCACCGCTCCCGGGCGTCTTTCGGCAGAAGGCGCACACCGCAGAGCACTGTGAGCGGCAGAATCGTCTTTGCGCGAAGAAGCAGCTTCTTCGTCTCCGGAGCCGGAGAGAGCGGCAGCTTCGCAAAGGTGATGAAACAAGCTGTACAACACTGCGATTGTGTGCGCAGCTTGCCAAGTGAGAGAAAACAGTACCTGACCACTCTCCTGCCTTTTCTATTCACATGAACATTGGATTGCAAGCTGTTTTGGACAACTTTCTTTCTCTTCTTGCAAAACACTCGGCAGACCTCCGTGCAACTTCTAGAACACGATGGGAGATGTTTTTTGTGCTGGCACAGTTTCTCCTTGCCAGACAGAGTGGAAAAGCTTTTTGCTAAGATGTAGACGAGAAGAGAGGCTGAAGACGAAGGTACGGTGCTCTGCACAGCTAAGCACCGCTCCCGGACCACTTTCGGCAGAAGGCGCACACCGCAGAGCACTGTGAGCGGCAGAATCGTCTTGGCGCGAAGAAGCAGCTTCTTCGTCTCCGGGAGCCGGAGAGAGCGGCAACTTGGCAAAGGTGATGAAACAAGCTGTACAACACTGCGATTGTGTGCGCAGCTTGCCAAGTGAGAGAAAACAGTACCTGACCACTCTCCTGCCTTTTCTATTCACATGAACATTCGATTGCAAGCTGTTTTGGACAACTTTCTTTCTCTTCTTGCAAAACACTCGGCAGACCTCCGTATAACGTCTAGAATACGATGGGAGATGTTTTCTGTGCTGGCACAGTTTCTACTTGCCAGACAGAGTGGAAAAGCTTTTTGCTAAGATGTAGACGAGAAGAGAGGCTAAAGACGAAGGTACGGTGCTCTGCAGAGCTAAGCACCGCTCCCGGACCTCTTTTGGCAGAAGGCGCACAATGCAGAGCACTGTGAGCGGCAGAATCGTCTTTGCGCGAAGAAACAGCTTCTTCGTCTCCGGGAGCCGGAGAGAGCGGCAACTTCGCAAAGGTGATGAAACAAGCTGTACAACACTGCGATTGTGTGCGCAGCTTGCCAACGGAGAGAAAACAGTACCTGACCACTCTCCTGCCTTTTCTATTCACATGAACATTCGATTGCAAGCTGTTTTGGACAACTTTCTTTCTCTTCTTGCAAAACACTCGGCAGACCTCCGTGCAGCCTCTAGAACACGATGGGAGATGTTTTCTGTGCTGGCACAGTTTCTCCTTGCCAGACAGAGTGGAAAAGCTTTTTGCTAAGATGTAGACGAGAAGAGAGGCTAAAGACGAAGGTACGGTGCTCTGCAGAGCTAAGCACCGCTCCCGGACCTCTTTCGGCAGAAGGCGCACACCGCAGAGCACTGTGAGCGGCAGAATCGTCTTTGCGCGAAGAAGCAGCTTCTTCGTCTCCTGGAGCCGGAGAGAGCGGCAACTTCGCAAAGGTGATGAAACAAGCTGTACAACACTGCGATTGTGTGCGCAGCTTGCCAACGGAGAGAAAACAGTACCTGACCACTCTCCTGCCTTTTCTATTCACATGAACATTGGATTGCAAGCTGTTTTGGACAACTTTCTTTCTCTTCTTGCAAAACACTCGGCAGACCTCCGTGCAGCCTCTAGAACACGATGGGAGATGTTTTCTGTGCTGGCACAGTTTCTCCATGCCAGACAGAGTGGAAAAGCTTTTTGCTAAGATGTAGACGAGAAGAGAGGCTAAAGACGAAGGTACGGTGCTCTGCAGAGCTAAGCACCGCTCTTGGGCGTCTTTCGGCAGAAGGCGCACACCGCAGAGCACTGTGAGCGGCAGAATCGTCTTTGCGCGAAGAAGCAGCTTCTTCGTCTCCGGGAGCCGGAGAGAGCGGCAACTTGGCAAAGGTGATGAAACAAGCTGTACAACACTGCGATTGTGTGCGCAGCATGACAACTGTGAGAAAACAGTACCTGACCACTCTCCTGCATTTTCTAATCACATGAACATTCAATTGCAAGCTGTTTTGGACAACTTTCTTTCTCTTCTTGCAAAACACTCGGCAGACCTCCGTGCAGCCTCTAGAACACGATGGGAGATGTTTTCTGTGCTGGCACAGTTTCTCCTTGCCAGACAGAGTGGAAAAGCTTTTTGCTAGGATGTAGACGAGAAGAGAGGGTAAAGACGAAGGTACGGTGCTCTGCAGAGCTAAGCACCGCTCCCGGGCGTCTTTCGGCAGAAGGCGCACACCGCAGAGCACTGTAGGCGGCAGAATCGTCTTTGGGCGAAGAAGCAGCTTCTTCGTCTCCGGGAGCCGGAGAGAGCGGCAACTTGGCAAAGGTGATGAAACAAGCTGTACAACACTGCGATTGTGTGCGCAGCTTGCCAACTGAGAGAAAACAGTACCTGACCACTCTCCTGCCTTTTCTATTCACATGAACATTCGATTGCAAGCTGTTTTGGACAACTTTCTTTCTCTTCTTGCAAA
Source organism: Melozone crissalis (assembly GCF_028551555.1). NCBI lineage: Eukaryota > Metazoa > Chordata > Aves > Passeriformes > Passerellidae > Melozone > Melozone crissalis. The sequence goes on along the minus strand of NW_026536238.1, from coordinate 129,788 downwards.
ACACTCGGCAGACCTCCGTGCAGCCTCTAGAACACGATGGGAGATGTTTTCTGTCCTGGCAAAGTTTCTCCTTGCCAGACAGAGTGGAAAAGCTTTTTGCAAAGATGTAGACGAGAAGAGAGGCTAAAGACGAAGGTACGGTGCTCTGCAGAGCTAAGCACCGCTCCCGGACCTCTTTCGGCAGAAGGCGCACACCGCAGAGCACTGTGAGCGGCAAAATCGTCTTTGCGCGAAGAAGCAGCTTCTTCGTCTCCGGGAGCCGGAGAGAGCGGCAACCTCGCAAAGGTGATGAAACAAGCTGTACAACACTGCGATTGTGTGCGCAGCTTGCCAACTGAGGAAAAACAATACCTGACCACTCTCCTGCCTTTTCTATTCACATGAACATTCGATTGCAAGCTGTTTTGGACAACTTTCTTTCTCTTCTTGTAAAACACTCGGCAGACCACCGTGCAGCTTCTAGAACACGATGGGAGATGTTTTTTGTTCTGGCACAGTTTCTCCTTGCCAGACAGAGTGGAAAAGCTTTTTGCTAAGATGTAGACGAGAAGAGAGGCTAAAGACGAAGGTACGGTGCTCTGCAGAGCTAAGCACCGCTCCCGGACCTCTTTCGGCAGAAGGCGCACACCGCAGAGCACTGTGAGCGGCAGAATCGTCTTTGCGCGAAGAAGCAGCTTCTTCGTCTCCGGGAGCCGGAGAGAGCGGCAACTTGGCAAAGGTGATGAAACAAGCTGTACAACACTGCGATTGTGTGCGCAGCTTGCCAACTGAGAGAAAACAGTACCTGACCACTCTCCTGCCTTTTCTATTCACATGAACATTCGATTGCAAGCTGTTTTGGACAACTTTCTTTCTCTTCTTGCAAAACACTCGGCAGACCTCCGTGCAGCCTCTAGAACACGATGGGAGATGTTTTCTGTGCTGGCACAGTTTCTCCTTGCCAGACAGAGTGGAAAAGCTTTTTGCTAAGATGTAGACGAGAAGAGAGGCTAAAGAAGTAGGTACGGTGCTTTGCAGACCTAAGCACCGCTCCCGGGCCTCTTTCGGCAGGAGGCACACACCGCAGAGCACTGTGAGCGGCAGAATCGTCTTTGCGCGAAGAAGCAGCTTCTTCGTCTCCGGGAGCCGGAGAGAGCGGCAGCATGGTAAAGGTGATGAAACAAGCTGTACAAACACTGCGATTGTGTGCGCAGCTTGCCAACTGAGAGAAAACAGTACCTGACCACTCTCCTGCCTTTTCTATTCACATGAACATTCAATTGCAAGCTGTTTTGGACAACTTTCTTTCTCTTCTTGCAAAACACTCGGCAGACCTCCGTGCAGCCTCTAGAACACGATGGGAGATGTTTTCTGTGCTGGCACAGTTTCTCCTTGCTAGACAGAGTGGAAAAGCTTTTTGCTAAGATGTAGACGAGAAGAGAGGCTAAAGACGAAGGTACGGTGCTCTGCAGAGCTAAGCACCGCTCCCGGGCGTCTTTCGGCAGAAGGCGCACACCGCAGAGCACTGTGAGCGGCAGAATCGTCTTTGCGCGAAGAAGCAGCTTCTTCGTCTCCGGGAGCCGGAGAGAGCGGCAGCTTCGCAAAGGTGATGAAACAAGCTGTACAACACTGCGATTGTGTGCGCAGCTTGCCAAGTGAGAGAAAACAGTACCTGACCACTCTCCTGCCTTTTCTATTCACATGAACATTCGATTGCAAGCTGTTTTGGACAACTTTCTTTCTCTTCTTGCAAAACACTCGGCAGACCTCCGTGCAGCCTCTAGAACACGATGGGAGATGTTTTCTGTGCTGGCACAGTTTCTCCTTGCCAGACAGAGTGGAAAAGCTTTTTGCTAAGATGTAGACGAGAAGAGAGGCTAAAGACGAAGGTACGGTGCTCTGCAGAGCTAAGCACCGCTCCCGGGCGTCTTTCGGCAGAAGGCGCACACCGCAGAGCACTGTGAGCGGCAGAATCGTCTTTGCGCGAAGAAGCAGCTTCTTCGTCTCCGGGAGCCGGAGAGAGCGGCAACTTCGCAAAGGTGATGAAACAAGCTGTACAACACTGCGATTGTGTGCGCAGCTTGCCAACTGAGAGAAAACAGTACCTGACCACTCTCCTGCCTTTTCTATTCACATGAACATTCGATTGCAAGCTGTTTTGGACAACTTTCTTTCTCTTCTTGCAAAACACTCGGCAGACCTCCGTGCAGCTTCTAGAACACGATGGGAGATGTTTTTTGTGCTGGCACAGTTTCTCCTTGCCAGACAGAGTGGAAAAGCTTTTTGCTAAGATGTAGACGAGAAGAGAGGCTAAAGACGACGGTACGGTGCTCTGCAGAGCTAAGCACCGCTCCCGGGCGTCTTTCGGCAGAAGGCGCACACCGCAGAGCACTGTGAGCGGCAGAATCGTCTTTGCGCGAAGAAGCAGCTTCTTCGTCTCCGGGAGCCGGAGAGAGCGGCAACTTGGCAAAGGTGATGAAACAAGCTGTACAACACTGCGATTGTGTGCGCAGCTTGCCAACTGAGAGAAAACAGTACCTGACCACTCTCCTGCCTTTTCTATTCACATGAACATTCGATTGCAAGCTGTTTTGGACAACTTTCTTTCTCTTCTTGCAAAACACTCGGCAGACCTCCGTGCAGCCTCTAGAACACGATGGGAGATGTTTTCTGTGCTGGCACAGTTTCTCCTTGCCAGACACAGTGGAAAAGTTTTTGCTAAGATGTAGACGAGAAGAGAGGCTAAAGAAGAAGGTACGGTGCTCTGCAGACCTAAGCACCGCTCCCGGGCCTCCTTCGGCAGGAGGCACACCGCAGAGCACTGTGAGCGGCAGAATCGTCTTTGCGCGAAGAAGCAGCTTCTTCGTCTCCGGAGCCGGAGAGAGCGGCAGCTTCGCAAAGGTGATGAAACAAGCTGTACAACACTGCGATTGTGTGCGCAGCTTGCCAAGTGAGAGAAAACAGTACCTGACCACTCTCCTGCCTTTTCTATTCACATGAACATTGGATTGCAAGCTGTTTTGGACAACTTTCTTTCTCTTCTTGCAAAACACTCGGCAGACCTCCGTGCAACTTCTAGAACACGATGGGAGATGTTTTTTGTGCTGGCACAGTTTCTCCTTGCCAGACAGAGTGGAAAAGCTTTTTGCTAAGATGTAGACGAGAAGAGAGGCTGAAGACGAAGGTACGGTGCTCTGCACAGCTAAGCACCGCTCCCGGACCACTTTCGGCAGAAGGCGCACACCGCAGAGCACTGTGAGCGGCAGAATCGTCTTGGCGCGAAGAAGCAGCTTCTTCGTCTCCGGGAGCCGGAGAGAGCGGCAACTTGGCAAAGGTGATGAAACAAGCTGTACAACACTGCGATTGTGTGCGCAGCTTGCCAAGTGAGAGAAAACAGTACCTGACCACTCTCCTGCCTTTTCTATTCACATGAACATTCGATTGCAAGCTGTTTTGGACAACTTTCTTTCTCTTCTTGCAAAACACTCGACAGACCTCCGTATAACGTCTAGAATACGATGGGAGATGTTTTCTGTGCTGGCACAGTTTCTACTTGCCAGACACAGTGGAAAAGCTTTTTGCTAAGATGTAGACGAGAAGAGAGGCTAAAGACGAAGGTACGGTGCTCTGCAGAGCTAAGCACCGCTCCCGGACCTCTTTTGGCAGAAGGCGCACAATGCAGAGCACTGTGAGCGGCAGAATCGTCTTTGCGCGAAGAAACAGCTTCTTCGTCTCCGGGAGCCGGAGAGAGCGGCAACTTCGCAAAGGTGATGAAACAAGCTGTACAACACTGCGATTGTGTGCGCAGCTTGCCAACGGAGAGAAAACAGTACCTGACCACTCTCCTGCCTTTTCTATTCACATGAACATTCGATTGCAAGCTGTTTTGGACAACTTTCTTTCTCTTCTTGCAAAACACTCGGCAGACCTCCGTGCAGCCTCTAGAACACGATGGGAGATGTTTTCTGTGCTGGCACAGTTTCTCCTTGCCAGACAGAGTGGAAAAGCTTTTTGCTAAGATGTAGACGAGAAGAGAGGCTAAAGACGAAGGTACGGTGCTCTGCAGAGCTAAGCACCGCTCCCGGACCTCTTTCGGCAGAAGGCGCACACCGCAGAGCACTGTGAGCGGCAGAATCGTCTTTGCGCGAAGAAGCAGCTTCTTCGTCTCCTGGAGCCGGAGAGAGCGGCAACTTCGCAAAGGTGATGAAACAAGCTGTACAACACTGCGATTGTGTGCGCAGCTTGCCAACGGAGAGAAAACAGTACCTGACCACTCTCCTGCCTTTTCTATTCACATGAACATTGGATTGCAAGCTGTTTTGGACAACTTTCTTTCTCTTCTTGCAAAACACTCGGCAGACCTCCGTGCAGCCTCTAGAACACGATGGGAGATGTTTTCTGTGCTGGCACAGTTTCTCCATGCCAGACAGAGTGGAAAAGCTTTTTGCTAAGATGTAGACGAGAAGAGAGGCTAAAGACGAAGGTACGGTGCTCTGCAGAGCTAAGCACCGCTCTTGGGCGTCTTTCGGCAGAAGGCGCACACCGCAGAGCACTGTGAGCGGCAGAATCGTCTTTGCGCGAAGAAGCAGCTTCTTCGTCTCCGGGAGCCGGAGAGAGCGGCAACTTGGCAAAGGTGATGAAACAAGCTGTACAACACTGCGATTGTGTGCGCAGCTTGACAACTGAGAGAAAACAGTACCTGACCACTCTCCTGCCTTTTCTATTCACATGAACATTCGATTGCAAGCTGTTTTGGACAACTTTCTTTCTCTTCTTGCAAAACACTCGGCAGACGTCCGTGCAGCCTCTAGAACACGATGGGAGATGTTTTCTGTGCTGGCACAGTTTCTCCTTGCCAGACAGAGTGGAAAAGCTTTTTGCTAAGATGTAGACGAGAAGAGAGGCTAAAGACGAAGGTACGGTGCTCTGCAGAGCTAAGCACCGCTCCCGGACCTCTTTCGGCAGAAGGCGCACACCGCAGAGCACTGTGAGCGGCAGAATCGTCTTTGCGCGAAGAAGCAGCTTCTTCGTCTCCGGGAGCCGGAGAGAGCGGCAACTTGGCAAAGGTGATGAAACAAGCTGTACAACACTGCGATTGTGTGCGCAGCTTGCCAACTGAGAGAAAACAGTACCTGACCACTCTCCTGCCTTTTCTATTCACATGAACATTCGATTGCAAGCTGTTTTGGACAACTTTCTTTCTCTTCTTGCAAAACACTCGGCAGACCTCCGTGCAGCCTCCATAACACGATGGGAGATGTTTTCTGTGCTGGCACAGTTTCTCCATGCCAGACAGAGTGGAAAAGCTTTTTGCTAAGATGTAGACGAGAAGAGAGGCTAAAGACGAAGGTACGGTGCTCTGCAGAGCTAAGCACAGCTCCCGGGCGTCTTTCGGCAGAAGGCGCACAATGCAGAGCACTGTGAGCGGCAGAATCGTCTTTGCGCGAAAAAGCAGCTTCTTCGTCTCCGGGAGCCGGAGAGAGCGGCAACTTGGCAAAGGTGATGAAACAAGCTGTACAACACTGCGATTGTGTGCGCAGCTTGCCAACTGAGAGAAAACAGTACCTGACCACTCTCCTGCCTTTTCTATTCACATGAACATTCGATTGCAAGCTGTTTTGGACAACTTTCTTTCTCTTCTTGCAAAACACTCGGCAGACCTCCGTGCAGCCTCTAGAACACGATGGGAGATGTTTTCTGTCCTGGCAAAGTTTCTCCTTGCCAGACAGAGTGGAAAAGCTTTTTGCAAAGATGTAGACGAGAAGAGAGGCTAAAGACGAAGGTACGGTGCTCTGCAGAGCTAAGCACCGCTCCCGGACCTCTTTCGGCAGAAGGCGCACACCGCAGAGCACTGTGAGCGGCAAAATTGTCTTTGCGCGAAGAAGCAGCTTCTTCGTCTCCGGGAGCCGGAGAGAGCGGCAACCTCGCAAAGGTGATGAAACAAGCTGTACAACACTGCGATTGTGTGCGCAGCTTGCCAACTGAGGAAAAACAATACCTGACCACTCTCCTGCCTTTTCTATTCACATGAACATTCGATTGCAAGCTGTTTTGGACAACTTTCTTTCTCTTCTTGTAAAACACTCGGCCGACCACCGTGCAGCTTCTAGAACACGATGGGAGATGTTTTTTGTTCTGGCACAGTTTCTCCTTGCCAGACAGAGTGGAAAAGCTTTTTGCTAAGATGTAGACGAGAAGAGAGGCTAAAGACGAAGGTACGGTGCTCTGCAGAGCTAAGCACCGCTCCCGGACCTCTTTCGGCAGAAGGCGCACACCGCAGAGCACTGTGAGCGGCAGAATCGTCTTTGCGCGAAGAAGCAGCTTCTTCGTCTCCGGGAGCCGGAGAGAGCGGCAACTTGGCAAAGGTGATGAAACAAGCTGTACAACACTGCGATTGTGTGCGCAGCTTGCCAACTGAGAGAAAACAGTACCTGACCACTCTCCTGCCTTTTCTATTCACATGAACATTCGATTGCAAGCTGTTTTGGACAACTTTCTTTCTCTTCTTGCAAAACACTCGGCAGACCTCCGTGCAGCCTCTAGAACACGATGGGAGATGTTTTCTGTGCTGGCACAGTTTCTCCTTGCCAGACAGAGTGGAAAAGCTTTTTGCTAAGATGTAGACGAGAAGAGAGGCTAAAGAAGTAGGTACGGTGCTTTGCAGACCTAAGCACCGCTCCCGGGCCTCTTTCGGCAGGAGGCACACACCGCAGAGCACTGTGAGCGGCAGAATCGTCTTTGCGCGAAGAAGCAGCTTCTTCGTCTCCGGGAGCCGGAGAGAGCGGCAGCATGGTAAAGGTGATGAAACAAGCTGTACAAACACTGCGATTGTGTGCGCAGCTTGCCAACTGAGAGAAAACAGTACCTGACCACTCTCCTGCCTTTTCTATTCACATGAACATTCAATTGCAAGCTGTTTTGGACAACTTTCTTTCTCTTCTTGCAAAACACTCGGCAGACCTCCGTGCAGCCTCTAGAACACGATGGGAGATGTTTTCTGTGCTGGCACAGTTTCTCCTTGCTAGACAGAGTGGAAAAGCTTTTTGCTAAGATGTAGACGAGAAGAGAGGCTAAAGACGAAGGTACGGTGCTCTGCAGAGCTAAGCACCGCTCCCGGGCGTCTTTCGGCAGAAGGCGCACACCGCAGAGCACTGTGAGCGGCAGAATCGTCTTTGCGCGAAGAAGCAGCTTCTTCGTCTCCGGGAGCCGGAGAGAGCGGCAGCTTCGCAAAGGTGATGAAACAAGCTGTACAACACTGCGATTGTGTGCGCAGCTTGCCAAGTGAGAGAAAACAGTACCTGACCACTCTCCTGCCTTTTCTATTCACATGAACATTCGATTGCAAGCTGTTTTGGACAACTTTCTTTCTCTTCTTGCAAAACACTCGGCAGACCTCCGTGCAGCCTCTAGAACACGATGGGAGATGTTTTCTGTGCTGGCACAGTTTCTCCTTGCCAGACAGAGTGGAAAAGCTTTTTGCTAAGATGTAGACGAGAAGAGAGGCTAAAGACGAAGGTACGGTGCTCTGCAGAGCTAAGCACCGCTCCCGGGCGTCTTTCGGCAGAAGGCGCACACCGCAGAGCACTGTGAGCGGCAGAATCGTCTTTGCGCGAAGAAGCAGCTTCTTCGTCTCCGGGAGCCGGAGAGAGCGGCAACTTCGCAAAGGTGATGAAACAAGCTGTACAACACTGCGATTGTGTGCGCAGCTTGCCAACTGAGAGAAAACAGTACCTGACCACTCTCCTGCCTTTTCTATTCACATGAACATTCGATTGCAAGCTGTTTTGGACAACTTTCTTTCTCTTCTTGCAAAACACTCGGCAGACCTCCGTGCAGCTTCTAGAACACGATGGGAGATGTTTTTTGTGCTGGCACAGTTTCTCCTTGCCAGACAGAGTGGAAAAGCTTTTTGCTAAGATGTAGACGAGAAGAGAGGCTAAAGACGACGGTACGGTGCTCTGCAGAGCTAAGCACCGCTCCCGGGCGTCTTTCGGCAGAAGGCGCACACCGCAGAGCACTGTGAGCGGCAGAATCGTCTTTGCGCGAAGAAGCAGCTTCTTCGTCTCCGGGAGCCGGAGAGAGCGGCAACTTGGCAAAGGTGATGAAACAAGCTGTACAACACTGCGATTGTGTGCGCAGCTTGCCAACTGAGAGAAAACAGTACCTGACCACTCTCCTGCCTTTTCTATTCACATGAACATTCGATTGCAAGCTGTTTTGGACAACTTTCTTTCTCTTCTTGCAAAACACTCGGCAGACCTCCGTGCAGCCTCTAGAACACGATGGGAGATGTTTTCTGTGCTGGCACAGTTTCTCCTTGCCAGACACAGTGGAAAAGTTTTTGCTAAGATGTAGACGAGAAGAGAGGCTAAAGAAGAAGGTACGGTGCTCTGCAGACCTAAGCACCGCTCCCGGGCCTCCTTCGGCAGGAGGCACACCGCAGAGCACTGTGAGCGGCAGAATCGTCTTTGCGCGAAGAAGCAGCTTCTTCGTCTCCGGAGCCGGAGAGAGCGGCAGCTTCGCAAAGGTGATGAAACAAGCTGTACAACACTGCGATTGTGTGCGCAGCTTGCCAAGTGAGAGAAAACAGTACCTGACCACTCTCCTGCCTTTTCTATTCACATGAACATTGGATTGCAAGCTGTTTTGGACAACTTTCTTTCTCTTCTTGCAAAACACTCGGCAGACCTCCGTGCAACTTCTAGAACACGATGGGAGATGTTTTTTGTGCTGGCACAGTTTCTCCTTGCCAGACAGAGTGGAAAAGCTTTTTGCTAAGATGTAGACGAGAAGAGAGGCTGAAGACGAAGGTACGGTGCTCTGCACAGCTAAGCACCGCTCCCGGACCACTTTCGGCAGAAGGCGCACACCGCAGAGCACTGTGAACGGCAGAATCGTCTTGGCGCGAAGAAGCAGCTTCTTCGTCTCCGGGAGCCGGAGAGAGCGGCAACTTGGCAAAGGTGATGAAACAAGCTGTACAACACTGCGATTGTGTGCGCAGCTTGCCAAGTGAGAGAAAACAGTACCTGACCACTCTCCTGCCTTTTCTATTCACATGAACATTCGATTGCAAGCTGTTTTGGACAACTTTCTTTCTCTTCTTGCAAAACACTCGGCAGACCTCCGTATAACGTCTAGAATACGATGGGAGATGTTTTCTGTGCTGGCACAGTTTCTACTTGCCAGACACAGTGGAAAAGCTTTTTGCTAAGATGTAGACGAGAAGAGAGGCTAAAGACGAAGGTACGGTGCTCTGCAGAGCTAAGCACCGCTCCCGGACCTCTTTTGGCAGAAGGCGCACAATGCAGAGCACTGTGAGCGGCAGAATCGTCTTTGCGCGAAGAAACAGCTTCTTCGTCTCCGGGAGCCGGAGAGAGCGGCAACTTCGCAAAGGTGATGAAACAAGCTGTACAACACTGCGATTGTGTGCGCAGCTTGCCAACGGAGAGAAAACAGTACCTGACCACTCTCCTGCCTTTTCTATTCACATGAACATTCGATTGCAAGCTGTTTTGGACAACTTTCTTTCTCTTCTTGCAAAACACTAGGCAGACCTCCGTGCAGCCTCTAGAACACGATGGGAGATGTTTTCTGTGCTGGCACAGTTTCTCCTTGCCAGACAGAGTGGAAAAGCTTTTTGCTAAGATGTAGACGAGAAGAGAGGCTAAAGACGAAGGTACGGTGCTCTGCAGAGCTAAGCACCGCTCCCGGACCTCTTTCGGCAGAAGGCGCACACCGCAGAGCACTGTGAGCGGCAGAATCGTCTTTGCGCGAAGAAGCAGCTTCTTCGTCTCCTGGAGCCGGAGAGAGCGGCAACTTCGCAAAGGTGATGAAACAAGCTGTACAACACTGCGATTGTGTGCGCAGCTTGCCAACGGAGAGAAAACAGTACCTGACCACTCTCCTGCCTTTTCTATTCACATGAACATTGGATTGCAAGCTGTTTTGGACAACTTTCTTTCTCTTCTTGCAAAACACTCGGCAGACCTCCGTGCAGCCTCTAGAACACGATGGGAGATGTTTTCTGTGCTGGCACAGTTTCTCCATGCCAGACAGAGTGGAAAAGCTTTTTGCTAAGATGTAGACGAGAAGAGAGGCTAAAGACGAAGGTACGGTGCTCTGCAGAGCTAAGCACCGCTCTTGGGCGTCTTTCGGCAGAAGGCGCACACCGCAGAGCACTGTGAGCGGCAGAATCGTCTTTGCGCGAAGAAGCAGCTTCTTCGTCTCCGGGAGCCGGAGAGAGCGGCAACTTGGCAAAGGTGATGAAACAAGCTGTACAACACTGCGATTGTGTGCGCAGCATGACAACTGTGAGAAAACAGTACCTGACCACTCTCCTGCATTTTCTAATCACATGAACATTCAATTGCAAGCTGTTTTGGACAACTTTCTTTCTCTTCTTGCAAAACACTCGGCAGACCTCCGTGCAGCCTCTAGAACACGATGGGAGATGTTTTCTGTGCTGGCACAGTTTCTCCTTGCCAGACAGAGTGGAAAAGCTTTTTGCTAGGATGTAGACGAGAAGAGAGGGTAAAGACGAAGGTACGGTGCTCTGCAGAGCTAAGCACCGCTCCCGGGCGTCTTTCGGCAGAAGGCGCACACCGCAGAGCACTGTAGGCGGCAGAATCGTCTTTGGGCGAAGAAGCAGCTTCTTCGTCTCCGGGAGCCGGAGAGAGCGGCAACTTGGCAAAGGTGATGAAACAAGCTGTACAACACTGCGATTGTGTGCGCAGCTTGCCAACGGAGAGAAAACAGTACCTGACCACTCTCCTGCCTTTTCTATTCACATGAACATTCGATTGCAAGCTGTTTTGGACAACTTTCTTTCTCTTCTTGCAAAACACTCGGCAGACCTCCGTATAGCGTCTAGAATACGATGGGAGATGTTTTCTGTGCTGGCACAGTTTCTACTTGCCAGACACAGTGGAAAAGCTTTTTGCTAAGATGTAGACGAGAAGAGAGGCTAAAGACGAAGGTACGGTGCTCTGCAGAGCTAAGCACCGCTCCCGGACCTCTTTCGGCAGAAGGCGCACAATGCAGAGCACTGTGAGCGGCAGAATCGTCTTTGCGCGAAGAAACAGCTTCTTCGTCTCCGGGAGCCGGAGAGAGCGGCAACTTGGCAAAGGTGATGAAACAAGCTGTACAACACTGCGATTGTGTGCGCAGCTTGCCAAGTGAGAGAAAACAGTACCTGACCACTCTCCTGCCTTTTCTATTCACATGAACATTGGATTGCAAGCTGTTTTGGACAACTTTCTTTCTCTTCTTGCAAAACACTCGGCAGACCTCCGTGCAGCCTCTAGAACACGATGGGAGATGTTTTCTGTGCTGGCACAGTTTCTCCTTGCCAGACAGAGTGGAAAAGCTTTTTGCTAAGATGTAGACGAGAAGAGAGGCTAAAGACGAAGGTACGGTGCTCTGCAGAGCTAAGCACCGCTCCCGGGCGTCTTTCGGCAGAAGGCGCACACCGCAGAGCACTGTGAGCGGCAGAATCGTCTTTGCGCGAAGAAGCAGCTTCTTCGTCTCCGGGAGCCGGAGAGAGCGGCAACTTGGCAAAGGTGATGAAACAAGCTGTACAACACTGCGATTGTGTGCGCAGCTTGCCAACGGAGAGAAAACAGTACCTGACCACTCTCCTGCCTTTTCTATTCACATGAACATTGGATTGCAAGCTGTTTTGGACAACTTTCTTTCTCTTCTTGCAAAACACTCGGCAGACCTCCGTGCAGCCTCTAGAACACGATGGGAGATGTTTTCTGTGCTGGCACAGTTTCTCCTTGCCAGACAGAGTGGAAAAGCTTTTTGCTAAGATGTAGACGAGAGCAGACGCTAAAGACGAAGGTACGGTGCTCTGCAGAGCTAAGCACCGCTCCCGGGCGTCTTTCGGCAGAAGGCGCACACCGCAGAGCACTGTGAGCGGCAGAATCGTCTTTGCGCGAAGAAGCAGCTTCTTCGTCTCCGGGAGTCGGAGAGAGCGGCAACTTCGCAAAGGTGATGAAACAAGCTGTACAACACTGCGATTGTGTGCGCAGCTTGCCAACTGAGAGAAAACAGTACCTGACCACTCTCCTGCCTTTTCTATTCACATGAACATTCGATTGCAAGCTGTTTTGAACAACTTTCTTTCTCTTCTTGCAAAACACTCGGCAGACCTCCGTGCAGCCTCTAGAACACGATGGGAGATGTTTTCTGTGCTGGCACAGTTTCTCCTTGCCAGACAGAGTGGAAAAGCTTTTTGCTAAGATGTAGACGAGAAGAGAGGCTAAAGAAGAAGGTACGGTGCTTTGCAGACCTAAGCACCCCTCCCGGGTCTCTTTCGGCAGGAGGCACACACCGCAGAGCACTGTGAGCGGCAGAATCGTCTTTGCGCGAAGAAGCAGCTTCTTCGTCTCCGGGAGCCGGAGAGAGCGGCAGCTTGGCAAAGGTGATGAAACAAGCTGTACAACACTGCGATTGTGTGCGCAGCTTGGCAACTGAGAGAAAACAGTACCTGACCACTCTCCTGCCTTTTCTATTCACATGAACATTCGATTGCAAGCTGTTTTGGACAACTTTCTTTCTCTTCTTGCAAAACACTCGGCAGACCTCCGTGCAGCCTCTAGAACACGATGGGAGATGTTTTCTGTGCTGGCACAGTTTCTCCTTGCCAGACAGAGTGGAAAAGCTTTTTGCTAAGATGTAGACGAGAAGAGAGGCTAAAGACGAAGGTACGGTGCTCTGCAGAGCTAAGCACCGCTCCCGGGCGTCTTTCGGCAGAAGGCGCACAATGCAGAGCACTGTGAGCGGCAGAATCGTCTTTGCGCGAAGAAGCAGCTTCTTCGTCTCCGGGAGCCGGAGAGAGCGGCAGCTTCGCAAAGGTGATGAAACAAGCTGTACAACACTGCGATTGTGTGCGCAGCTTGCCAAGTGAGAGAAAACAGTACCTGACCACTCTCCTGCCTTTTCTATTCACATGAACATTCGATTGCAAGCTGTTTTGGACAACTTTCTTTCTCTTCTTGCAAAACACTCGGCAGACCTCCGTGCAGCCTCTAGAACACGATGGGAGATGTTTTCTGTGCTGGCACAGTTTCTACTTGCCAGACAGAGTGGAAAAGATTTTTGCTAAGATGTAGACGAGAAGAGAGGCTAAAGACGAAGGTACGGTGCTCTGCAGAGCTAAGCACCGCTCCCGGTCGTCTTTCGGCAGAAGGCGCACACCGCAGAGCACTGTGAGCGGCAGAATCGTCTTTGCGCGAAGAAGCAGCTTCTTCGTCTCCGGGAGCCGGAGAGAGCGGCAACTTGTCAAAGGTGATGAAACAAGCTGTACAACACTGCGATTGTGTGCGCAGCTTGCCAAGTGAGAGAAAACAGTACCTGACCACTCTCCTGCCTTTTCTATTCACATGAACATTGGATTGCAAGCTGTTTTGGACAACTTTCTTTCTCTTCTTGCAAAACACTCGGCAGACCTCCGTGCAGCTTCTAGAACACGATGGGAGATGTTTTTTGTGCTGGCACAGTTTCTCCTTGCCAGACAGAGTGGAAAAGCTTTTTGCTAAGATGTAGACGAGAAGAGAGGCTAAAGACGACGGTACGGTGCTCTGCAGAGCTAAGCACCGCTCCCGGGCGTCTTTCGGCAGAAGGCGCACACCGCAGAGCACTGTGAGCGGCAGAATCGTCTTTGCGCGAAGAAGCAGCTTCTTCGTCTCCGGGAGCCGGAGAGAGCGGCAACTTCGCAAAGGTGATGAAACAAGCTGTACAACACTGCGATTGTGTGCGCAGCTTGCCAACTGAGAGAAAACAGTACCTGACCACTCTCCTGCCTTTTCTATTCACATGAACATTCGATTGCAAGCTGTTTTGGACAACTTTCTTTCTCTTCTTGCAAAACACTAGGCAGACCTCCGTGCAGCCTCTAGAACACGATGGGAGATGTTTTCTGTGCTGGCACAGTTTCTCCTTGCCAGACAGAGTGGAAAAGCTTTTTGCTAAGATGTAGACGAGAAGAGAGGCTAAAGAAGAAGGTACGGTGCTTTGCAGACCTAAGCACCGCTCCCGGGCCTCTTTCGGCAGGAGGCCCACACCGCAGAGCACTGTGAGCGGCAGAATCGTCTTTGCGCGAAGAAGCAGCTTCTTCGTCTCCGGAGCCGGAGAGAGCGGCAGCTTCGCAAAGGTGATGAAACAAGCTGTACAACACTGCGATTGTGTGCGCAGCTTGCCAAGTGAGAGAAAACAGTACCTGACCACTCTCCTGCCTTTTCTATTCACATGAACATTGGATTGCAAGCTGTTTTGGACAACTTTCTTTCTCTTCTTGCAAAACACTCGGCAGACCTCCGTGCAGCCTCTAGAACACGATGGGAGATGTTTTCTGTGCTGGCACAGTTTCTCCTTGCCAGACAGAGTGGAAAAGCTTTTTGCTAAGATGTAGACGAGAAGAGAGGCTAAAGACGAAGGTACGGTGCTCTGCAGAGCTAAGCACCGCTCCCGGGCGTCTTTCGGCAGAAGGCGCACACCGCAGAGCACTGTGAGCGGCAGAATCGTCTTTGCGCGAAGAAGCAGCTTCTTCGTCTCCGGGAGCCGGAGAGAGCGGCAACTTGGCAAAGGTGATGAAACAAGCTGTACAACACTGCGATTGTGTGCGCAGCTTGCCAAGTGAGAGAAAACAGTACCTGACCACTCTCCTGCCTTTTCTATTCACATGAACATTCGATTGCAAGCTGTTTTGGACAACTTTCTTTCTCTTCTTGCAAAACACTCGGCAGACCTCCGTGCAGCCTCTAGAACACGATGGGAGATGTTTTCTGTGCTGGCACAGTTTCTCCTTGCCAGACAGAGTGGAAAAGCTTTTTGCAAAGATGTAGACGAGAAGAGAGGCTAAAGACGAAGGTACGGTGCTCTGCAGAGCTAAGCACCGCTCCCGGACCTCTTTCGGCAGAAGGCGCACACCGCAGAGCACTGTGAGCGGCAAAATCGTCTTTGCGCGAAGAAGCAGCTTCTTCGTCTCCGGGAGCCGGAGAGAGCGGCAACCTCGCAAAGGTGATGAAACAAGCTGTACAACACTGCGATTGTGTGCGCAGCTTGCCAACTGAGGAAAAACAATACCTGACCACTCTCCTGCCTTTTCTATTCACATGAACATTGGATTGCAAGCTGTTTTGGACAACTTTCTTTCTCTTCTTGTAAAACACTCGGCAGACCACCGTGCAGCTTCTAGAACACGATGGGAGATGTTTTTTGTTCTGGCACAGTTTCTCCTTGCCAGACAGAGTGGAAAAGCTTTTTGCTAAGATGTAGACGAGAAGAGAGGCTAAAGACGAAGGTACGGTGCTCTGCAGAGCTAAGCACCGCTCCCGGACCTCTTTCGGCAGAAGGCGCACACCGCAGAGCACTGTGAGCGGCAGAATCGTCTTTGCGCGAAGAAGCAGCTTCTTCGTCTCCGGGAGCCGGAGAGAGCGGCAACTTCGCAAAGGTGATGAAACAAGCTGTACAACACTGCGATTGTGTGCGCAGCTTGCCAACTGAGAGAAAACAGTACCTGACCACTCTCCTGCCTTTTCTATTCACATGAACATTCGATTGCAAGCTGTTTTGGACAACTTTCTTTCTCTTCTTGCAAAACACTCGGCAGACCTCCGTGCAGCCTCTAGAACACGATGGGAGATGTTTTCTGTGCTGGCACAGTTTCTCCTTGCCAGACAGAGTGGAAAAGCTTTTTGCTAAGATGTAGACGAGAAGAGAGGCTAAAGAAGTAGGTACGGTGCTTTGCAGACCTAAGCACCCCTCCCGGGCCTCTTTCGGCAGGAGGCACACACCGCAGAGCACTGTGAGCGGCAGAATCGTCTTTGCGCGAAGAAGCAGCTTCTTCGTCTCCGGGAGCCGGAGAGAGCGGCAGCTTGGTAAAGGTGATGAAACAAGCTGTACAAACACTGCGATTGTGTGCGCAGCTTGCCAACTGAGAGAAAACAGTACCTGACCACTCTCCTGCCTTTTCTATTCACATGAACATTCAATTGCAAGCTGTTTTGGACAACTTTCTTTCTCTTCTTGCAAAACACTCGGCAGACCTCCGTGCAGCCTCTAGAACACGATGGGAGATGTTTTCTGTGCTGGCACAGTTTCTCCTTGCCAGACAGAGTGGAAAAGCTTTTTGCTAAGATGTAGACGAGAAGAGAGGCTAAAGAAGAAGGTACGGTGCTTTGCAGACCTAAGCACCCCTCCCGGGTCTCTTTCGGCAGGAGGCACACACCGCAGAGCACTGTGAGCGGCAGAATCGTCTTTGCGCGAAGAAGCAGCTTCTTCGTCTCCGGGAGCCGGAGAGAGCGGCAGCTTGGCAAAGGTGATGAAACAAGCTGTACAACACTGCGATTGTGTGCGCAGCTTGGCAACTGAGAGAAAACAGTACCTGACCACTCTCCTGCCTTTTCTATTCACATGAACATTCGATTGCAAGCTGTTTTGGACAACTTTCTTTCTCTTCTTGCAAAACACTCGGCAGACCTCCGTGCAGCCTCTAGAACACGATGGGAGATGTTTTCTGTGCTGGCACAGTTTCTCCTTGCCAGACAGAGTGGAAAAGCTTTTTGCTAAGATGTAGACGAGAAGAGAGGCTAAAGACGAAGGTACGGTGCTCTGCAGAGCTAAGCACCGCTCCCGGGCGTCTTTCGGCAGAAGGCGCACAATGCAGAGCACTGTGAGCGGCAGAATCGTCTTTGCGCGAAGAAGCAGCTTCTTCGTCTCCGGGAGCCGGAGAGAGCGGCAGCTTCGCAAAGGTGATGAAACAAGCTGTACAACACTGCGATTGTGTGCGCAGCTTGCCAAGTGAGAGAAAACAGTACCTGACCACTCTCCTGCCTTTTCTATTCACATGAACATTCGATTGCAAGCTGTTTTGGACAACTTTCTTTCTCTTCTTGCAAAACACTCGGCAGACCTCCGTGCAGCCTCTAGAACACGATGGGAGATGTTTTCTGTGCTGGCACAGTTTCTACTTGCCAGACAGAGTGGAAAAGATTTTTGCTAAGATGTAGACGAGAAGAGAGGCTAAAGACGAAGGTACGGTGCTCTGCAGAGCTAAGCACCGCTCCCGGTCGTCTTTCGGCAGAAGGCGCACACCGCAGAGCACTGTGAGCGGCAGAATCGTCTTTGCGCGAAGAAGCAGCTTCTTCGTCTCCGGGAGCCGGAGAGAGCGGCAACTTGTCAAAGGTGATGAAACAAGCTGTACAACACTGCGATTGTGTGCGCAGCTTGCCAAGTGAGAGAAAACAGTACCTGACCACTCTCCTGCCTTTTCTATTCACATGAACATTGGATTGCAAGCTGTTTTGGACAACTTTCTTTCTCTTCTTGCAAAACACTCGGCAGACCTCCGTGCAGCTTCTAGAACACGATGGGAGATGTTTTTTGTGCTGGCACAGTTTCTCCTTGCCAGACAGAGTGGAAAAGCTTTTTGCTAAGATGTAGACGAGAAGAGAGGCTAAAGACGACGGTACGGTGCTCTGCAGAGCTAAGCACCGCTCCCGGGCGTCTTTCGGCAGAAGGCGCACACCGCAGAGCACTGTGAGCGGCAGAATCGTCTTTGCGCGAAGAAGCAGCTTCTTCGTCTCCGGGAGCCGGAGAGAGCGGCAACTTCGCAAAGGTGATGAAACAAGCTGTACAACACTGCGATTGTGTGCGCAGCTTGCCAACTGAGAGAAAACAGTACCTGACCACTCTCCTGCCTTTTCTATTCACATGAACATTCGATTGCAAGCTGTTTTGGACAACTTTCTTTCTCTTCTTGCAAAACACTAGGCAGACCTCCGTGCAGCCTCTAGAACACGATGGGAGATGTTTTCTGTGCTGGCACAGTTTCTCCTTGCCAGACAGAGTGGAAAAGCTTTTTGCTAAGATGTAGACGAGAAGAGAGGCTAAAGAAGAAGGTACGGTGCTTTGCAGACCTAAGCACCGCTCCCGGGCCTCTTTCGGCAGGAGGCCCACACCGCAGAGCACTGTGAGCGGCAGAATCGTCTTTGCGCGAAGAAGCAGCTTCTTCGTCTCCGGAGCCGGAGAGAGCGGCAGCTTCGCAAAGGTGATGAAACAAGCTGTACAACACTGCGATTGTGTGCGCAGCTTGCCAAGTGAGAGAAAACAGTACCTGACCACTCTCCTGCCTTTTCTATTCACATGAACATTGGATTGCAAGCTGTTTTGGACAACTTTCTTTCTCTTCTTGCAAAACACTCGGCAGACCTCCGTGCAACTTCTAGAACACGATGGGAGATGTTTTTTGTGCTGGCACAGTTTCTCCTTGACAGACAGAGTGGAAAAGCTTTTTGCTAAGATGTAGACGAGAAGAGAGGCTGAAGACGAAGGTACGGTGCTCTGCACAGCTAAGCACCGCTCCCGGACCACTTTCGGCAGAAGGCGCACACCGCAGAGCACTGTGAGCGGCAGAATCGTCTTGGCGCGAAGAAGCAGCTTCTTCGTCTCCGGGAGCCGGAGAGAGCGGCAACTTGGCAAAGGTGATGAAACAAGCTGTACAACACTGCGATTGTGTGCGCAGCTTGCCAAGTGAGAGAAAACAGTACCTGACCACTCTCCTGCCTTTTCTATTCACATGAACATTCGATTGCAAGCTGTTTTGGACAACTTTCTTTCTCTTCTTGCAAAACACTCGGCAGACCTCCGTATAACGTCTAGAATACGATGGGAGATGTTTTCTGTGCTGGCACAGTTTCTACTTGCCAGACACAGTGGAAAAGCTTTTTGCTAAGATGTAGACGAGAAGAGAGGCTAAAGACGAAGGTACGGTGCTCTGCAGAGCTAAGCACCGCTCCCGGACCTCTTTCGGCAGAAGGCGCACACCGCAGAGCACTGTGAGCGGCAAAATCGTCTTTGCGCGAAGAAGCAGCTTCTTCGTCTCCGGGAGCCGGAGAGAGCGGCAACCTCGCAAAGGTGATGAAACAAGCTGTACAACACTGCGATTGTGTGCGCAGCTTGCCAACTGAGGAAAAACAATACCTGACCACTCTCCTGCCTTTTCTATTCACATGAACATTCGATTGCAAGCTGTTTTGGACAACTTTCTTTCTCTTCTTGTAAAACACTCGGCAGACCACCGTGCAGCTTCTAGAACACGATGGGAGATGTTTTTTGTTCTGGCACAGTTTCTCCTTGCCAGACAGAGTGGAAAAGCTTTTTGCTAAGATGTAGACGAGAAGAGAGGCTAAAGACGAAGGTACGGTGCTCTGCAGAGCTAAGCACCGCTCCCGGACCTCTTTCGGCAGAAGGCGCACACCGCAGAGCACTGTGAGCGGCAGAATCGTCTTTGCGCGAAGAAGCAGCTTCTTCGTCTCCGGGAGCCGGAGAGAGCGGCAACTTGGCAAAGGTGATGAAACAAGCTGTACAACACTGCGATTGTGTGCGCAGCTTGCCAACTGAGAGAAAACAGTACCTGACCACTCTCCTGCCTTTTCTATTCACATGAACATTCGATTGCAAGCTGTTTTGGACAACTTTCTTTCTCTTCTTGCAAAACACTCGGCAGACCTCCGTGCAGCCTCTAGAACACGATGGGAGATGTTTTCTGTGCTGGCACAGTTTCTCCTTGCCAGACAGAGTGGAAAAGCTTTTTGCTAAGATGTAGACGAGAAGAGAGGCTAAAGAAGTAGGTACGGTGCTTTGCAGACCTAAGCACCGCTCCCGGGCCTCTTTCGGCAGGAGGCACACACCGCAGAGCACTGTGAGCGGCAGAATCGTCTTTGCGCGAAGAAGCAGCTTCTTCGTCTCCGGGAGCCGGAGAGAGCGGCAGCATGGTAAAGGTGATGAAACAAGCTGTACAAACACTGCGATTGTGTGCGCAGCTTGCCAACTGAGAGAAAACAGTACCTGACCACTCTCCTGCCTTTTCTATTCACATGAACATTCAATTGCAAGCTGTTTTGGACAACTTTCTTTCTCTTCTTGCAAAACACTCGGCAGACCTCCGTGCAGCCTCTAGAACACGATGGGAGATGTTTTCTGTGCTGGCACAGTTTCTCCTTGCCAGACAGAGTGGAAAAGCTTTTTGCTAAGATGTAGACGAGAAGAGAGGCTAAAGACGAAGGTACGGTGCTCTGCAGAGCTAAGCACCGCTCCCGGGCGTCTTTCGGCAGAAGGCGCACACCGCAGAGCACTGTGAGCGGCAGAATCGTCTTTGCGCGAAGAAGCAGCTTCTTCGTCTCCGGGAGCCGGAGAGAGCGGCAGCTTCGCAAAGGTGATGAAACAAGCTGTACAACACTGCGATTGTGTGCGCAGCTTGCCAAGTGAGAGAAAACAGTACCTGACCACTCTCCTGCCTTTTCTATTCACATGAACATTCGATTGCAAGCTGTTTTGGACAACTTTCTTTCTCTTCTTGCAAAACACTCGGCAGACCTCCGTGCAGCCTCTAGAACACGATGGGAGATGTTTTCTGTGCTGGCACAGTTTCTCCTTGCCAGACAGAGTGGAAAAGCTTTTTGCTAAGATGTAGACGAGAAGAGAGGCTAAAGACGAAGGTACGGTGCTCTGCAGAGCTAAGCACCGCTCCCGGGCGTCTTTCGGCAGAAGGCGCACACCGCAGAGCACTGTGAGCGGCAGAATCGTCTTTGCGCGAAGAAGCAGCTTCTTCGTCTCCGGGAGCCGGAGAGAGCGGCAACTTCGCAAAGGTGATGAAACAAGCTGTACAACACTGCGATTGTGTGCGCAGCTTGCCAAGTGAGAGAAAACAGTACCTGACCACTCTCCTGCCTTTTCTATTCACATGAACATTCGATTGCAAGCTGTTTTGGACAACTTTCTTTCTCTTCTTGCAAAACACTCGGCAGACCTCCGTGCAGCTTCTAGAACACGATGGGAGATGTTTTTTGTGCTGGCACAGTTTCTCCTTGCCAGACAGAGTGGAAAAGCTTTTTGCTAAGATGTAGACGAGAAGAGAGGCTAAAGACGACGGTACGGTGCTCTGCAGAGCTAAGCACCGCTCCCGGGCGTCTTTCGGCAGAAGGCGCACACCGCAGAGCACTGTGAGCGGCAGAATCGTCTTTGCGCGAAGAAGCAGCTTCTTCGTCTCCGGGAGCCGGAGAGAGCGGCAACTTGGCAAAGGTGATGAAACAAGCTGTACAACACTGCGATTGTGTGCGCAGCTTGCCAACTGAGAGAAAACAGTACCTGACCACTCTCCTGCCTTTTCTATTCACATGAACATTCGATTGCAAGCTGTTTTGGACAACTTTCTTTCTCTTCTTGCAAAACACTCGGCAGACCTCCGTGCAGCCTCTAGAACACGATGGGAGATGTTTTCTGTGCTGGCACAGTTTCTCCTTGCCAGACACAGAGGAAAAGTTTTTGCTAAGATGTAGACGAGAAGAGAGGCTAAAGACGAAGGTACGGTGCTCTGCAGACCTAAGCACCGCTCCCGGGCCTCCTTCGGCAGGAGGCACACCGCAGAGCACTGTGAGCGGCAGAATCGTCTTTGCGCGAAGAAGCAGCTTCTTCGTCTCCGGAGCCGGAGAGAGCGGCAGCTTCGCAAAGGTGATGAAACAAGCTGTACAACACTGCGATTGTGTGCGCAGCTTGCCAAGTGAGAGAAAACAGTACCTGACCACTCTCCTGCCTTTTCTATTCACATGAACATTGGATTGCAAGCTGTTTTGGACAACTTTCTTTCTCTTCTTGCAAAACACTCGGCAGACCTCCGTGCAACTTCTAGAACACGATGGGAGATGTTTTTTGTGCTGGCACAGTTTCTCCTTGCCAGACAGAGTGGAAAAGCTTTTTGCTAAGATGTAGACGAGAAGAGAGGCTGAAGACGAAGGTACGGTGCTCTGCACAGCTAAGCACCGCTCCCGGACCACTTTCGGCAGAAGGCGCACACCGCAGAGCACTGTGAGCGGCAGAATCGTCTTGGCGCGAAGAAGCAGCTTCTTCGTCTCCGGGAGCCGGAGAGAGCGGCAACTTGGCAAAGGTGATGAAACAAGCTGTACAACACTGCGATTGTGTGCGCAGCTTGCCAAGTGAGAGAAAACAGTACCTGACCACTCTCCTGCCTTTTCTATTCACATGAACATTCGATTGCAAGCTGTTTTGGACAACTTTCTTTCTCTTCTTGCAAAACACTCGGCAGACCTCCGTATAACGTCTAGAATACGATGGGAGATGTTTTCTGTGCTGGCACAGTTTCTACTTGCCAGACACAGTGGAAAAGCTTTTTGCTAAGATGTAGACGAGAAGAGAGGCTAAAGACGAAGGTACGGTGCTCTGCAGAGCTAAGCACCGCTCCCGGACCTCTTTTGGCAGAAGGCGCACAATGCAGAGCACTGTGAGCGGCAGAATCGTCTTTGCGCGAAGAAACAGCTTCTTCGTCTCCGGGAGCCGGAGAGAGCGGCAACTTCGCAAAGGTGATGAAACAAGCTGTACAACACTGCGATTGTGTGCGCAGCTTGCCAACGGAGAGAAAACAGTACCTGACCACTCTCCTGCCTTTTCTATTCACATGAACATTCGATTGCAAGCTGTTTTGGACAACTTTCTTTCTCTTCTTGCAAAACACTCGGCAGACCTCCGTGCAGCCTCTAGAACACGATGGGAGATGTTTTCTGTGCTGGCACAGTTTCTCCTTGCCAGACAGAGTGGAAAAGCTTTTTGCTAAGATGTAGACGAGAAGAGAGGCTAAAGACGAAGGTACGGTGCTCTGCAGAGCTAAGCACCGCTCCCGGACCTCTTTCGGCAGAAGGCGCACACCGCAGAGCACTGTGAGCGGCAGAATCGTCTTTGCGCGAAGAAGCAGCTTCTTCGTCTCCGGGAGCCGGAGAGAGCGGCAACTTCGCAAAGGTGATGAAACAAGCTGTACAACACTGCGATTGTGTGCGCAGCTTGCCAACGGAGAGAAAACAGTACCTGACCACTCTCCTGCCTTTTCTATTCACATGAACATTGGATTGCAAGCTGTTTTGGACAACTTTCTTTCTCTTCTTGCAAAACACTCGGCAGACCTCCGTGCAGCCTCTAGAACACGATGGGAGATGTTTTCTGTGCTGGCACAGTTTCTCCATGCCAGACAGAGTGGAAAAGCTTTTTGCTAAGATGTAGACGAGAAGAGAGGCTAAAGACGAAGGTACGGTGCTCTGCAGAGCTAAGCACCGCTCTTGGGCGTCTTTCGGCAGAAGGCGCACACCGCAGAGCACTGTGAGCGGCAGAATCGTCTTTGCGCGAAGAAGCAGCTTCTTCGTCTCCGGGAGCCGGAGAGAGCGGCAACTTGGCAAAGGTGATGAAACAAGCTGTACAACACTGCGATTGTGTGCGCAGCATGACAACTGTGAGAAAACAGTACCTGACCACTCTCCTGCATTTTCTAATCACATGAACATTCAATTGCAAGCTGTTTTGGACAACTTTCTTTCTCTTCTTGCAAAACACTCGGCAGACCTCCGTGCAGCCTCTAGAACACGATGGGAGATGTTTTCTGTGCTGGCACAGTTTCTCCTTGCCAGACAGAGTGGAAAAGCTTTTTGCTAGGATGTAGACGAGAAGAGAGGGTAAAGACGAAGGTACGGTGCTCTGCAGAGCTAAGCACCGCTCCCGGGCGTCTTTCGGCAGAAGGCGCACACCGCAGAGCACTGTAGGCGGCAGAATCGTCTTTGGGCGAAGAAGCAGCTTCTTCGTCTCCGGGAGCCGGAGAGAGCGGCAACTTGGCAAAGGTGATGAAACAAGCTGTACAACACTGCGATTGTGTGCGCAGCTTGCCAACGGAGAGAAAACAGTACCTGACCACTCTCCTGCCTTTTCTATTCACATGAACATTCGATTGCAAGCTGTTTTGGACAACTTTCTTTCTCTTCTTGCAAAACACTCGGCAGACCTCCGTATAGCGTCTAGAATACGATGGGAGATGTTTTCTGTGCTGGCACAGTTTCTACTTGCCAGACACAGTGGAAAAGCTTTTTGCTAAGATGTAGACGAGAAGAGAGGCTAAAGACGAAGGTACGGTGCTCTGCAGAGCTAAGCACCGCTCCCGGACCTCTTTCGGCAGAAGGCGCACAATGCAGAGCACTGTGAGCGGCAGAATCGTCTTTGCGCGAAGAAACAGCTTCTTCGTCTCCGGGAGCCGGAGAGAGCGGAAACTTCGCAAAGGTGATGAAACAAGCTGTACAACACTGCGATTGTGTGCGCAGCTTGCCAACGGAGAGAAAACAGTACCTGACCACTCTCCTGCCTTTTCTATTCACATGAACATTGGATTGCAAGCTGTTTTGGACAACTTTCTTTCTCTTCTTGCAAAACACTCGGCAGACCTCCGTGCAGCCTCTAGAACACGATGGGAGATGTTTTCTGTGCTGGCACAGTTTCTCCTTGCCAGACAGAGTGGAAAAGCTTTTTGCTAAGATGTAGACGAGAAGAGAGGCTAAAGACGAAGGTACGGTGCTCTGCAGAGCTAAGCACCGCTCCCGGGCGTCTTTCGGCAGAAGGCGCACACCGCAGAGCACTGTGAGCGGCAGAATCGTCTTTGCGCGAAGAAGCAGCTTCTTCGTCTCCGGGAGCCGGAGAGAGCGGCAACTTGGCAAAGGTGATGAAACAAGCTGTACAACACTGCGATTGTGTGCGCAGCTTGCCAACTGAGAGAAAACAGTACCTGACCACTCTCCTGCCTTTTCTATTCACATGAACATTGGATTGCAAACTGTTTTGGACAACTTTCTTTCTCTTCTTGCAAAACACTCGGCAGACCTCCGTGCAGCCTCTAGAACACGATGGGAGATGTTTTCTGTGCTGGCACAGTTTCTCCTTGCCAGACAGAGTGGAAAAGCTTTTTGCTAAGATGTAGACGAGAGCAGACGCTAAAGACGAAGGTACGGTGCTCTGCAGAGCTAAGCACCGCTCCCGGGCGTCTTTCGGCAGAAGGCGCACACCGCAGAGCACTGTGAGCGGCAGAATCGTCTTTGCGCGAAGAAGCAGCTTCTTCGTCTCCGGGAGTCGGAGAGAGCGGCAACTTCGCAAAGGTGATGAAACAAGCTGTACAACACTGCGATTGTGTGCGCAGCTTGCCAACTGAGAGAAAACAGTACCTGACCACTCTCCTGCCTTTTCTATTCACATGAACATTCGATTGCAAGCTGTTTTGAACAACTTTCTTTCTCTTCTTGCAAAACACTCGGCAGACCTCCGTGCAGCCTCTAGAACACGATGGGAGATGTTTTCTGTGCTGGCACAGTTTCTCCTTGCCAGACAGAGTGGAAAAGCTTTTTGCTAAGATGTAGACGAGAAGAGAGGCTAAAGAAGAAGGTACGGTGCTTTGCAGACCTAAGCACCCCTCCCGGGTCTCTTTCGGCAGGAGGCACACACCGCAGAGCACTGTGAGCGGCAGAATCGTCTTTGCGCGAAGAAGCAGCTTCTTCGTCTCCGGGAGCCGGAGAGAGCGGCAGCTTGGCAAAGGTGATGAAACAAGCTGTACAACACTGCGATTGTGTGCGCAGCTTGCCAAGTGAGAGAAAACAGTACCTGACCACTCTCCTGCCTTTTCTATTCACATGAACATTGGATTGCAAGCTGTTTTGGACAACTTTCTTTCTCTTCTTGCAAAACACTCGGCAGACCTCCGTGCAGCCTCTAGAACACGATGGGAGATGTTTTCTGTGCTGGCACAGTTTCTCCTTGCCAGACAGAGTGGAAAAGCTTTTTGCTAAGATGTAGACGAGAAGAGAGGCTAAAGACGAAGGTACGGTGCTCTGCAGAGCTAAGCACCGCTCCCGGGCGTCTTTCGGCAGAAGGCGCACAATGCAGAGCACTGTGAGCGGCAGAATCGTCTTTGCGCGAAGAAGCAGCTTCTTCGTCTCCGGGAGCCGGAGAGAGCGGCAGCTTCGCAAAGGTGATGAAACAAGCTGTACAACACTGCGATTGTGTGCGCAGCTTGCCAAGTGAGAGAAAACAGTACCTGACCACTCTCCTGCCTTTTCTATTCACATGAACATTCGATTGCAAGCTGTTTTGGACAACTTTCTTTCTCTTCTTGCAAAACACTCGGCAGACCTCCGTGCAGCCTCTAGAACACGATGGGAGATGTTTTCTGTGCTGGCACAGTTTCTACTTGCCAGACAGAGTGGAAAAGATTTTTGCTAAGATGTAGACGAGAAGAGAGGCTAAAGACGAAGGTACGGTGCTCTGCAGACCTAAGCACCGCTCCCGGGCCTCCTTCGGCAGGAGGCACACCGCAGAGCACTGTGAGCGGCAGAATCGTCTTTGCGCGAAGAAGCAGCTTCTTCGTCTCCGGGAGCCGGAGAGAGCGGCAACTTGGCAAAGGTGATGAAACAAGCTGTACAACACTGCGATTGTGTGCGCAGCTTGCCAAGTGAGAGAAAACAGTACCTGACCACTCTCCTGCCTTTTCTATTCACATGAACATTGGATTGCAAGCTGTTTTGGACAACTTTCTTTCTCTTCTTGCAAAACACTCGGCAGACCTCCGTGCAGCTTCTAGAACACGATGGGAGATGTTTTTTGTGCTGGCACAGTTTCTCCTTGCCAGACAGAGTGGAAAAGCTTTTTGCTAAGATGTAGACGAGAAGAGAGGCTAAAGACGACGGTACGGTGCTCTGCAGAGCTAAGCACCGCTCCCGGGCGTCTTTCGGCAGGAGGCACACACCGCAGAGCACTGTGAGCGGCAGAATCGTCTTTGCGCGAAGAAGCAGCTTCTTCGTCTCCGGAGCCGGAGAGAGCGGCAGCTTCGCAAAGGTGATGAAACAAGCTGTACAACACTGCGATTGTGTGCGCAGCTTGCCAAGTGAGAGAAAACAGTACCTGACCACTCTCCTGCCTTTTCTATTCACATGAACATTGGATTGCAAGCTGTTTTGGACAACTTTCTTTCTCTTCTTGCAAAACACTCGGCAGACCTCCGTGCAGCCTCTAGAACACGATGGGAGATGTTTTCTGTGCTGGCACAGTTTCTCCTTGCCAGACAGAGTGGAAAAGCTTTTTGCTAAGATGTAGACGAGAAGAGAGGCTAAAGACGAAGGTACGGTGCTCTGCAGAGCTAAGCACCGCTCCCGGACCTCTTTCGGCAGAAGGCGCACACCGCAGAGCACTGTGAGCGGCAGAATCGTCTTTGCGCGAAGAAGCAGCTTCTTCGTCTCCGGGAGCCGGAGAGAGCGGCAACTTCGCAAAGGTGATGAAACAAGCTGTACAACACTGCGATTGTGTGCGCAGCTTGCCAACTGAGAGAAAACAGTACCTGACCACTCTCCTGCCTTTTCTATTCACATGAACATTCGATTGCAAGCTGTTTTGGACAACTTTCTTTCTCTTCTTGCAAAACACTCGGCAGACCTCCGTGCAGCCTCTAGAACACGATGGGAGATGTTTTCTGTGCTGGCACAGTTTCTCCTTGCCAGACAGAGTGGAAAAGCTTTTTGCAAAGATGTAGACGAGAAGAGAGGCTAAAGACGAAGGTACGGTGCTCTGCAGAGCTAAGCACCGCTCCCGGACCTCTTTCGGCAGAAGGCGCACACCGCAGAGCACTGTGAGCGGCAAAATCGTCTTTGCGCGAAGAAGCAGCTTCTTCGTCTCCGGGAGCCGGAGAGAGCGGCAACCTCGCAAAGGTGATGAAACAAGCTGTACAACACTGCGATTGTGTGCGCAGCTTGCCAACTGAGGAAAAACAATACCTGACCACTCTCCTGCCTTTTCTATTCACATGAACATTGGATTGCAAGCTGTTTTGGACAACTTTCTTTCTCTTCTTGTAAAACACTCGGCAGACCACCGTGCAGCTTCTAGAACACGATGGGAGATGTTTTTTGTTCTGGCACAGTTTCTCCTTGCCAGACAGAGTGGAAAAGCTTTTTGCTAAGATGTAGACGAGAAGAGAGGCTAAAGACGAAGGTACGGTGCTCTGCAGAGCTAAGCACCGCTCCCGGACCTCTTTCGGCAGAAGGCGCACACCGCAGAGCACTGTGAGCGGCAGAATCGTCTTTGCGCGAAGAAGCAGCTTCTTCGTCTCCGGGAGCCGGAGAGAGCGGCAACTTGGCAAAGGTGATGAAACAAGCTGTACAACACTGCGATTGTGTGCGCAGCTTGCCAAGTGAGAGAAAACAGTACCTGACCACTCTCCTGCCTTTTCTATTCACATGAACATTCGATTGCAAGCTGTTTTGGACAACTTTCTTTCTCTTCTTGCAAAACACTCGGCAGACCTCCGTGCAGCCTCTAGAACACGATGGGAGATGTTTTCTGTGCTGGCACAGTTTCTCCTTGCCAGACAGAGTGGAAAAGCTTTTTGCTAAGATGTAGACGAGAAGAGAGGCTAAAGAAGTAGGTACGGTGCTTTGCAGACCTAAGCACCCCTCCCGGGCCTCTTTCGGCAGGAGGCACACACCGCAGAGCACTGTGAGCGGCAGAATCGTCTTTGCGCGAAGAAGCAGCTTCTTCGTCTCCGGGAGCCGGAGAGAGCGGCAGCTTGGTAAAGGTGATGAAACAAGCTGTACAAACACTGCGATTGTGTGCGCAGCTTGCCAACTGAGAGAAAACAGTACCTGACCACTCTCCTGCCTTTTCTATTCACATGAACTTTCAATTGCAAGCTGTTTTGGACAACTTTCTTTCTCTTCTTGCAAAACACTCGGCAGACCTCCGTGCAGCCTCTAGAACACGATGGGAGATGTTTTCTGTGCTGGCACAGTTTCTCCTTGCCAGACAGAGTGGAAAAGCTTTTTGCTAAGATGTAGACGAGAAGAGAGGCTAAAGACGAAGGTACGGTGCTCTGCAGAGCTAAGCACCGCTCTTGGGCGTCTTTCGGCAGAAGGCGCACACCGCAGAGCACTGTGAGCGGCAGAATCGTCTTTGCGCGAAGAAGCAGCTTCTTCGTCTCCGGGAGCCGGAGAGAGCGGCAACTTGGCAAAGGTGATGAAACAAGCTGTACAACACTGCGATTGTGTGCGCAGCTTGCCAACGGAGAGAAAACAGTACCTGACCACTCTCCTGCCTTTTCTATTCACATGAACATTCGATTGCAAGCTGTTTTGGACAACTTTCTTTCTCTTCTTGCAAAACACTCGGCAGACCTCCGTGCAGCCTCTAGAACACGATGGGAGATGTTTTCTGTGCTGGCACAGTTTCTCCTTGCCAGACACAGTGGAAAAGTTTTTGCTAAGATGTAGACGAGAAGAGAGGCTAAAGAAGAAGATACGGTGCTCTGCAGACCTAAGCACCGCTCCCGGGCCTCCTTCGGCAGGAGGCACACCGCAGAGCACTGTGAGCGGCAGAATCGTCTTTGCGCGAAGAAGCAGCTTCTTCGTCTCCGGAGCCGGAGAGAGCGGCAGCTTCGCAAAGGTGATGAAACAAGCTGTACAACACTGCGATTGTGTGCGCAGCTTGCCAAGTGAGAGAAAACAGTACCTGACCACTCTCCTGCCTTTTCTATTCACATGAACATTGGATTGCAAGCTGTTTTGGACAACTTTCTTTCTCTTCTTGCAAAACACTCGGCAGACCTCCGTGCAACTTCTAGAACACGATGGGAGATGTTTTTTGTGCTGGCACAGTTTCTCCTTGACAGACAGAGTGGAAAAGCTTTTTGCTAAGATGTAGACGAGAAGAGAGGCTGAAGACGAAGTTACGGTGCTCTGCACAGCTAAGCACCGCTCCCGGACCACTTTCGGCAGAAGGCGCACACCGCAGAGCACTGTGAGCGGCAGAATCGTCTTGGCGCGAAGAAGCAGCTTCTTCGTCTCCGGGAGCCGGAGAGAGCGGCAACTTGGCAAAGGTGATGAAACAAGCTGTACAACACTGCGATTGTGTGCGCAGCTTGCCAAGTGAGAGAAAACAGTACCTGACCACTCTCCTGCCTTTTCTATTCACATGAACATTCGATTGCAAGCTGTTTTGGACAACTTTCTTTCTCTTCTTGCAAAACACTCGGCAGACCTCCGTATAACGTCTAGAATACGATGGGAGATGTTTTCTGTGCTGGCACAGTTTCTACTTGCCAGACAGAGTGGAAAAGCTTTTTGCTAAGATGTAGACGAGAAGAGAGGCTAAAGACGAAGGTACGGTGCTCTGCAGAGCTAAGCACCGCTCCCGGACCTCTTTTGGCAGAAGGCGCACAATGCAGAGCACTGTGAGCGGCAGAATCGTCTTTGCGCGAAGAAACAGCTTCTTCGTCTCCGGGAGCCGGAGAGAGCGGCAACTTCGCAAAGGTGATGAAACAAGCTGTACAACACTGCGATTGTGTGCGCAGCTTGCCAACGGAGAGAAAACAGTACCTGAGCACTCTCCTGCCTTTTCTATTCACATGAACATTCGATTGCAAGCTGTTTTGGACAACTTTCTTTCTCTTCTTGCAAAACACTCGGCAGACCTCCGTGCAGCCTCTAGAACACGATGGGAGATGTTTTCTGTGCTGGCACAGTTTCTCCTTGCCAGACACAGTGGAAAAGCTTTTTGCTAAGATGTAGACGAGAAGAGAGGCTAAAGAAGAAGGTACGGTGCTCTGCAGACCTAAGCACCGCTCCCGGGCCTCCTTCGGCAGGAGGCACACCGCAGAGCACTGTGAGCGGCAGAATCGTCTTTGCGCGAAGAAGCAGCTTCTTCGTCTCCGGAGCCGGAGAGAGCGGCAGCTTCGCAAAGGTGATGAAACAAGCTGTACAACACTGCGATTGTGTGCGCAGCTTGCCAAGTGAGAGAAAACAGTACCTGACCACTCTCCTGCCTTTTCTATTCACATGAATATTGGATTGCAAGCTGTTTTGGACAACTTTCTTTCTCTTCTTGCAAAACACTCGGCAGACCTCCGTGCAACTTCTAGAACACGATGGGAGATGTTTTTTGTGCTGGCACAGTTTCTCCTTGACAGACAGAGTGGAAAAGCTTTTTGCTAAGATGTAGACGAGAAGAGAGGCTGAAGACGAAGGTACGGTGCTCTGCACAGCTAAGCACCGCTCCCGGACCTCTTTCGGCAGAAGGCGCACACCGCAGAGCACTGTGAGCGGCAGAATCGTCTTGGCGCGAAGAAGCAGCTTCTTCGTCTCCGGGAGCCGGAGAGAGCGGCAACTTGGCAAAGGTGATGAAACAAGCTGTACAACACTGCGATTGTGTGCGCAGCTTGCCAAGTGAGAGAAAACAGTACCTGACCACTCTCCTGCCTTTTCTATTCACATGAACATTCGATTGCAAGCTGTTTTGGACAACTTTCTTTCTCTTCTTGCAAAACACTCGGCAGACCTCCGTATAACGTCTAGAATACGATGGGAGATGTTTTCTGTGCTGGCACAGTTTCTACTTGCCAGACACAGTGGAAAAGCTTTTTGCTAAGATGTAGACGAGAAGAGAGGCTAAAGACGAAGGTACGGTGCTCTGCAGAGCTAAGCACCGCTCCCGGACCTCTTTTGGCAGAAGGCGCACAATGCAGAGCACTGTGAGCGGCAGAATCGTCTTTGCGCGAAGAAACAGCTTCTTCGTCTCCGGGAGCCGGAGAGAGCGGCAACTTCGCAAAGGTGATGAAACAAGCTGTACAACACTGCGATTGTGTGCGCAGCTTGCCAAGTGAGAGAAAACAGTACCTGACCACTCTCCTGCCTTTTCTATTCACATGAACATTGGATTGCAAGCTGTTTTGGACAACTTTCTTTCTCTTCTTGCAAAACACTCGGCAGACCTCCGTGCAGCCTCTAGAACACGATGGGAGATGTTTTCTGTGCTGGCACAGTTTCTCCTTGCCAGACAGAGTGGAAAAGCTTTTTGCTAAGATGTAGACGAGAAGAGAGGCTAAAGACGAAGGTACGGTGCTCTGCAGAGCTAAGCACCGCTCCCGGGCGTCTTTCGGCAGAAGGCGCACACCGCAGAGCACTGTGAGCGGCAGAATCGTCTTTGCGCGAAGAAGCAGCTACTTCGTCTCCGGGAGCCGGAGAGAGCGGCAACTTGGCAAAGGTGATGAAACAAGCTGTACAACACTGCGATTGTGTGCGCAGCTTGCCAAGTGAGAGAAAACAGTACCTGACCACTCTCCTGCCTTTTCTATTCACATGAACATTCGATTGCAAGCTGTTTTGGACAACTTTCTTTCTCTTCTTGCAAAACACTCGGCAGACCTCCGTGCAGCCTCTAGAACACGATGGGAGATGTTTTCTGTGCTGGCACAGTTTCTCCTTGCCAGACAGAGTGGAAAAGCTTTTTGCTAAGATGTAGACGAGAGCAGACGCTAAAGACGAAGGTACGGTGCTCTGCAGAGCTAAGCACCGCTCCCGGACGTCTTTCGGCAGAAGGCGCACACCGCAGAGCACTGTGAGCGGCAAAATCGTCTTTGCGCGAAGAAGCAGCTTCTTCGTCTCCGGGAGCCGGAGAGAGCGGCAACCTCGCAAAGGTGATGAAACAAGCTGTACAACACTGCGATTGTGTGCGCAGCTTGCCAACGGAGAGAAAACAGTACCTGACCACTCTCCTGCCTTTTCTATTCACATGAACCTTCGATTGCAAGCTGTTTTGGACAACTTTCTTTCTCTTCTTGCAAAACACTCGGCAGACCTCCGTGCAGCTTCTAGAACACGATGGGAGATGTTTTTTGTGCTGGCACAGTTTCTCCATGCCAGACAGAGTGGAAAAGCTTTTTGCTAAGATGTAGACGAGAAGAGAGGCTAAAGACGAAGGTACGGTGCTCTACAGAGCTAAGCACCGCTCCCGGGCGTCTTTCGGCAGAAGGCGCACACCGCAGAGCACTGTGAGCGGCAGAATCGTCTTTGCGCGAAGAAGCAGCTTCTTCGTCTCCGGGAGCCGGAGAGAGCGGCAACTTCGCAAAGGTGATGAAACAAGCTGTACAACACTGCGATTGTGTGCGCAGCATGACAACGGAGAGAAAACAGTACCTGACCACTCTCCTGCATTTTCTAATCACATGAACATTCAATTGCAAGCTGTTTTTGACAACTTTCTTTCTCTTCTTGCAAAACACTCGGCAGACCTCCGTGCATCCTCTAGAACACGATGGGAGATGTTTTCTGTGCTGGCACAGTTTCTCCATGCCAGACAGAGTGGAAAAGCTTTTTGCTAAGATGTAGACGAGAAGAGAGGCTAAAGACGAAGGTACGGTGCTCTGCAGAGCTAAGCACCGCTCCCGGGCGTCTTTCGGCAGAAGGCGCACACCGCAGAGCACTGTGAGGGGCAGAATCGTCTTTGGGCGAAGAAGCAGCTTCTTCGTCTCCGGGAGCCGGAGAGAGCGGCAACTTCGCAAAGGTGATGAAACAAGCTGTACAACACTGCGATTGTGTGCGCAGCTTGCCAACTGAGAGAAAACAGTACCTGACCACTCTCCTGCCTTTTCTATTCACATGAACATTCGATTGCAAGCTGTTTTGGACAACTTTCTTTCTCTTCTTGCAAAACACTCGGCAGACCTCCGTGCAGCCTCTAGAACACGATGGGAGATGTTTTCTGTGCTGGCACAGTTTCTCCTTGCCAGACAGAGTGGAAAAGCTTTTTGCTAAGATGTAGACGAGAAGAGAGGCTAAAGACGAAGGTACGGTGCTCTGCAGAGCTAAGCACCGCTCCCGGACCTCTTTCGGCAGAAGGCGCACACCGCAGAGCACTGTGAGCGGCAGAATCGTCTTTGCGCGAAGAAGCAGCTTCTTCGTCTCCGGGAGCCGGAGAGAGCGGCAACTTCGCAAAGGTGATGAAACAAGCTGTACAACACTGCGATTGTGTGCGCAGCTTGCCAACTGAGAGAAAACAGTACCTGACCACTCTCCTGCCTTTTCTATTCACATGAACATTGGATTGCAAGCTGTTTTGGACAACTTTCTTTCTCTTCTTGCAAAACACTCGGCAGACCTCCGTGCAGCCTCTAGAACACGATGGGAGATGTTTTCTGTGCTGGCACAGTTTCTCCATGCCAGACAGAGTGGAAAAGCTTTTTGCTAAGATGTAGACGAGAAGAGAGGCTAAAGACGAAGGTACGGTGCTCTGCAGAGCTAAGCACCGCTCCCGGACCTCTTTCGGCAGAAGGCGCACACCGCAGAGCACTGTGAGCGGTAGAATCGTCTTTGCGCGAAGAAGCAGCTTCTTCGTCTCCGGGAGCCGGAGAGAGCGGCAACTTCGCAAAGGTGATGAAACAAGCTGTACAACACTGCGATTGTGTGCGCAGCATGACAACTGTGAGAAAACAGTACCTGACCACTCTCCTGCATTTTCTATTCACATGAACATTCGATTGCAAGCTGTTTTGGACAACTTTCTTTCTCTTCTTGCAAAACACTCGGCAGACCTCCGTATAGCGTCTAGAATACGATGGGAGATGTTTTCTGTGCTGGCACAGTTTCTACTTGCCAGACACAGTGGAAAAGCTTTTTGCTAAGATGTAGACGAGAAGAGAGGCTAAAGACGAAGGTACGGTGCTCTGCAGAGCTAAGCACCGCTCCCGGACCTCTTTCGGCAGAAGGCGCACAATGCAGAGCACTGTGAGCGGCAGAATCGTCTTTGCGCGAAGAAACAGCTTCTTCGTCTCCGGGAGCCGGAGAGAGCGGCAACTTCGCAAAGGTGATGAAACAAGCTGTACAACACTGCGATTGTGTGCGCAGCTTGCCAAGTGAGAGAAAACAGTACCTGACCACTCTCCTGCCTTTTCTATTCACATGAACATTCGATTGCAAGCTGTTTTGGACAACTTTCTTTCTCTTCTTGCAAAACACTCGGCAGACCTCCGTGCAGCCTCTAGAACACGATGGGAGATGTTTTCTGTGCTGGCACAGTTTCTCCTTGCCAGACAGAGTGGAAAAGCTTTTTGCTAAGATGTAGACGAGAAGAGAGGCTAAAGACGAAGGTACGGTGCTCTGCAGAGCTAAGCACCGCTCTTGGGCGTCTTTCGGCAGAAGGCGCACACCGCAGAGCACTGTGAGCGGCAGAATCGTCTTTGCGCGAAGAAGCAGCTTCTTCGTCTCCGGGAGCCGGAGAGAGCGGCAACTTCGCAAAGGTGATGAAACAAGCTGTACAACACTGCGATTGTGTGCGCAGCTTGCCAAGTGAGAGAAAACAGTACCTGACCACTCTCCTGCCTTTTCTATTCACATGAACATTCGATTGCAAGCTGTTTTGGACAACTTTCTTTCTCTTCTTGCAAAACACTCGGCAGACCTCCGTGCAGCTTCTAGAACACGATGGGAGATGTTTTTTGTGCTGGCACAGTTTCTCCTTGCCAGACAGAGTGGAAAAGCTTTTTGCTAAGATGTAGACGAGAAGAGAGGCTAAAGACGACGGTACGGTGCTCTGCAGAGCTAAGCACCGCTCCCGGGCGTCTTTCGGCAGAAGGCGCACACCGCAGAGCACTGTGAGCGGCAGAATCGTCTTTGCGCGAAGAAGCAGCTTCTTCGTCTCCGGGAGCCGGAGAGAGCGGCAACTTCGCAAAGGTGATGAAACAAGCTGTACAACACTGCGATTGTGTGCGCAGCTTGCCAACTGAGAGAAAACAGTACCTGACCACTCTCCTGCCTTTTCTATTCACATGAACATTCGATTGCAAGCTGTTTTGGACAACTTTCTTTCTCTTCTTGCAAAACACTCGGCAGACCTCCGTGCAGCCTCTAGAACACGATGGGAGATGTTTTCTGTGCTGGCACAGTTTCTCCTTGCCAGACAGAGTGGAAAAGCTTTTTGCTAAGATGTAGACGAGAAGAGAGGCTAAAGAAGAAGGTACGGTGCTTTGCAGACCTAAGCACCGCTCCCGGGCCTCTTTCGGCAGGAGGCACACACCGCAGAGCACTGTGAGCGGCAGAATCGTCTTTGCGCGAAGAAGCAGCTTCTTCGTCTCCGGAGCCGGAGAGAGTGGCAGCTTCGCAAAGGTGATGAAACAAGCTGTACAACACTGCGATTGTGTGCGCAGCTTGCCAAGTGAGAGAAAACAGTACCTGACCACTCTCCTGCCTTTTCTATTCACATGAACATTGGATTGCAAGCTGTTTTGGACAACTTTCTTTCTCTTCTTGCAAAACACTCGGCAGACCTCCGTGCAGCCTCTAGAACACGATGGGAGATGTTTTCTGTGCTGGCACAGTTTCTCCTTGCCAGACAGAGTGGAAAACCTTTTTGCTAAGATGTAGACGAGAAGAGAGGCTAAAGACGAAGGTACGGTGCTCTGCAGAGCTAAGCACCGCTCCCGGGCGTCTTTCGGCAGAAGGCGCACACCGCAGAGCACTGTGAGCGGCAGAATCGTCTTTGCGCGAAGAAGCAGCTTCTTCGTCTCCGGGAGCCGGAGAGAGCGGCAACTTCGCAAAGGTGATGAAACAAGCTGTACAACACTGCGATTGTGTGCGCAGCTTGCCAACTGAGAGAAAACAGTACCTGACCACTCTCCTGCATTTTCTAATCACATGAACATTCGATTGCAAGCTGTTTTTGACAACTTTCTTTCTCTTCTTGCAAAACACTCGGCAGACCTCCGTGCAACTTCTAGAACACGATGGGAGATGTTTTTTGTGCTGGCACAGTTTCTCCTTGACAGACAGAGTGGAAAAGCTTTTTGCTAAGATGTAGACGAGAAGAGAGGCTGAAGACGAAGGTACGGTGCTCTGCACAGCTAAGCACCGCTCCCGGGCGTCTTTCGGCAGAAGGCGCACACCGCAGAGCACTGTGAGCGGCAGAATCGTCTTTGCGCGAAGAAGCAGCTTCTTCGTCTCCGGGAGCCGGAGAGAGCGGCAACTTCGCAAAGGTGATGAAACAAGCTGTACAACACTGCGATTGTGTGCGCAGCTTGCCAAGTGAGAGAAAACAGTACCTGACCACTCTCCTGCCTTTTCTATTCACATGAACATTCGATTGCAAGCTGTTTTGGACAACTTTCTTTCTCTTCTTGCAAAACACTCGGCAGACCTCCGTATAACGTCTAGAACACGATGGGAGATGTTTTCTGTGCTGGCACAGTTTCTCCTTGCCAGACAGAGTGGAAAAGATTTTTGCTAAGATGTAGACGAGAAGAGAGGCTAAAGACGAAGGTACGGTGCTCTGCAGAGCTAAGCACCGCTCCCGGACCTCTTTCGGCAGAAGGCGCACAATGCAGAGCACTGTGAGCGGCAGAATCGTCTTTGCGCGAAGAAACAGCTTCTTCGTCTCCGGGAGTCGGAGAGAGCGGCAACTTCGCAAAGGTGATGAAACAAGCTGTACAACACTGCGATTGTGTGCGCAGCTTGCCAACGGAGAGAAAACAGTACCTGACCACTCTCCTGCCTTTTCTATTCACATGAACATTCGATTGCAAGCTGTTTTGGACAACTTTCTTTCTCTTCTTGCAAAACACTCGGCAGACCTCCGTGCAGCCTCTAGAACACGATGGGAGATGTTTTCTGTGCTGGCACAGTTTCTCCTTGCCAGACAGAGTGGAAAAGCTTTTTGCTAAGATGTAGACGAGAAGAGAGGCTAAAGACGAAGGTACGGTGCTCTGCAGAGCTAAGCACCGCTCCCGGACCTCTTTCGGCAGAAGGCGCACACCGCAGAGCACTGTGAGCGGCAGAATCGTCTTTGCGCGAAGAAGCAGCTTCTTCGTCTCCGGGAGCCGGAGAGAGCGGCAACTTCGCAAAGGTGATGAAACAAGCTGTACAACACTGCGATTGTGTGCGCAGCTTGCCAACTGAGAGAAAACAGTACCGGACCACTCTCCTGCCTTTTCTATTCACATGAACATTGGATTGCAAGCTGTTTTGGACAACTTTCTTTCTCTTCTTGCAAAACACTCGGCAGACCTCCGTGCAGCCTCTAGAACACGATGGGAGATGTTTTCTGTGCTGGCACAGTTTCTCCTTGCCAGACAGAGTGGAAAAGCTTTTTGCTAAGATGTAGACGAGAGCAGACGCTAAAGACGAAGGTACGGTGCTCTGCAGAGCTAAGCACCGCTCCCGGGCGTCTTTCGGCAGAAGGCGCACACCGCAGAGCACTGTGAGCGGCAGAATCGTCTTTGCGCGAAGAAGCAGCTTCTTCGTCTCCGGGAGCCGGAGAGAGCGGCAACTTGGCAAAGGTGATGAAACAAGCTGTACAACACTGCGATTGTGTGCGCAGCTTGCCAACTGAGAGAAAACAGTACCTGACCACTCTCCTGCCTTTTCTATTCACATGAACATTCGATTGCAAGCTGTTTTGGACAACTTTCTTTCTCTTCTTGCAAAACACTCGGCAGACCTCCGTATAGCGTCTAGAATACGATGGGAGATGTTTTCTGTGCTGGCACAGTTTCTACTTGCCAGACACAGTGGAAAAGCTTTTTGCTAAGATGTAGACGAGAAGAGAGGCTAAAGACGAAGGTACGGTGCTCTGCAGAGCTAAGCACCGCTCCCAAACCTCTTTCGGCAGAAGGCGCACAATGCAGAGCACTGTGAGCGGCAGAATCGTCTTTGCGCGAAGAAGCAGCTTCTTCGTCTCCGGGAGCCGGAGAGAGCGGAAACTTCGCAAAGGTGATGAAACAAGCTGTACAACACTGCGATTGTGTGCGCAGCTTGCCAACGGAGAGAAAACAGTACCTGACCACTCTCCTGCCTTTTCTATTCACATGAACATTCGATTGCAAGCTGTTTTGGACAACTTTCTTTCTCTTCTTGCAAAACACTCGGCAGACCTCCGTATAGCGTCTAGAATACGATGGGAGATGTTTTCTGTGCTGGCACAGTTTCTCCTTGCCAGACAGAGTGGAAAAGCTTTTTGCTAAGATGTAGACGAGAAGAGAGGCTAAAGACGAAGGTACGGTGCTCTGCAGAGCTAAGCACCGCTCCCGGGCCTCTTTCGGCAGAAGGCGCACAATGCAGAGCACTGTGAGCGGCAGAATCGTCTTTGCGCGAAGAAGCAGCTTCTTCGTCTCCGGGAGCCGGAGAGAGCGGAAACTTCGCAAAGGTGATGAAACAAGCTGTACAACACTGCGATTGTGTGCGCAGCTTGCCAACGGAGAGAAAACAGTACCTGACCACTCTCCTGCCTTTTCTATTCACATGAACATTGGATTGCAAGCTGTTTTGGACAACTTTCTTTCTCTTCTTGCAAAACACTCGGCAGACCTCCGTGCAGCCTCTAGAACACGATGGGAGATGTTTTCTGTGCTGGCACAGTTTCTCCTTGCCAGACAGAGTGGAAAAGCTTTTTGCTAAGATGTAGACGAGAAGAGAGGCTAAAGACGAAGGTACGGTGCTCTGCAGAGCTAAGCACAGCTCCCGGACCTCTTTCGGCAGAAGGCGCACACCGCAGAGCACTGTGAGCGGCAGAATCGTCTTTGCGCGAAGAAGCAGCTACTTCGTCTCCGGGAGCCGGAGAGAGCGGCAACTTGGCAAAGGTGATGAAACAAGCTGTACAACACTGCGATTGTGTGCGCAGCTTGCCAACTGAGAGAAAACAGTACCTGACCACTCTCCTGCCTTTTCTATTCACATGAACATTGGATTGCAAGCTGTTTTGGACAACTTTCTTTCTCTTCTTGCAAAACACTCGGCAGACCTCCGTGCAGCCTCTAGAACACGATGGGAGATGTTTTCTGTGCTGGCACAGTTTCTCCTTGCCAGACAGAGTGGAAAAGCTTTTTGCTAAGATGTAGACGAGAGCAGACGCTAAAGACGAAGGTACGGTGCTCTGCAGAGCTAAGCACCGCTCCCGGGCGTCTTTCGGCAGAAGGCGCACACCGCAGAGCACTGTGAGCGGCAGAATCGTCTTTGCGCGAAGAAGCAGCTTCTTCGTCTCCGGGAGCCGGAGAGAGCGGCAACTTGGCAAAGGTGATGAAACAAGCTGTACAACACTGCGATTGTGTGCGCAGCTTGCCAACTGAGAGAAAACAGTACCGGACCACTCTCCTGCCTTTTCTATTCACATGAACATTGGATTGCAATCTGTTTTGGACAACTTTCTTTCTCTTCTTGCAAAACACTCGGCAGACCTCCGTGCAGCCTCTAGAACACGATGGGAGATGTTTTCTGTGCTGGCACAGTTTCTCCTTGCCAGACAGAGTGGAAAAGCTTTTTGCTAAGATGTAGACGAGAAGAGAGGCTAAAGACGAAGGTACGGTGCTCTGCAGAGCTAAGCACCGCTCCCGGGCGTCTTTCGGCAGAAGGCGCACACCGCAGAGCACTGTGAGCGGCAGAATCGTCTTTGCGCGAAGAAGCAGCTTCTTCGTCTCCGGGAGCCGGAGAGAGCGGCAACTTCGCAAAGGTGATGAAACAAGCTGTACAACACTGCGATTGTGTGCGCAGCTTGCCAAGTGAGAGAAAACAGTACCTGACCACTCTCCTGCCTTTTCTATTCACATGAACATTGGATTGCAAGCTGTTTTGGACAACTTTCTTTCTCTTCTTGCAAAACACTCGGCAGACCTCCGTGCAGCCTCTAGAACACGATGGGAGATGTTTTCTGTGCTGGCACAGTTTCTCCTTGACAGACAGAGTGGAAAAGCTTTTTGCTAAGATGTAGATGAGAAGAGAGGCTAAAGACGAAGGTACGGTGCTCTAAAGAGCTAAGCACCACTCTTGGGCGTCTTTCGGCAGAAGGCGCACACCGCAGAGCACTGTGAGCGGCAGAATCGTCTTTGCGCGAAGAAGCAGCTTCTTCGTCTCCGGGAGCCGGAGAGAGCGGCAACTTGGCAAAGGTGATGAAACAAGCTGTACAACACTGCGATTGTGTGCGCAGCTTGCCAACTGAGAGAAAACAGTACCTGACCACTCTCCTGCATTTTCTAATCACATGAACATTCGATTGCAAGCTGTTTTGGACAACTTTCTTTCTCTTCTTGCAAAACACTCGGCAGATATCCGTGCAGCTTCTAGAACACGATGGGAGATGTTTTCTGTGCTGGCACAGTTTCTCCTTGCCAGACAGAGTGGAAAAGCTTTTTGCTAAGATGTAGACGAGAAGAGAGGCTAAAGAAGCAGGTATGGTGCTCTGCAGAGCTAAGCACCGCTCCCGGGCCTCTTTCGGCAGAAGGCGCACACCGCAGAGCACTGTGAGCGGCAGAATCGTCTTTGCGCGAAGAAGCAGCTTCTTCGTCTCCGGGAGCCGGAGAGAGCGGCAACTTGGCAAAGGTGATGAAACAAGCTGTACAACACTGCGATTGTGTGCGCAGCTTGCCAACTGAGAGAAAACAGTACCTGACCACTCTCCTGCCTTTTCTATTCACATGAATATTCGATTGCAAGCTGTTTTGGACAACTTTCTTTCTCTTCTTGCAAAACACTCGGCAGACCTCCGTGCAGCCTCTAGAACACGATGGGAGATGTTTTCTGTGCTGGCACAGTTTCTCCTTGCCAGACAGAGTGGAAAAGCTTTTTGCTAAGATGTAGACGAGAAGAGAGGCTAAAGACGAAGGTACGGTGCTCTGCAGAGCTAAGCACCGCTCCCGGGCCTCTTTCGGCAGAAGGCGCACACCGCAGAGCACTGTGAGCGGCAGAATCGTCTTTGGGCGAAGAAGCAGTTTCTTCGTCTCCGGGAGCCGGAGAGAGCGGCAACTTGGCAAAGGTGATGAAACAAGCTGTACAACACTGCGATTGTGTGCGCAGCTTGCCAACTGAGAGAAAACAGTACCTGACCACTCTCCTGCCTTTTCTATTCACATGAACATTCGATTGCAAGCTGTTTTGGACAACTTTCTTTCTCTTCTTGCAAAACACTCGGCAGACCTCCGTATAGCGTCTAGAATACGATGGGAGATGTTTTCTGTGCTGGCACAGTTTCTCCTTGCCAGACAGAGTGGAAAAGCTTTTTGCTAAGATGTAGACGAGAAGAGAGGCTAAAGACGAAGGTACGGTGCTCTGCAGAGCTAAGCACCGCTCCCGGACCTCTTTCGGCAGAAGGCGCACACCGCAGAGCACTGTGAGCGGCAAAATCGTCTTTGCGCGAAGAAGCAGCTTCTTCGTCTCCGGGAGCCGGATAGAGCGGCAACCTCGCAAAGGTGATGAAACAAGCTGTACAACACTGCGATTGTGTGCGCAGTTTGCCAACTGAGAGAAAACAATACCTGACCACTCTCCTGCCTTTTCTATTCACATGAACATTCGATTGCAAGCTGTTTTGGACAACTTTCTTTCTCTTCTTGCAAAACACTCGGCAGACCTCCGTGCAGCTTGTAGAACACGGTGGGAGATGTTTTTTGTTCTGGCACAGTTTCTCCTTGCCAGACAGAGTGGAAAAGCTTTTTGCTAAGATGTAGACGAGAAGAGAGGCTAAAGACGAAGGTACGGTGCTCTGCAGAGCTAAGCACCGCTCCCGGGCGTCTTTCGGCAGAAGGCGCACACCGCAGAGCACTGTGAGCGGCAGAATCGTCTTTGCGCGAAGAAGCAGCTTCTTCGTCTCCGGAGCCGGAGAGAGCGGCAGCTTCGCAAAGGTGATGAAACAAGCTGTACAACACTGCGATTGTGTGCGCAGCTTGCCAAGTGAGAGAAAACAGTACCTGACCACTCTCCTGCCTTTTCTATTCACATGAACATTCGATTGCAAGCTGTTTTTGACAACTTTCTTTCTCTTCTTGCAAAACACTCGGCAGACCTCCGTGCAGCCTCTAGAACACGATGGGAGATGTTTTCTGTGCTGGCACAGTTTCTCCTTGCCAGACAGAGTGGAAAAGCTTTTTGCTAAGATGTAGACGAGAAGAGAGGCTAAAGACGAAGGTACGGTGCTCTGCAGAGCTAAGCACCGCTCCCGGACCTCTTTCGGCAGAAGGCGCACACCGCAGAGCACTGTGAGCGGCAGAATCGTCTTTGCGCGAAGAAGCAGCTTCTTCGTCTCCGGGAGCCGGAGAGAGCGGCAACTTCGCAAAGGTGATGAAACAAGCTGTACAACACTGCGATTGTGTGCGCAGCTTGCCAACTGAGAGAAAACAGTACCTGACCACTCTCCTGCATTTTCTAATCACATGAACATTCGATTGGAAGCTGTTTTGGACAACTTTCTTTCTCTTCTTGCAAAACACTCGGCAGACCTCCGTGCAGCCTCTAGAACACGATGGGAGATGTTTTCTGTGCTGGCA
Source organism: Melozone crissalis (assembly GCF_028551555.1). Taxonomy (NCBI): domain Eukaryota; kingdom Metazoa; phylum Chordata; class Aves; order Passeriformes; family Passerellidae; genus Melozone; species Melozone crissalis. Next base: position 86,881 of record NW_026536238.1, on the reverse strand, counting down.
CAGTTTCTCCTTGCCAGACAGAGTGGAAAAGCTTTTTGCTAAGATGTAGACGAGAAGAGAGGCTAAAGACGAAGGTACGGTGCTCTGCAGAGCTAAGCACCGCTCCCGGACCTCTTTCGGCAGAAGGCGCACACCGCAGAGCACTGTGAGCGGCAGAATCGTCTTTGCGCGAAGAAGCAGCTTCTTCGTCTCCGGGAGCTGGAGAGAGCGGCAACTTCGCAAAGGTGATGAAACAAGCTGTACAACACTGCGATTGTGTGCGCAGCTTGCCAACTGAGACAAAACAGTACCTGACCACTCTCCTGCATTTTCTAATCACATGAACATTCGATTGCAAGCTGTTTTGGACAACTTTCTTTCTCTTCTTGCAAAACACTCGGCAGACCTCCGTGCAGCCTCTAGAACACGATGGGAGATGTTTTCTGTGCTGGCACAGTTTCTCCTTGCCAGACAGAGTGGAAAAGCTTTTTGCTAAGATGTAGACGAGAAGAGAGGCTAAAGACGAAGGTACGGTGCTCTGCAGAGCTAAGCACCGCTCCCGGGCGTCTTTCGGCAGAAGGCGCACACCGCAGAGCACTGTGAGCGGCAGAATCGTCTTTGCGCGAAGAAGCAGCTTCTTCGTCTCCGGGAGCCGGAGAGAGCGGCAACTTCGCAAAGGTGATGAAACAAGCTGTACAACACTGCGATTGTGTGCGCAGCTTGCCAAGTGAGAGAAAACAGTACCTGACCACTCTCCTGCATTTTCTATTCACATGAACATTCGATTGCAAGCTGTTTTGGACAACTTTCTTTCTCTTCTTGCAAAACACTCGGCAGACCTCCGTGCAGCCTCTAGAACACGATGGGAGATGTTTTCTGTGCTGGCACAGTTTCTCCTTGCCAGACAGAGTGGAAAAGCTTTTTGCTAAGATGTAGATGAGAAGAGAGGCTAAAGACGAAGGTACGGTGCTGTAAAGAGCTAAGCACCACTCTTGGGCGTCTTTCGGCAGAAGGCGCACACCGCAGAGCACTGTGAGCGGCAGAATCGTCTTTGCGCGAAGAAGCAGCTTCTTCGTCTCCGGGAGCCGGAGAGAGCGGCAACTTGGCAAAGGTGATGAAACAAGCTGTACAACACTGCGATTGTGTGCGCAGCTTGCCAAGTGAGAGAAAACAGTACCTGACCACTCTCCTGCATTTTCTAATCACATGAACATTCGATTGCAAGCTGTTTTGGACAACTTTCTTTCTCTTCTTGCAAAACACTCGGCAGATATCCGTGCAGCTTCTAGAACACGATGGGAGATGTTTTCTGTGCTGGCACAGTTTCTCCTTGCCAGACAGAGTGGAAAAGCTTTTTGCTAAGATGTAGACGAGAAGAGAGGCTAAAGAAGCAGGTATGGTGCTCTGCAGAGCTAAGCACCGCTCCCGGGCCTCTTTCGGCAGAAGGCGCACACCGCAGAGCACTGTGAGCGGCAGAATCGTCTTTGCGCGAAGAAGCAGCTTCTTCGTCTCCGGGAGCCGGAGAGAGCGGCAACTTCGCAAAGGTGATGAAACAAGCTGTACAACACTGCGATTGTGTGCGCAGCTTGCCAACTGAGAGAAAACAGTACCTGACCACTCTCCTGCCTTTTCTATTCACATGAATATTCGATTGCAAGCTGTTTTGGACAACTTTCTTTCTCTTCTTGCAAAACACTCGGCAGACCTCCGTGCAGCCTCTAGAACACGATGGGAGATGTTTTCTGTGCTGGCACAGTTTCTCCTTGCCAGACAGAGTGGAAAAGCTTTTTGCTAAGATGTAGACGAGAAGAGAGGCTAAAGACGAAGGTACGGTGCTCTGCAGAGCTAAGCACCGCTCCCGGGCCTCTTTCGGCAGAAGGCGCACACCGCAGAGCACTGTGAGCGGCAGAATCGTCTTTGGGCGAAGAAGCAGTTTCTTCGTCTCCGGGAGCCGGAGAGAGCGGCAACTTGGCAAAGGTGATGAAACAAGCTGTACAACACTGCGATTGTGTGCGCAGCTTGCCAACTGAGAGAAAACAGTACCTGACCACTCTCCTGCCTTTTCTATTCACATGAACATTCGATTGCAAGCTGTTTTGGACAACTTTCTTTCTCTTCTTGCAAAACACTCGGCAGACCTCCGTATAGCGTCTAGAATACGATGGGAGATGTTTTCTGTGCTGGCACAGTTTCTCCTTGCCAGACAGAGTGGAAAAGCTTTTTGCTAAGATGTAGACGAGAAGAGAGGCTAAAGACGAAGGTACGGTGCTCTGCAGAGCTAAGCACCGCTCCCGGACCTCTTTCGGCAGAAGGCGCACACCGCAGAGCACTGTGAGCGGCAAAATCGTCTTTGCGCGAAGAAGCAGCTTCTTCGTCTCCGGGAGCCGGATAGAGCGGCAACCTCGCAAAGGTGATGAAACAAGCTGTACAACACTGCGATTGTGTGCGCAGTTTGCCAACTGAGAGAAAACAATACCTGACCACTCTCCTGCCTTTTCTATTCACATGAACATTCGATTGCAAGCTGTTTTGGACAACTTTCTTTCTCTTCTTGCAAAACACTCGGCAGACCTCCGTGCAGCTTGTAGAACACGGTGGGAGATGTTTTTTGTTCTGGCACAGTTTCTCCTTGCCAGACAGAGTGGAAAAGCTTTTTGCTAAGATGTAGACGAGAAGAGAGGCTAAAGACGAAGGTACGGTGCTCTGCAGAGCTAAGCACCGCTCCCGGGCGTCTTTCGGCAGAAGGCGCACACCGCAGAGCACTGTGAGCGGCAGAATCGTCTTTGCGCGAAGAAGCAGCTTCTTCGTCTCCGGAGCCGGAGAGAGCGGCAGCTTCGCAAAGGTGATGAAACAAGCTGTACAACACTGCGATTGTGTGCGCAGCTTGCCAAGTGAGAGAAAACAGTACCTGACCACTCTCCTGCCTTTTCTATTCACATGAACATTCGATTGCAAGCTGTTTTGGACAACTTTCTTTCTCTTCTTGCAAAACACTCGGCAGACCTCCGTGCAGCCTCTAGAACACGATGGGAGATGTTTTCTGTGCTGGCACAGTTTCTCCTTGCCAGACAGAGTGGAAAAGCTTTTTGCTAAGATGTAGACGAGAAGAGAGGCTAAAGACGAAGGTACGGTGCTCTGCAGAGCTAAGCACCGCTCCCGGGCCTCTTTCGGCAGAAGGCGCACACCGCAGAGCACTGTGAGCGGCAGAATCGTCTTTGCGCGAAGAAGCAGCTTCTTCGTCTCCGGGAGCCGGAGAGAGCGGCAACTTCGCAAAGGTGATGAAACAAGCTGTACAACACTGCGATTGTGTGCGCAGCTTGCCAACTGAGAGAAAACAGTACCTGACCACTCTCCTGCATTTTCTAATCACATGAACATTCGATTGGAAGCTGTTTTGGACAACTTTCTTTCTCTTCTTGCAAAACACTCGGCAGACCTCCGTGCAGCCTCTAGAACACGATGGGAGATGTTTTCTGTGCTGGCACAGTTTCTCCTTGCCAGACAGAGTGGAAAAGCTTTTTGCTAAGATGTAGACGAGAAGAGAGGCTAAAGACGAAGGTACGGTGCTCTGCAGAGCTAAGCACCGCTCCCGGACCTCTTTCGGCAGAAGGCGCACACCGCAGAGCACTGTGAGCGGCAGAATCGTCTTTGCGCGAAGAAGCAGCTTCTTCGTCTCCGGGAGCTGGAGAGAGCGGCAACTTGGCAAAGGTGATGAAACAAGCTGTACAACACTGCGATTGTGTGCGCAGCTTGCCAACTGAGAGAAAACAGTACCTGACCACTCTCCTGCCTTTTCTATTCACATGAACCTTCGATTGCAAGCTGTTTTGGACAACTTTCTTTCTCTTCTTGCAAAACAGTCGACAGACCTCCGTGCAGCTTCTAGAACACGATGGGAGATGTTTTTTGTGCTGGCACAGTTTCTCCATGCCAGACAGAGTGGAAAAGCTTTTTGCTAAGATGTAGACGAGAAGAGAGGCTGAAGACGAAGGTACGGTGCTCTGCACAGCTAAGCACCGCTCCCGGGCCTCTTTCGGCAGAAGGCGCACACCGCAGAGCACTGTGAGCGGCAGAATCGTCTTTGCGCGAAGAAGCAGATTCTTCGTCTCCGGGAGCCGGAGTGAGCGGCAACTTCGCAAAGGTGATGAAACAAGCTGTACAACACTGCGATTGTGTGCGCAGCTTGCCAACTGAGAGAAAACAGTACCTGACCACTCTCCTGCCTTTTCTATTCACATGAACATTCGATTGCAAGCTGTTTTGGACAACTTTCTTTCTCTTCTTGCAAAACACTCGACAGACCTCCGTGCAGCCTCTAGAACACGATGGGAGATGTTTTCTGTGCTGGCACAGGTTCCCCTTGCCAGACAGAGTGGAAAAGTTTTTGCTAAGATGTAGACTAGAAGAGAGGCTAAAGACGAAGGTACGGTGCTCTGCAGAGCTAAGCACAGCTCCCGGGCCTCTTTCGGCAGAAGGCGCACACCGCAGAGCACTGTGAGCGGCAGAATCGTCTTTGCGCGAAGAAGCAGCTTCTTCGTCTCCGGGAGCCGGAGAGAGCGGCAACTTCGCAAAGGTGATGAAACAAGCTGTACAACACTGCAATTGTGTGCGCAGTTTGCCAACTGAGAGAAAACAGTACCTGACCACTCTCCGGCCTTTTCTATTCACATGAACATTCGATTGCAAGCTGTTTTGGACAACTTTCTTTCTCTTCTTGCAAAATACTCAGCAGACCTCCGTGCAGCCTCTAGAACACGATGGGAGATGTTTTCTGTGCTGGCACAGTTTCTCCTTGCCAGACAGAGTCGAAAAGATTTTGCTAAGATGTAGACGAGAAGAGAGGCTAAAGACGAAGGTACGGTGCTCTGCAGAGCTAAGCACCGCTCCCGGACCTCTTTCGGCAGCAGACACACACCGCAGAGCACTGTGAGCGGCAGAATCGTATTTGCGCGAAGAAGCAGCTTCTTCGTCTCCGGGAGCCGGAGAGAGCGGCAACTTCGCAAAGGTGATGAAACAAGCTGTACAACACTGCGATTGTGTGCGCAGCTTGCCAAGTGAGAGAAAACAGTACCTGACCACTCTCCTGCCTTTTCTATTCACATGAACATTCGATTGCAAGCTGTTTTGGACAACTTTCTTTCTCTTCTTGCAAAACACTCGGCAGACCTCCGTGCAGCCTCTAGAAGACGATGGGAGATGTTTTCTGTGCTGGCACAGTTTCTCCTTGCCAGACAGAGTGGAAAAGCTTTTTGCTAAGATGTAGACGAGAAGAGAGGCTAAAGACGAAGGTACGGTGCTCTGCAGAGCTAAGCACCGCACCCGGACCTCTTTCGGCAGAAGGCGCACACCGCAGAGCACTGTGAGCGGCAGAATCGTCTTTGCGCGAAGAAGTAGCTTCTTCGTCTCCGGGAGCCGGAGAGAGCGGCAACTTCGCAAAGGTGATGAAACAAGCTGTACAACACTGCGATTGTGTGCGCAGTTTGCCAACTGAGAGAAAACAGTACCTGACCACTCTCCTGCCTTTTCTATTCACATGAACATTCGATTGGAAGCTGTTTTGGACAACTTTCTTTCTCTTCTTGCAAAACACTCGGCAGACCTCCGTGCAGCCTCTAGAACACGATGGGAGATGTTTTCTGTGCTGGCACAGTTTCTCCTTGCCAGACAGAGTGGAAAAGCTTTTTGCTAAGATGTAGACGAGAAGAGAGGCTAAAGACGAAGGTACGGTGCTCTGCAGAGCTAAGCACCGCTCCCGGACCTCTTTCGGCAGAAGGCGCACACCGCAGAGCACTGTGAGCGGCAGAATCGTCTTTGGGCGAAAAAGCAGCTTCTTCGTCTCCGGGAGCCGGAGAGAGCGGCAACTTCGCAAAGGTGATGAAACAAGCTGTACAACACTGCGATTGTGTGCGCCGCTTGCCAACTGAGAGAAAACAGTACCTGACCACTCTCCTGCCTTTTCTATTCACATGAACATTCGATTGCAAGCTGTTTTGGACAACTTTCTTTCTCTTCTTGCAAAACACTCGGCAGACCTCCGTGCAGCCTCTAGAACACGATGGGAGATGTTTTTTGTGCTGGCACAGTTTCTCCTTGCCAGACAGAGTGGAAAAGCTTTTTGCTAAGATGTAGACGAGAAGAGAGGCTAAAGACGAAGGTACGGTGCTCTGCAGAGCTAAGCACCGCTCCCGGGCCTCTTTCGGCAGAAGGCGCACACCGCAGAGCACTGTGAGCGGCAGAATCGTCTTTGCGCGAAGAAGCAGCTTCTTCGTCTCCGGGAGCCGGAGAGAGCGACAACTTGGCAAAGGTGATGAAACAAGCTGTACAACACTGCGATTGTGTGCGCAGCTTGCCAAGTGAGAGAAAACAGTACCTGACCACTCTCCTGCCTTTTCTATTCACATGAACATTCGATTGCAAGCTGTTTTGGACAACTTTCTTTCTCTTCTTGCAAAACACTCGCCAGACCTGCGTGCAGCCTCTAGAACACGATGGGAGATGTTTTCTGTGCTGGCACAGTTTCTCCTTGCCAGACAGAGTGGAAAAGCTTTTTGCTAAGATGTAGACGAGAAGAGAGGCTAAAGACGAAGGTACGGTGCCCTGCAGAGCTAAGCACAGCTCACGGGCCTCTTTCGGCAGAAGACACACACTGCAGAGCACTGTGAGCGGCAGAATCGTCTTTGCGCGAAGAAGCAGCTTCTTCGTCTCCGGGAGCCGGAGAGAGCTGCAACTTCGCAAAGGTGATGAAACAAGCTGTACAACACTGCGATTGTGTGCGCAGCTTGCCAACTGAGAGAAAACAGTACCTGACCACTCTCCTGCCTTTTCTATTCACATGAACATTCGATTGCAAGCTGTTTTGGACAACTTTCTTTCTCTTCTTGCAAAACACTCGGCAGACCTCCGTGCAGCCTCTAGAAGACGATGGGAGATGTTTTCTGTGCTGGCACAGTTTCTCCTTGCCAGACAGAGTGGAAAAGCTTTTTGCTAAGATGTAGACGAGAAGAGAGGCTAAAGACGAAGGTACGGTGCTCTGCAGAGCTAAGCACCGCTCCCGGGCGTCTTTCGGCAGAAGGCGCACACCGCAGAGCACTGTGAGCGGCAGAATCGTCTTTGCGCGAAGAAGCAGCTTCTTCGTCTCCGGGAGCCGGAGTGAGCGGCAGCTTCGCAAAGGTGATGAAACAAGCTGTACAACACTGCGATTGTGTGCGCAGCTTGCCAACTGAGAGAAAACAGTACCTGACCACTCTCGTGCCTTTTCTATTCACATGAACATTCGATTGCAAGCTGTTTTGGACAACTTTCTTTCTCTTCTTGCAAAATACTCGGCAGACCTCCGTGCAGCCTCTAGAACACGATGGGAGATGTTTTCTGTGCTGGCACAGTTTCTCCTTGCCAGACAGAGTGGAAAAGCTTTTTGCTAAGATGTAGACGAGAAGAGAGGCTAAAGACGAAGGTACGGTGCTCTGCAGAGCTAAGCACAGCTCCCGGACCTCTTTCGGCAGAAGGCGCTCACCGCAGAGCACTGTGAGCGGCAGAATCGTCTTTGCGCGAAGAAGCAGCTTCTTCGTCTCCGGGAGCCGGAGAGAGCGGCAACTTCGCAAAGGTGATGAAACAAGCTGTACAACACTGCAATTGTGTGCGCAGTTTGCCAACTGAGAGAAAACAGTACCTGACCACTCTCCTGCCTTTTCTATTCACATGAACATTCGATTGCAAGCTGTTTTGGACAACTTTCTTTCTCTTCTTGCAAAATACTCAGCAGACCTCCGTGCAGCCTCTAGAACACGATGGGAGATGTTTTCTGTGCTGGCACAGTTTCTCCTTGCCAGACAGAGTCGAAAAGATTTTGCTAAGATGTAGACGAGAAGAGAGGCTAAAGATGAAGGTACGGTGCTCTGCAGAGCTAAGCACCGCTCCCGGACCTCTTTCGGCAGCAGACACACACCGCAGAGCACTGTGAGCGGCAGAATCGTCTTTGCGCGAAGAAGCAGCTTCTTCGTCTCCGGGAGCCGGAGTGAGCGGCAGCTTCGCAAAGGTGATGAAACAAGCTGTACAACACTGCGATTGTGTGCGCAGCTTGCCAACTGAGAGAAAACAGTACCGGACCACTCTCCTGCCTTTTCTATTCACATGAACATTCGATTGCAAGCTGTTTTGGACAACTTTCTTTCTCTTCTTGCAAAATACTCGGCAGACCTCCGTGCAGCCTCTAGAACACGATGGGAGATGTTTTCTGTGCTGGCACAGTTTCTCCTTGCCAGACAGAGTGGAAAAGCTTTTTGCTAAGATGTAGACGAGAAGAGAGGCTAAAGACGAAGGTACGGTGCACTGCAGAGCTAAGCACAGCTCCCGGACCTCTTTCGGCAGAAGGCGCTCACCGCAGAGCACTGTGAGCGGCAGAATCGTCTTTGCGCGAAGAAGCAGCTTCTTCGTCTCCGGGAGCCGGAGAGAGCGGCAACTTCGCAAAGGTGATGAAACAAGCTGTACAACACTGCAATTGTGTGCGCAGTTTGCCAACTGAGAGAAAACAGTACCTGACCACTCTCCTGCCTTTTCTATTCACATGAACATTCGATTGCAAGCTGTTTTGGACAACTTTCTTTCTCTTCTTGCAAAATACTCAGCAGACCTCCGTGCAGCCTCTAGAACACGATGGGAGATGTTTTCTGTGCTGGCACAGTTTCTCCTTGCCAGACAGAGTGGAAAAGATTTTGCTAAGATGTAGACGAGAAGAGAGGCTAAAGACGAAGGTACGGTGCTCTGCAGAGCTAAGCACCGCTCCCGGACCTCTTTCGGCAGCAGACACACACCGCAGAGCACTGTGAGCGGCAGAATCGTCTTTGCGCGAAGAAGCAGCTTCTTCGTCTCCGGGAGCCGGAGAGAGCGGCAGCTTCGCAAAGGTGATGAAACAAGCTGTACAACACTGCGATTGTGTGCGCAGCTTGCCAAGTGAGAGAAAACAGTACCTGACCACTCTCCTGCCTTTTCTATTCACATGAACATTCGATTGCAAGCTGTTTTGCACAACTTTCTCTCTCTTCTTGCAAAACACTCGGCAGACCTCCGTGCAGCCTCTAGAACACGATGGGAGATGTTTTCTGTGCTGGCACAGTTTCTCCTTGCCAGACAGAGTGGAAAAGCTTTTTGCTAAGATGTAGACGAGAAGAGAGGCTAAAGACGAAGGTACGGTGCTCTGCAGAGCTAAGCACAGCTCCCGGGCCTCTTTCGGCAGAAGGCGCACACCGCAGAGCACTGTGAGCGGCAGAATCGTCTTTGCGCGAAGAAGCAGCTTCTTCGTCTCCGGGAGCCGGAGAGAGCGGCAACTTCGCAAAGGTGATGAAACAAGCTGTACAACACTGCGATTGTGTGCGCAGCGTGCCAACTGAGAGAAAACAGTACCTAACCACTCTCCTGCCTTTTCTATTCACATGAACATTCGATTGCAAGCTGTTTTGGACAACTTTCTTTCTCTTCTTGCAAAATACTCGGCAGACCTCCGTGGAGCCTCTAGAACACGATGGGAGATGTTTTCTGTGCTGGCACAGTTTCTCCTTGCCAGACAGAGTGGAAAAGCTTTTTGCTAAGATGTAGACGAGAAGAGAGGCTAAAGACGAAGGTACGGTGCTCTGCAGAGCTAAGCATCGCTCCCGGGCGTCTTTCGGCAGAAAGCGCACACCGCAGAGCACTGTGAGCGGCAGAATCGTCTTTGCGCGAAGAAGCAGCTTCTTCGTCTCCGGGAGCCGGAGAGAGCGACAACTTGGCAAAGGTGATGAAACAAGCTGTACAACACTGCGATTGTGTGCGCAGCTTGGCAACTGAGAGAAAACAGTACCTGACCACTCTCCTGCCTTTTCTATTCACATGAACATTCGATTGCAAGCTGTTTTGGACAACTTTCTTTCTCTTCTTGCAAAACACTCGGCAGACCTCCGTGCAGCCTCTAGAACACGATGGGAGATGTTTTCTGTGCTGGCACAGTTTCTCCTTGCCAGACAGAGTGGAAAAGCTTTTTGCTAAGATGTAGACGAGAAGAGAGGCTAAAGACGAAGGTACGGTGCTCTGCAGAGCTAAGCACCGCACCCGGACCTCTTTCGGCAGAAGGCGCACATCGCAGAGCACTGTGAGCGGCAGAATCGTCTTTGGGCGAAAAAGCAGCTTCTTCGTCTCCGGGAGCCGGAGAGAGCGGCAGCTTCGCAAAGGTGATGAAACAAGCTGTACAACACTGCGATTGTGTGCGCAGCTTGCCAACTGAGAGAAAACAGTACCTGACCACTCTCCTGCCTTTTCTATTCACATGAACATTCGATTGCAAGCTGTTTTGGACAACTTTCTTTCTCTTCTTGCAAAACACTCGGCAGACCTCCGTGCAGCCTCTAGAACACGATGGGAGATGTTTTCTGTGCTGGCACAGTTTCTCCTTGCCAGACAGAGTGGAAAAGCTTTTTGCTAAGATGTAGACGAGAAGAGAGGCTAAAGACGAAGGGACGTTGCTCTGCAGAGCTAAGCACCGCACCCGGACCTCTTTCGGCAGAAGGCGCACACCGCAGAGCACTGTGAGCGGCAGAATCGTCTTTGGGCGAAAAAGCAGTTTCTTCGTCTCCGGGAGCCGGAGAGAGCGGCAACTTCGCAAAGGTGATGAAACAAGCTGTACAACACTGCGATTGTGTGCGCCGCTTGCCAATGAGAGAAAACAGTACCTGACCACTCTCTGGCCTTTTCTATTCACATGAACATTCGATTGCAAGCTGTTTTGGACAACTTTCTTTCTCTTCTTGCAAAACACTCGGCAGACCTCCGTGCAGCCTCTAGAACACGATGGGAGATGTTTTTTGTGCTGGCACAGTTTCTCCTTGCCAGACAGAGTGGAAAAGCTTTTTGCTAAGATGTAGACGAGAAGAGAGGCTAAAGACGAAGGTACGGTGCTCTGCAGAGCTAAGCACAGCTCCCGGACCTCTTTCGGCAGAAGGCGCACACCGCAGAGCACTGTGAGCGGCAGAATCGTCTTTGCGCGAAGAAGCAGCTTCTTCGTCTCCGGGAGCCGGAGAGAGCGGCAGCTTCGCAAAGGTGATGAAACAAGCTGTACAACACTGCGATTGTGTGCGCAGCTTGCCAACTGAGAGAAAACAGTACCTGACCACTCTCCTGCCTTTTCTATTCACATGAACATTCGATTGCAAGCTGTTTTGGACAACTTTCTTTCTCTTCTTGCAAAACACTCGGCAGATCTCCGTGCAGCCTCTAGAACACGATGGGAGATGTTTTTTGTGCTGGCACAGTTTCTCCTTGCCAGACAGAGTGGAAAAGCTTTTTGCTAAGATGTAGACGAGAAGAGAGGCTAAAGACGAAGGTACGGTGCTCTGCAGAGCTAAGCACCGCTCCCGGGCCTCTTTCGGCAGAAGGCGCACACCGCAGAGCACTGTGAGCGGCAGAATCGTCTTTGCGCGAAGAAGCAGCTTCTTCGTCTCCGGGAGCCGGAGAGAGCGGCAAGTTCGCAAAGGTGATGAAACAAGCTGTACAACACTGCGATTGTGTGCGCAGCTTGCCAACTGAGAGAAAACAGTACCTGACCACTCTCCTGCCTTTTCTATTCACATGAATATTCGATTGCAAGCTGTTTTGGACAACTTTCTTTCTCTTCTTGCAAAACACTCGGCAGACCTCCGTGGAGCCTCTAGAACACGATGGGAGATGTTTTCTGTGCTGGCACAGTTTCTCCTTGCCAGACAGAGTGGAAAAGCTTTTTGCTAAGATGTAGACGAGAAGAGAGGCTAAAGACGAAGGTACGGTGCTCTGCAGAGCTAAGCACCGCTCCCGGACCTCTTTCGGCAGAAGGCGCACACCGCAGAGCACTGTGAGCGGCAAAATCGTCTTTGCGCGAAGAAGCAGCTTCTTCGTCTCCGGGAGCCGGATAGAGCGGCAACCTCGCAAAGGTGATGAAACAAGCTGTACAACACTGCGATTGTGTGCGCAGTTTGCCAACTGAGAGAAAACAATACCTGACCACTCTCCTGCCTTTTCTATTCACATGAACATTCGATTGCAAGCTGTTTTGGACAACTTTCTTTCTCTTCTTGCAAAACACTCGGCAGACCTCCGTGCAGCTTGTAGAACACGGTGGGAGATGTTTTTTGTTCTGGCACAGTTTCTCCTTGCCAGACAGAGTGGAAAAGCTTTTTGCTAAGATGTAGACGAGAAGAGAGGCTAAAGACGAAGGTACGGTGCTCTGCAGAGCTAAGCACCGCTCCCGGGCGTCTTTCGGCAGAAGGCGCACACCGCAGAGCACTGTGAGCGGCAGAATCGTCTTTGCGCGAAGAAGCAGCTTCTTCGTCTCCGGAGCCGGAGAGAGCGGCAGCTTCGCAAAGGTGATGAAACAAGCTGTACAACACTGCGATTGTGTGCGCAGCTTGCCAAGTGAGAGAAAACAGTACCTGACCACTCTCCTGCCTTTTCTATTCACATGAACATTCGATTGCAAGCTGTTTTGGACAACTTTCTTTCTCTTCTTGCAAAACACTCGGCAGACCTCCGTGCAGCCTCTAGAAGACGATGGGAGATGTTTTCTGTGCTGGCACAGTTTCTCCTTGCCAGACAGAGTGGAAAAGCTTTTTGCTAAGATGTAGACGAGAAGAGAGGCTAAAGACGAAGGTACGGTGCTCTGCAGAGCTAAGCACCGCTCCCGGACCTCTTTCGGCAGAAGGCGCACACCGCAGAGCACTGTGAGCGGCAGAATCGTCTTTGCGCGAAGAAGCAGCTTCTTCGTCTCCGGGAGCCGGAGAGAGCGGCAACTTCGCAAAGGTGATGAAACAAGCTGTACAACACTGCGATTGTGTGCGCAGCTTGCCAACTGAGAGAAAACAGTACCTGACCACTCTCCTGCATTTTCTAATCACATGAACATTCGATTGGAAGCTGTTTTGGACAACTTTCTTTCTCTTCTTGCAAAACACTCGGCAGACCTCCGTGCAGCCTCTAGAACACGATGGGAGATGTTTTCTGTGCTGGCACAGTTTCTCCTTGCCAGACAGAGTGGAAAAGCTTTTTGCTAAGATGTAGACGAGAAGAGAGGCTAAAGACGAAGGTACGGTGCTCTGCAGAGCTAAGCACCGCTCCCGGGCGTCTTTCGGCAGAAGGCGCACACCGCAGAGCACTGTGAGCGGCAGAATCGTCTTTGCGCGAAGAAGCAGCTTCTTCGTCTCCGGGAGCTGGAGAGAGCGGCAACTTCGCAAAGGTGATGAAACAAGCTGTACAACACTGCGATTGTGTGCGCAGCTTGCCAACTGAGACAAAACAGTACCTGACCACTCTCCTGCATTTTCTAATCACATGAACATTCGATTGCAAGCTGTTTTGGACAACTTTCTTTCTCTTCTTGCAAAACACTCGGCAGACCTCCGTGCAACTTCTAGAACACGATGGGAGATGTTTTCTGTGCTGGCACAGTTTCTCCTTGACAGACAGAGTGGAAAAGCTTTTTGCTAAGATGTAGACGAGAGCAGACGCTAAAGACGAAGGTACGGTGCTCTGCAGAGCTAAGCACCGCTCCCGGGCGTCTTTCGGCAGAAGGCGCACACCGCAGAGCACTGTGAGCGGCAGAATCGTCTTTGCGCGAAGAAGCAGCTTCTTCGTCTCCGGGAGCCGGAGAGAGCGGCAACTTCGCAAAGGTGATGAAACAAGCTGTACAACACTGCGATTGTGTGCGCAGCTTGCCAACTGAGAGAAAACAGTACCGGACCACTCTCCTGCCTTTTCTATTCACATGAACATTGGATTGCAAGCTGTTTTGGACAACTTTCTTTCTCTTCTTGCAAAACACTCGGCAGACCTCCGTGCAGCCTCTAGAACACGATGGGAGATGTTTTCTGTGCTGGCACAGTTTCTCCTTGCCAGACAGAGTGGAAAAGCTTTTTGCTAAGATGTAGATGAGAAGAGAGGCTAAAGACGAAGGTACGGTGCTCTGCAGAGCTAAGCACCGCTCCCGGGCGTCTTTCGGCAGAAGGCGCACACCGCAGAGCACTGTGAGCGGCAGAATCGTCTTTGCGCGAAGAAGCAGCTTCTTCGTCTCCGGGAGCCGGAGAGAGCGGCAACTTCGCAAAGGTGATGAAACAAGCTGTACAACACTGCGATTGTGTGCGCAGCTTGCCAAGTGAGAGAAAACAGTACCTGACCACTCTCCTGCCTTTTCTATTCACATGAACATTCGATTGCAAGCTGTTTTGGACAACTTTCTTTCTCTTCTTGCAAAACACTCGGCAGATATCCGTGCAGCTTCTAGAACACGATGGGAGATGTTTTCTGTGCTGGCACAGTTTCTCCTTGCCAGACAGAGTGGAAAAGCTTTTTGCTAAGATGTAGACGAGAAGAGAGGCTAAAGAAGCAGGTATGGTGCTCTGCAGAGCTAAGCACCGCTCCCGGGCCTCTTTCGGCAGAAGGCGCACACCGCAGAGCACTGTGAGCGGCAGAATCGTCTTTGCGCGAAGAAGCAGCTTCTTCGTCTCCGGGAGCCGGAGAGAGCGGCAACTTCGCAAAGGTGATGAAACAAGCTGTACAACACTGCGATTGTGTGCGCAGCTTGCCAACTGAGAGAAAACAGTACCTGACCACTCTCCTGCCTTTTCTATTCACATGAACCTTCGATTGCAAGCTGTTTTGGACAACTTTCTTTCTCTTCTTGCAAAACAGTCGGCAGACCTCCGTGCAGCTTCTAGAACACGATGGGAGATGTTTTTTGTGCTGGCACAGTTTCTCCATGCCAGACAGAGTGGAAAAGCTTTTTGCTAAGATGTAGACGAGAAGAGAGGCTGAAGACGAAGGTACGGTGCTCTGCACAGCTAAGCACCGCTCCCGGGCCTCTTTCGGCAGAAGGCGCACACCGCAGAGCACTGTGAGCGGCAGAATCGTCTTTGCGCGAAGAAGCAGATTCTTCGTCTCCGGGAGCCGGAGTGAGCGGCAACTTCGCAAAGGTGATGAAACAAGCTGTACAACACTGCGATTGTGTGCGCAGCTTGCCAACTGAGAGAAAACAGTACCTGACCACTCTCCTGCCTTTTCTATTCACATGAACATTCGATTGCAAGCTGTTTTGGACAACTTTCTTTCTCTTCTTGCAAAACACTCGACAGACCTCCGTGCAGCCTCTAGAACACGATGGGAGATGTTTTCTGTGCTGGCACAGGTTCCCCTTGCCAGACAGAGTGGAAAAGCTTTTTGCTAAGATGTAGACTAGAAGAGAGGCTAAAGACGAAGGTACGGTGCTCTGCAGAGCTAAGCACAGCTCCCGGGCCTCTTTCGGCAGAAGGCGCACACCGCAGAGCACTGTGAGCGGCAGAATCGTCTTTGCGCGAAGAAGCAGCTTCTTCGTCTCCGGGAGCCGGAGAGAGCGGCAACTTCGCAAAGGTGATGAAACAAGCTGTACAACACTGCAATTGTGTGCGCAGTTTGCCAACTGAGAGAAAACAGTACCTGACCACTCTCCGGCCTTTTCTATTCACATGAACATTCGATTGCAAGCTGTTTTGGACAACTTTCTTTCTCTTCTTGCAAAATACTCAGCAGACCTCCGTGCAGCCTCTAGAACACGATGGGAGATGTTTTCTGTGCTGGCACAGTTTCTCCTTGCCAGACAGAGTCGAAAAGATTTTGCTAAGATGTAGACGAGAAGAGAGGCTAAAGACGAAGGTACGGTGCTCTGCAGAGCTAAGCACCGCTCCCGGACCTCTTTCGGCAGCAGACACACACCGCAGAGCACTGTGAGCGGCAGAATCGTATTTGCGCGAAGAAGCAGCTTCTTCGTCTCCGGGAGCCGGAGAGAGCTGCAACTTCGCAAAGGTGATGAAACAAGCTGTACAACACTGCGATTGTGTGCGCAGCTTGCCAACTGAGAGAAAACAGTACCTGACCACTCTCCTGCCTTTTCTATTCACATGAACATTCGATTGCAAGCTGTTTTGGACAACTTTCTTTCTCTTCTTGCAAAACACTCGGCAGACCTCCGTGCAGCCTCTAGAAGACGATGGGAGATGTTTTCTGTGCTGGCACAGTTTCTCCTTGCCAGACAGAGTGGAAAAGCTTTTTGCTAAGATGTAGACGAGAAGAGAGGCTAAAGACGAAGGTACGGTGCTCTGCAGAGCTAAGCACCGCTCCCGGGCCTCTTTCGGCAGAAGGCGCACACCGCAGAGCACTGTGAGCGGCAGAATCGTCTTTGCGCGAAGAAGCAGCTTCTTCGTCTCCGGGAGCCGGAGTGAGCGGCAGCTTCGCAAAGGTGATGAAACAAGCTGTACAACACTGCGATTGTGTGCGCAGCTTGCCAACTGAGAGAAAACAGTACCGGACCACTCTCGTGCCTTTTCTATTCACATGAACATTCGATTGCAAGCTGTTTTGGACAACTTTCTTTCTCTTCTTGCAAAATACTCGGCAGACCTCCGTGCAGCCTCTAGAACACGATGGGAGATGTTTTCTGTGCTGGCACAGTTTCTCCTTGCCAGACAGAGTGGAAAAGCTTTTTGCTAAGATGTAGACGAGAAGAGAGGCTAAAGACGAAGGTACGGTGCTCTGCAGAGCTAAGCACAGCTCCCGGACCTCTTTCGGCAGAAGGCGCTCACCGCAGAGCACTGTGAGCGGCAGAATCGTCTTTGCGCGAAGAAGCAGCTTCTTCGTCTCCGGGAGCCGGAGAGAGCGGCAACTTCGCAAAGGTGATGAAACAAGCTGTACAACACTGCAATTGTGTGCGCAGTTTGCCAACTGAGAGAAAACAGTACCTGACCACTCTCCTGCCTTTTCTATTCACATGAACATTCGATTGGAAGCTGTTTTGGACAACTTTCTTTCTCTTCTTTCAAAATACTCAGCAGACCTCCGTGCAGCCTCTAGAACACGATGGGAGATGTTTTCTGTGCTGGCACAGTTTCTCCTTGCCAGACAGAGTCGAAAAGATTTTGCTAAGATGTAGACGAGAAGAGAGGCTAAAGACGAAGGTACGGTGCTCTGCAGAGCTAAGCACCGCTCCCGGACCTCTTTCGGCAGCAGACACACACCGCAGAGCACTGTGAGCGGCAGAATCGTCTTTGCGCGAAGAAGCAGCTTCTTCGTCTCCGGGAGCCGGAGTGAGCGGCAGCTTCGCAAAGGTGATGAAACAAGCTGTACAACACTGCGATTGTGTGCGCAGCTTGCCAACTGAGAGAAAACAGTACCGGACCACTCTCCTGCCTTTTCTATTCACATGAACATTCGATTGCAAGCTGTTTTGGACAACTTTCTTTCTCTTCTTGCAAAATACTCGGCAGACCTCCGTGCAGCCTCTAGAACACGATGGGAGATGTTTTTTGTGCTGGCACAGTTTCTCCTTGCCAGACAGAGTGGAAAAGCTTTTTGCTAAGATGTAGACGAGAAGAGAGGCTAAAGACGAAGGTACGGTGCACTGCAGAGCTAAGCACAGCTCCCGGACCTCTTTCGGCAGAAGGCGCTCATCGCAGAGCACTGTGAGCGGCAGAATCGTCTTTGCGCGAAGAAGCAGCTTCTTCGTCTCCGGGAGCCGGAGAGAGCGGCAACTTCGCAAAGGTGATGAAACAAGCTGTACAACACTGCAATTGTGTGCGCAGTTTGCCAACTGAGAGAAAACAGTACCTGACCACTCTCCGGCCTTTTCTATTCACATGAACATTCGATTGCAAGCTGTTTTGGACAACTTTCTTTCTCTTCTTGCAAAATACTCAGCAGACCTCCGTGCAGCCTCTAGAACACGATGGGAGATGTTTTCTGTGCTGGCACAGTTTCTCCTTGCCAGACAGTGTGGAAAAGATTTTGCTAAGATGTAGACGAGAAGAGAGGCTAAAGACGAAGGTACGGTGCTCTGCAGAGCTAAGCACCGCTCCCGGACCTCTTTCGGCAGCAGACACACACCGCAGAGCACTGTGAGCGGCAGAATCGTCTTTGCGCGAAGAAGCAGCTTCTTCGTCTCCGGGAGCCGGAGAGAGCGGCAGCTTCGCAAAGGTGATGAAACAAGCTGTACAACACTGCGATTGTGTGCGCAGCTTGCCAAGTGAGAGAAAACAGTACCTGACCACTCTCCTGCCTTTTCTATTCACATGAACATTCGATTGCAAGCTGTTTTGCACAACTTTCTCTCTCTTCTTGCAAAACACTCGGCAGACCTCCGTGCAGCCTCTAGAACACGATGGGAGATGTTTTCTGTGCTGGCACAGTTTCTCCTTGCCAGACAGAGTGGAAAAGCTTTTTGCTAAGATGTAGACGAGAAGAGAGGCTAAAGACGAAGGTACGGTGCTCTGCAGAGCTAAGCACAGCTCCCGGGCCTCTTTCGGCAGAAGGCGCACACCGCAGAGCACTGTGAGCGGCAGAATCGTCTTTGCGCGAAGAAGCAGCTTCTTCGTCTCCGGGAGCCGGAGAGAGCGGCAACTTCGCAAAGGTGATGAAACAAGCTGTACAACACTGCGATTGTGTGCGCAGCGTGCCAACTGAGAGAAAACAGTACCTAACCACTCTCCTGCCTTTTCTATTCACATGAACATTCGATTGCAAGCTGTTTTGGACAACTTTCTTTCTCTTCTTGCAAAATACTCGGCAGACCTCCGTGCAGCCTCTAGAACACGATGGGAGATGTTTTCTGTGCTGGCACAGTTTCTCCTTGCCAGACAGAGTGGAAAAGCTTTTTGCTAAGATGTAGACGAGAAGAGAGGCTAAAGACGAAGGTACGGTGCTCTGCAGAGCTAAGCATCGCTCCCGGGCGTCTTTCGGCAGAAAGCGCACACCGCAGAGCACTGTGAGCGGCAGAATCGTCTTTGCGCGAAGAAGCAGCTTCTTCGTCTCCGGGAGCCGGAGAGAGCGACAACTTGGCAAAGGTGATGAAACAAGCTGTACAACACTGCGATTGTGTGCGCAGCTTGGCAACTGAGAGAAAACAGTACCTGACCACTCTCCTGCCTTTTCTATTCACATGAACATTCGATTGCAAGCTGTTTTGGACAACTTTCTTTCTCTTCTTGCAAAACACTCGGCAGACCTCCGTGCAGCCTCTAGAACACGATGGGAGATGTTTTCTGTGCTGGCACAGTTTCTCCTTGCCAGACAGAGTGGAAAAGCTTTTTGCTAAGATGTAGACGAGAAGAGAGGCTAAAGACGAAGGTACGGTGCTCTGCAGAGCTAAGCACCGCACCCGGACCTCTTTCGGCAGAAGGCGCACACCGCAGAGCACTGTGAGCGGCAGAATCGTCTTTGGGCGAAAAAGCAGCTTCTTCGTCTCCGGGAGCCGGAGAGAGCGGCAGCTTCGCAAAGGTGATGAAACAAGCTGTACAACACTGCGATTGTGTGCGCAGCTTGCCAACTGAGAGAAAACAGTACCTGACCACTCTCCTGCCTTTTCTATTCACATGAACATTCGATTGCAAGCTGTTTTGGACAACTTTCTTTCTCTTCTTGCAAAACACTCGGCAGACCTCCGTGCAGCCTCTAGAACACGATGGGAGATGTTTTTTGTGCTGGCACAGTTTCTCCTTGCCAGACAGAGTGGAAAAGCTTTTTGCTAAGATGTAGACGAGAAGAGAGGCTAAAGACGAAGGTACGGTGCTCTGCAGAGCTAAGCACCGCTCCCGGGCCTCTTTCGGCAGAAGGCGCACACCGCAGAGCACTGTGAGCGGCAGAATCGTCTTTGCGCGAAGAAGCAGCTTCTTCGTCTCCGGGAGCCGGAGAGAGCGGCAGCTTCGCAAAGGTGATGAAACAAGCTGTACAACACTGCGATTGTGTGTGCAGCTTGCCAACTGAGAGAAAACAGTACCTGACCACTCTCCTGCCTTTTGTAATCACATGAACATTCGATTGCAAGATGTTTTGGACAACTTTCTCTCTCTTCTTGCAAAACACTCGGCAGACCTCCGTGCAGCCTCTAGAACACGATGGGAGATGTTTTCTGTGCTGGCACAGTTTCTCCTTGCCAGACAGAGTGGAAAAGCTTTTTGCTAAGATGTAGACGAGAAGAGAGGCTAAAGACGAAGGTACGGTGCTCTGCAGAGCTAAGCACCGCTCCCGGGCCTCTTTCGGCAGAAGGCGCACACCGCAGAGCACTGTGAGCGGCAGAATCGTCTTTGCGCGAAGAAGCAGCTTCTTCGTCTCCGGGAGCCGGAGAGAGCGGCAACTTCGCAAAGGTGATGAAACAAGCTGTACAACACTGCGATTGTGTGCGCAGCTTGCCAACTGAGAGAAAACAGTACCTGACCACTCTCCTGCCTTTTCTATTCACATGAACATTCGATTGCAAGCTGTTTTGGACAACTTTCTTTCTCTTCTTGCAAAATACTCGGCAGACCTCCGTGGAGCCTCTAGAACAAGATGGGAGATGTTTTCTGTGCTGGCACAGTTTCTCCTTGCCAGACAGAGTGGAAAAGCTTTTTGCTAAGATGTAGACGAGAAGAGAGGCTAAAGACGAAGGTACGGTGCTCTGCAGAGCTAAGCACCGCTCCCGGGCCTCTTTCGGCAGAAGACACACACCGCAGAGCACTGTGAGCGGCAGAATCGTCTTTGCGCGAAGAAGCAGCTTCTTCGTCTCCGGGAGCCGGAGAGAGCGACAACTTGGCAAAGGTGATGAAACAAGCTGTACAACACTGCGATTGTGTGCGCAGTTTGGCAACTGAGAGAAAACAGTACCTGACCACTCTCCTGCCT
This sequence comes from Melozone crissalis, assembly GCF_028551555.1. Taxonomy (NCBI): domain Eukaryota; kingdom Metazoa; phylum Chordata; class Aves; order Passeriformes; family Passerellidae; genus Melozone; species Melozone crissalis. Next base: position 66,232 of record NW_026536238.1, on the reverse strand, counting down.
TTTCTATTCACATGAACATTCGATTGCAAGCTGTTTTGGACAACTTTCTTTCTCTTCTTGCAAAACACTCGGCAGACCTCCGTGCAGCCTCTAGAACACGATGGGAGATGTTTTCTGTGCTGGCACAGTTTCTCCTTGCCAGACAGAGTGGAAAAGCTTTTTGCTAAGATGTAGACGAGAAGAGAGGCTAAAGACGAAGGTACGTTGCTCTGCAGAGCTAAGCACCGCACCCGGACCTCTTTCGGCAGAAGGCGCACACCGCAGAGCACTGTGAGCGGCAGAATCGTCTTTGGGCGAAAAAGCAGTTTCTTCGTCTCCGGGAGCCGGAGAGAGCGGCAACTTCGCAAAGGTGATGAAACAAGCTGTACAACACTGCGATTGTGTGCGCCGCTTGCCAATGAGAGAAAACAGTACCTGACCACTCTCTTGCCTTTTCTATTCACATGAACATTCGATTGGAAGCTGTTTTGGACAACTTTCTTTCTCTTCTTGCAAAACACTCGGCAGACCTCCGTGCAGCCTCTAGAACACGATGGGAGATGTTTTTTGTGCTGGCACAGTTTCTCCTTGCCAGACAGAGTGGAAAAGCTTTTTGCTAAGATGTAGACGAGAAGAGAGGCTAAAGACGAAGGTACGGTGCTCTGCAGAGCTAAGCACAGCTCCCGGACCTCTTTCGGCAGAAGGCGCACACCGCAGAGCACTGTGAGCGGCAGAATCGTCTTTGCGCGAAGAAGCAGCTTCTTCGTCTCCGGGAGCCGGAGAGAGCGGCAGCTTCGCAAAGGTGATGAAACAAGCTGTACAACACTGCGATTGTGTGCGCAGCTTGCCAACTGAGAGAAAACAGTACCTGACCACTCTCCTGCCTTTTCTATTCACATGAACATTCGATTGCAAGCTGTTTTGGACAACTTTCTTTCTCTTCTTGCAAAACACTCGGCAGACCTCCGTGCAGCCTCTAGAACACGATGGGAGATGTTTTTTGTGCTGGCACAGTTTCTCCTTGCCAGACAGAGTGGAAAAGCTTTTTGCTAAGATGTAGACGAGAAGAGAGGCTAAAGACGAAGGTACGGTGCTCTGCAGAGCTAAGCACCGCTCCCGGGCCTCTTTCGGCAGAAGGCGCACACCGCAGAGCACTGTGAGCGGCAGAATCGTCTTTGCGCGAAGAAGCAGCTTCTTCGTCTCCGGGAGCCGGAGAGAGCGGCAACTTCGCAAAGGTGATGAAACAAGCTGTACAACACTGCGATTGTGTGCGCAGCTTGGCAACTGAGAGAAAACAGTACCTGACCACTCTCCTGCCTTTTCTATTCACATGAACATTCGATTGCAAGCTGTTTTGGACAACTTTCTTTCTCTTCTTGCAAAACACTCGGCAGACCTCCGTGGAGCCTCTAGAACACGATGGGAGATGTTTTCTGTGCTGGCACAGTTTCTCCTTGCCAGACAGAGTGGAAAAGCTTTTTGCTAAGATGTAGACGAGAAGAGAGGCTAAAGAAGCAGGTATGGTGCTCTGCAGAGCTAAGCACAGCTCACGGGCCTCTTTCGGCAGAAGACACACACTGCAGAGCACTGTGAGCGGCAGAATCGTCTTTGCGCGAAGAAGCAGCTTCTTCGTCTCCGGGAGCCGGAGAGAGCGGCAACTTCGCAAAGGTGATGAAACAAGCTGTACAACACTGCGATTGTGTGGGCAGCTTGCCAACTGAGAGAAAACAGTACCTGACCACTCTCCTGCCTTTTCTATTCACATGAACATTCGATTGCAAGCTGTTTTGCACAACTTTCTCTCTCTTCTTGCAAAACACTCGGCAGACCTCCGTGGAGCCTCTAGAAGACGATGGGAGATGTTTTCTGTGCTGGCACAGTTTCTCCTTGCCAGACAGAGTGGAAAAGCTTTTTGCTAAGATGTAGACGAGAAGAGAGGCTAAAGACGAAGGTACGGTGCTCTGCAGAGCTAAGCACCGCACCCGGACCTCTTTCTGCAGAAGGCGCTCACCGCAGAGTACTGTGAGCGGCAGAATCCTCTTTGCGCGAAGAAGCAGCTTCTTCGTCTCCGGGAGCCGGAGAGAGCGGCAACTTCGCAAAGGTGATGAAACAAGCTGTACAACACTGCGATTGTGTGCGCAGTTTGCCAACTGAGAGAAAACAGTACCTGACCACTCTCCTGCCTTTTCTATTCACATGAACATTCGATTGCAAGCTGTTTTGGACAACTTTCTTTCTCTTCTTGCAAAATACTCGGCAGACCTCCGTGCAGCCTCTAGAACACGATGGGAGATGTTTTCTGTGCTGGCACAGTTTCTCCTTGCCAGACAGAGTGGAAAAGCTTTTTGCTAAGATGTAGACGAGAAGAGAGGCTAAAGACGAAGGTACGGTGCTCTGCAGAGCTAAGCACAGCTCCCGGGCGTCTTTCGGCAGAAGGCGCACACCGCAGAGCACTGTGAGCGGCAGAATCGTCTTTGCGCGAAGAAGCAGCTTCTTCGTCTCCGGGAGCCGGAGAGAGCGGCAACTTCGCAAAGGTGATGAAACAAGCTGTACAACACTGCGATTGTGTGCGCAGTTTGCCAACTGAGAGAAAACAGTACCTGACCACTCTCCTGCCTTTTCTATTCACATGAACATTCGATTGCAAGCTGTTTTGGACAACTTTCTTTCTCTTCTTGCAAAACACTCGGCAGACCTCCGTGCAGCCTCTAGAACACGATTGGAGATGTTTTTTGTGCTGGCACAGTTTCTCCTTGCCAGACAGAGTGGAAAAGCTTTTTGCTAAGATGTAGACGAGAAGAGAGGCTAAAGACGAAGGTACGGTGCTCTGCAGAGCTAAGCACCGCTCCTGGGCCTCTTTCGGAAGAAGGCGCACACCGCAGAGCACTGTGAGCGGCAGAATCGTCTTTGCGCGAAGAAGCAGCTTCTTCGTCTCCGGGAGCCAGAGAGAGCGACAACTTGGCAAAGGTGATGAAACATGCTGTACAACACTGCGATTGTGTGCGCAGCTTGCCAAGTGAGAGAAAACAGTACCTGACCACTCTCCTGCCTTTTCTATTCACATGAACATTCGATTGGAAGCTGTTTTGGACAACTTTCTTTCTCTTCTTGCAAAACACTCGGCAGACCTCCGTGCAGCCTCTAGAACACGATGGGAGATGTTTTCTGTGCTGGCACAGTTTCTCCTTGCCAGACAGAGTGGAAAAGCTTTTTGCTAAGATGTAGACGAGAAGAGAGGCTAAAGAAGCAGGTATAGTGCTCTGCAGAGCTAAGCACCGCTCCCGGGCCTCTTTCGGCAGAAGGCGCACACCGCAGAGTACTGTGAGCGGCAGAATCGTCTTTGCGCGAAGAAGCAGCTTCTTCGTCTCCGGGAGCCGGAGAGAGCGGCAACTTCGCAAAGGTGATGAAACAAGCTGTACAACACTGCGATTGTGTGCGCAGCTTGCCAACTGAGAGAAAACAGTACCTGACCACTCTCCTGCCTTTTCTATTCACATGAACATTCGATTGCAAGCTGTTTTGGACAACTTTCTTTCTCTTCTTGCAAAACACTCGGCAGACCTCCGTGCAGCCTCTAGAACACGATGGGAGATGTTTTCTGTGCTGGCACAGTTTCTCCTTGCCAGACAGAGTGGAAAAGCTTTTTGCTAAGATGTAGACGAGAAGAGAGGCTAAAGACGAAGGTACGGTGCTCTGCAGAGCTAAGCACCGCTCCCGGGCGTCTTTCGGCAGAAGGCGCACACCGCAGAGCACTGTGAGCGGCAGAATCGTCTTTGCGCGAAGAAGCAGCTTCTACGTCTCCGGGAGCCGGAGAGAGCGGCAGCTTCGCAAAGGTGATGAAACAAGCTGTACAACACTGCGATTGTGTGCGCAGCTTGCCAACTGAGAGAAAACAGTACCTGACCACTCTCCTGCCTTTTCTATTCACATGAACATTCGATTGCAAGCTGTTTTGGACAACTTTCTCTCTCTTCTTGCAAAACACTCGACAGACCTCCGTGGAGCCTCTAGAACACGATGGGAGATGTTTTCTGTGCTGGCACAGTTTCTCCTTGCCAGACAGAGTGGAAAAGCTTTTTGCTAAGATGTAGACGAGAAGAGAGGCTAAAGACGAAGGTACGGTGCTCTGCAGAGCTAAGCACCGCTCCCGGGCCTCTTTCGGCAGAAGGCGCACACCGCAGAGCACTGTGAGCGGCAGAATCGTCTTTGCGCGAAGAAGCAGCTTCTACGTCTCCGGGAGCCGGAGAGAGCGGCAGCTTCGCAAAGGTGATGAAACAAGCTGTACAACACTGCGATTGTGTGCGCAGCTTGCCAACTGAGAGAAAACAGTACCTGACCACTCTCCTGCCTTTTCTATTCACATGAACATTCGATTGCAAGCTGTTTTGGACAACTTTCTCTCTCTTCTTGCAAAACACTCGACAGACCTCCGTGGAGCCTCTAGAACACGATGGGAGATGTTTTCTGTGCTGGCACAGTTTCTCCTTGCCAGACAGAGTGGAAAAGCTTTTTGCTAAGATGTAGACGAGAAGAGAGGCTAAAGACGAAGGTACGGTGCTCTGCAGAGCTAAGCACCGCTCCCGGGCCTCTTTCGGCAGAAGGCGCACACCGCAGAGCACTGTGAGCGGCAGAATCGTCTTTGCGCGAAGAAGCAGCTTCTTCGTCTCCGGGAGCCGGAGAGAGCGGCAACTTCGCAAAGGTGATGAAACAAGCTGTACAACACTGCGATTGTGTGGGCAGCTTGCCAACTGAGAGAAAACAGTACCTGACCACTCTCCTGCCTTTTCTATTCACATGAACATTCGATTGCAAGCTGTTTTGGACAACTTTCTCTCTCTTCTTGAAAAACACTCGGCAGACCTCTGTGCAGCCTCTAGAACACGATGGGAGATGTTTTCTGTGCTGGCACAGTTTCTCCTTGCCAGACAGAGTGGAAAAGCTTTTTGCTAAGATGTAGACGAGAAGAGAGGCTAAAGACGAAGGTACGGTGCTCTGCAGAGCTAAGCACCGCTCCCGGGCCTCTTTCGGCAGAAGGCGCACACCGCAGAGCACTGTGAGCGTCAGAATCGTCTTTGCGCGAAGAAGCAGCTTCTTCGTCTCCGGGAGCCGGAGAGAGCGGCAACTTGGCAAAGGTGATGAAACAAGCTGTACAACACTGCGATTGTGTGCGCAGCTTGCCAACTGAGAGAAAACAGTACCTGACCACTCTCCTGCCTTTTCTATTCACATGAACATTCGATTGCAAGCTGTTTTGGACAACTTTCTTTCTCTTCTTGCAAAATACTCGGCAGACCTCCGTGGAGCCTCTAGAACACGATGGGAGATGTTTTCTGTGCTGGCACAGTTTCTCCTTGCCAGACAGAGTGGAAAAGCTTTTTGCTAAGATGTAGACGAGAAGAGAGGCTAAAGACGAAGGTACGGTGCTCTGCAGAGCTAAGCACCGCTCCCGGACCTCTTTCGGCAGAAGGCGCACACCGCAGAGCACTGTGAGCGGCAGAATCGTCTTTGGGCGAAAAAGCAGCTTCTTCGTCTCCGGGAGCCGGAGAGAGCGGCAACTTCGCAAAGGTGATGAAACAAGCTGTACAACACTGCGATTGTGTGCGCAGCTTGCCAAGTGAGAGAAAACAGTACCTGACCACTCTCCTGCCTTTTCTATTCACATGAACATTCGATTGCAAGCTGTTTTGGACAACTTTCTTTCTCTTCTTGCAAAATACTCGGCAGACCTCCGTGCAGCCTCTAGAACACGATGGGAGATGTTTTCTGTGCTGGCACAGTTTCTCCTTGCCAGACAGAGTGGAAAAGCTTTTTGCTAAGATGTAGACGAGAAGAGAGGCTAAAGACGAAGGTACGGTGCTCTGCAGAGCTAAGCACCGCACCCGGACCTCTTTCGGCAGAAGGCGCACACCACAGAGCACTGTGAGCGGCAGAATCGTCTTTGCGCGAAGAAGCAGCTTCTTCGTCTCCGGGAGCCGGAGAGAGCGGCAACTTCGCAAAGGTGATGAAACAAGCTGTACAACACTGCGATTGTGTGGGCAGCTTGCCAACTGAGAGAAAACAGTACCTGACCACTCTCCTGCCTTTTCTATTCACATGAACATTCGATTGCAAGCTGTTTTGGACAACTTTCTTTCTCTTCTTGCAAAACACTCGGCAGACCTGCGTGCAGCCTCTAGAACACGATGGGAGATGTTTTCTGTGCTGGCACAGTTTCTCCTTGCCAGACAGAGTGGAAAAGATTTTGCTAAGATGTAGACGAGAAGAGAGGCTAAAGACGAAGGTACGGTGCTCTGCAGAGCTAAGCACCGCTCCCGGACCTCTTTCGGCAGCAGACACACACCGCAGAGCACTGTGAGCGGCAGAATCGTCTTTGCGCGAAGAAGCAGCTTCTTCGTCTCCGGGAGCCGGAGAGAGCGGCAGCTTCGCAAAGGTGATGAAACAAGCTGTACAACACTGCGATTGTGTGCGCAGCTTGCCAAGTGAGAGAAAACAGTACCTGACCACTCTCCTGCCTTTTCTATTCACATGAACATTCGATTGCAAGCTGTTTTGCACAACTTTCTCTCTCTTCTTGCAAAACACTCGGCAGACCTCCGTGCAGCCTCTAGAACACGATGGGAGATGTTTTCTGTGCTGGCACAGTTTCTCCTTGCCAGACAGAGTGGAAAAGCTTTTTGCTAAGATGTAGACGAGAAGAGAGGCTAAAGACGAAGGTACGGTGCTCTGCAGAGCTAAGCACCGCTCCCGGGCGTCTTTCGGCAGAAGGCGCACACCGCAGAGCACTGTGAGCGGCAGAATCGTCTTTGCGCGAAGAAGCAGCTTCTACGTCTCCGGGAGCCGGAGAGAGCGGCAGCTTCGCAAAGGTGATGAAACAAGCTGTACAACACTGCGATTGTGTGCGCAGCTTGCCAACTGAGAGAAAACAGTACCTGACCACTCTCCTGCCTTTTCTATTCACATGAACATTCGATTGCAAGCTGTTTTGGACAACTTTCTCTCTCTTCTTGCAAAACACTCGACAGACCTCCGTGGAGCCTCTAGAACACGATGGGAGATGTTTTCTGTGCTGGCACAGTTTCTCCTTGCCAGACAGAGTGGAAAAGCTTTTTGCTAAGATGTAGACGAGAAGAGAGGCTAAAGACGAAGGTACGGTGCTCTGCAGAGCTAAGCACCGCTCCCGGGCCTCTTTCGGCAGAAGGCGCACACCGCAGAGCACTGTGAGCGGCAGAATCGTCTTTGCGCGAAGAAGCAGCTTCTACGTCTCCGGGAGCCGGAGAGAGCGGCAGCTTCGCAAAGGTGATGAAACAAGCTGTACAACACTGCGATTGTGTGCGCAGCTTGCCAACTGAGAGAAAACAGTACCTGACCACTCTCCTGCCTTTTCTATTCACATGAACATTCGATTGCAAGCTGTTTTGGACAACTTTCTCTCTCTTCTTGCAAAACACTCGACAGACCTCCGTGGAGCCTCTAGAACACGATGGGAGATGTTTTCTGTGCTGGCACAGTTTCTCCTTGCCAGACAGAGTGGAAAAGCTTTTTGCTAAGATGTAGACGAGAAGAGAGGCTAAAGACGAAGGTACGGTGCTCTGCAGAGCTAAGCACCGCTCCCGGGCCTCTTTCGGCAGAAGGCGCACACCGCAGAGCACTGTGAGCGGCAGAATCGTCTTTGCGCGAAGAAGCAGCTTCTTCGTCTCCGGGAGCCGGAGAGAGCGGCAACTTCGCAAAGGTGATGAAACAAGCTGTACAACACTGCGATTGTGTGGGCAGCTTGCCAACTGAGAGAAAACAGTACCTGACCACTCTCCTGCCTTTTCTATTCACATGAACATTCGATTGCAAGCTGTTTTGGACAACTTTCTTTCTCTTCTTGAAAAACACTCGGCAGACCTCCGTGCAGCCTCTAGAACACGATGGGAGATGTTTTCTGTGCTGGCACAGTTTCTCCTTTCCAGACAGAGTGGAAAAGCTTTTTGCTAAGATGTAGACGAGAAGAGAGGCTAAAGACGAAGGTACGGTGCTCTGCAGAGCTAAGCACCGCTCCCGGGCCTCTTTCGGCAGAAGGCGCACACCGCAGAGCACTGTGAGCGTCAGAATCGTCTTTGCGCGAAGAAGCAGCTTCTTCGTCTCCGGGAGCCGGAGAGAGCGGCAACTTGGCAAAGGTGATGAAACAAGCTGTACAACACTGCGATTGTGTGCGCAGCTTGCCAACTGAGAGAAAACAGTACCTGACCACTCTCCTGCCTTTTCTATTCACATGAACATTCGATTGCAAGCTGTTTTGGAGAACTTTCTTTCTCTTCTTGCAAAATACTCGGCAGACCTCCGTGGAGCCTCTAGAACACGATGGGAGATGTTTTCTGTGCTGGCACAGTTTCTCCTTGCCAGACAGAGTGGAAAAGCTTTTTGCTAAGATGTAGACGAGAAGAGAGGCTAAAGACGAAGGTACGGTGCTCTGCAGAGCTAAGCACCGCTCCCGGACCTCTTTCGGCAGAAGGCGCACACCGCAGAGCACTGTGAGCGGCAGAATCGTCTTTGGGCGAAAAAGCAGCTTCTTCGTCTCCGGGAGCCGGAGAGAGCGGCAACTTCGCAAAGGTGATGAAACAAGCTGTACAACACTGCGATTGTGTGCGCAGCTTGCCAAGTGAGAGAAAACAGTACCTGACCACTCTCCTGCCTTTTCTATTCACATGAACATTCGATTGCAAGCTGTTTTGGACAACTTTCTTTCTCTTCTTGCAAAATACTCGGCAGACCTCCGTGCAGCCTCTAGAACACGATGGGAGATGTTTTCTGTGCTGGCACAGTTTCTCCTTGCCAGACAGAGTGGAAAAGCTTTTTGCTAAGATGTAGACGAGAAGAGAGGCTAAAGACGAAGGTACGGTGCTCTGCAGAGCTAAGCACCGCACCCGGACCTCTTTCGGCAGAAGGCGCACACCACAGAGCACTGTGAGCGGCAGAATCGTCTTTGCGCGAAGAAGCAGCTTCTTCGTCTCCGGGAGCCGGAGAGAGCGGCAACTTCGCAAAGGTGATGAAACAAGCTGTACAACACTGCGATTGTGTGGGCAGCTTGCCAACTGAGAGAAAACAGTACCTGACCACTCTCCTGCCTTTTCTATTCACATGAACATTCGATTGCAAGCTGTTTTGGACAACTTTCTTTCTCTTCTTGCAAAACACTCGGCAGACCTGCGTGCAGCCTCTAGAACACGATGGGAGATGTTTTCTGTGCTGGCACAGTTTCTCCTTGCCAGACAGAGTGGAAAAGCTTTTGCTAAGATGTAGACGAGAAGAGAGGCTAAAGACGAAGGTACGGTGCTCTGCAGAGCTAAGCACCGCTCCCGGACCTCTTTCGGCAGCAGACACACACCGCAGAGCACTGTGAGCGGCAGAATCGTCTTTGCGCGAAGAAGCAGCTTCTTCGTCTCCGGGAGCCGGAGAGAGCGGCAGCTTCGCAAAGGTGATGAAACAAGCTGTACAACACTGCGATTGTGTGCGCAGCTTGCCAAGTGAGAGAAAACTGTACCTGACCACTCTCCTGCCTTTTCTATTCACATGAACATTCGATTGCAAGCTGTTTTGCACAACTTTCTCTCTCTTCTTGCAAAACACTCGGCAGACCTCCGTGCAGCCTCTAGAACACGATGGGAGATGTTTTCTGTGCTGGCACAGTTTCTCCTTGCCAGACAGAGTGGAAAAGCTTTTTGCTAAGATGTAGACGAGAAGAGAGGCTAAAGACGAAGGTACGGTGCTCTGCAGAGCTAAGCACAGCTCCCGGGCCTCTTTCGGCAGAAGGCGCACACCGCAGAGCACTGTGAGCGGCAGAATCGTCTTTGCGCGAAGAAGCAGCTTCTTCGTCTCCGGGAGCCGGAGAGAGCGGCAACTTCGCAAAGGTGATGAAACAAGCTGTACAACACTGCGATTGTGTGCGCAGCGTGCCAACTGAGAGAAAACAGTACCTAACCACTCTCCTGCCTTTTCTATTCACATGAACATTCGATTGCAAGCTGTTTTGGACAACTTTCTTTCTCTTCTTGCAAAATACTCGGCAGACCTCCGTGGAGCCTCTAGAACACGATGGGAGATGTTTTCTGTGCTGGCACAGTTTCTCCTTGCCAGACAGAGTGGAAAAGCTTTTTGCTAAGATGTAGACGAGAAGAGAGGCTAAAGACGAAGGTACGGTGCTCTGCAGAGCTAAGCATCGCTCCCGGGCGTCTTTCGGCAGAAAGCGCACACCGCAGAGCACTGTGAGCGGCAGAATCGTCTTTGCGCGAAGAAGCAGCTTCTTCGTCTCCGGGAGCCGGAGAGAGCGACTACTTGGCAAAGGTGATGAAACAAGCTGTACAACACTGCGATTGTGTGCGCAGCTTGGCAACTGAGAGAAAACAGTACCTGACCACTCTCCTGCCTTTTCTATTCACATGAACATTCGATTGCAAGCTGTTTTGGACAACTTTCTTTCTCTTCTTGCAAAACACTCGGCAGACCTCCGTGCAGCCTCTAGAACACGATGGGAGATGTTTTCTGTGCTGGCACAGTTTCTCCTTGCCAGACAGAGTGGAAAAGCTTTTTGCTAAGATGTAGACGAGAAGAGAGGCTAAAGACGAAGGTACGGTGCTCTGCAGAGCTAAGCACCACACCCGGACCTCTTTCGGCAGAAGGCGCACACCGCAGAGCACTGTGAGCGGCAGAATCGTCTTTGGGCGAAAAAGCAGCTTCTTCGTCTCCGGGAGCCGGAGAGAGCGGCAGCTTCGCAAAGGTGATGAAACAAGCTGTACAACACTGCGATTGTGTGCGCAGCTTGCCAACTGAGAGAAAACAGTACCTGACCACTCTCCTGCCTTTTCTATTCACATGAACATTCGATTGCAAGCTGTTTTGGACAACTTTCTTTCTCTTCTTGCAAAACACTCGGCAGACCTCCGTGCAGCCTCTAGAACACGATGGGAGATGTTTTTTGTGCTGGCACAGTTTCTCCTTGCCAGACAGAGTGGAAAAGCTTTTTGCTAAGATGTAGACGAGAAGAGAGGCTAAAGACGAAGGTACGGTGCTCTGCAGAGCTAAGCACCGCTCCCGGGCCTCTTTCGGCAGAAGGCGCACACCGCAGAGCACTGTGAGCGGCAGAATCGTCTTTGCGCGAAGAAGTAGCTTCTTCGTCTCCGGGAGCCGGAGAGAGCGGCAGCTTCGCAAAGGTGATGAAACAAGCTGTACAACACTGCGATTGTGTGCGCAGCTTGCCAACTGAGAGAAAACAGTACCTGACCACTCTCCTGCCTTTTGTAATCACATGAACATTCGATTGCAAGCTGTTTTGGACAACTTTCTCTCTCTTCTTGCAAAACACTCGGCAGACCTCCGTGCAGCCTCTAGAACACGATGGGAGATGTTTTCTGTGCTGGCACAGTTTCTCCTTGCCAGACAGAGTGGAAAAGCTTTTTGCTAAGATGTAGACGAGAAGAGAGGCTAAAGACGAAGGTACGGTGCTCTGCAGAGCTAAGCACCGCTCCCGGGCCTCTTTCGGCAGAAGGCGCACACCGCAGAGCACTGTGAGCGGCAGAATCGTCTTTGCGCGAAGAAGCAGCTTCTTCGTCTCCGGGAGCCGGAGAGAGCGGCAACTTCGCAAAGGTAATGAAACAAGCTGTACAACACTGCGATTGTGTGCGCAGCTTGCCAACTGAGAGAAAACAGTACCTGACCACTCTCCTGCCTTTTCTATTCACATGAACATTCGATTGCAAGCTGTTTTGGACAACTTTCTTTCTCTTCTTGCAAAATACTCGGCAGACCTCCGTGGAGCCTCTAGAACAAGATGGGAGATGTTTTCTGTGCTGGCACAGTTTCTCCTTGCCAGACAGAGTGGAAAAGCTTTTTGCTAAGATGTAGACGAGAAGAGAGGCTAAAGACGAAGGTACGGTGCTCTGCAGAGCTAAGCACCGCTCCCGGGCCTCTTTCGGCAGAAGACACACACCGCAGAGCACTGTGAGCGGCAGAATCGTCTTTGCGCGAAGAAGCAGCTTCTTCGTCTCCGGGAGCCGGAGAGAGCGACAACTTGGCAAAGGTGATGAAACAAGCTGTACAACACTGCGATTGTGTGCGCAGCTTGCCAACTGAGAGAAAACAGTACCTGACCACTCTCCTGCCTTTTCTATTCACATGAACATTCGATTGCAAGCTGTTTTGGACAACTTTCTTTCTCTTCTTGCAAAACACTCGGCAGACCTCCGTGCAGCCTCTAGAACACGATGGGAGATGTTTTCTGTGCTGGCACAGTTTCTCCTTGCCAGACAGAGTGGAAAAGCTTTTTGCTAAGATGTAGACGAGAAGAGAGGCTAAAGACGAAGGTACGTTGCTCTGCAGAGCTAAGCACCGCACCCGGACCTCTTTCGGCAGAAGGCGCACACCGCAGAGCACTGTGAGCGGCAGAATCGTCTTTGGGCGAAAAAGCAGTTTCTTCGTCTCCGGGAGCCGGAGAGAGCGGCAACTTCGCAAAGGTGATGAAACAAGCTGTACAACACTGCGATTGTGTGCGCCGCTTGCCAATGAGAGAAAACAGTACCTGACCACTCTCTTGCCTTTTCTATTCACATGAACATTCGATTGGAAGCTGTTTTGGACAACTTTCTTTCTCTTCTTGCAAAACACTCGGCAGACCTCCGTGCAGCCTCTAGAACACGATGGGAGATGTTTTTTGTGCTGGCACAGTTTCTCCTTGCCAGACAGAGTGGAAAAGCTTTTTGCTAAGATGTAGACGAGAAGAGAGGCTAAAGACGAAGGTACGGTGCTCTGCAGAGCTAAGCACCGCTCCCGGACCTCTTTCGGCAGAAGGCGCACACCGCAGAGCACTGTGAGCGGCAGAATCGTCTTTGCGCGAAGAAGCAGCTTCTTCGTCTCCGGGAGCCGGAGAGAGCGGCAGCTTCGCAAAGGTGATGAAACAAGCTGTACAACACTGCGATTGTGTGCGCAGCTTGCCAACTGAGAGAAAACAGTACCTGACCACTCTCCTGCCTTTTCTATTCACATGAACATTCGATTGCAAGCTGTTTTGGACAACTTTCTTTCTCTTCTTGCAAAACACTCGGCAGACCTCCGTGCAGCCTCTAGAACACGATGGGAGATGTTTTTTGTGCTGGCACAGTTTCTCCTTGCCAGACAGAGTGGAAAAGCTTTTTGCTAAGATGTAGACGAGAAGAGAGGCTAAAGACGAAGGTACGGTGCTCTGCAGAGCTAAGCACCGCTCCCGGGCGTCTTTCGGCAGAAGGCGCACACCGCAGAGCACTGTGAGCGGCAGAATCGTCTTTGCGCGAAGAAGCAGCTTCTTCGTCTCCGGGAGCCGGAGAGAGCGGCAACTTCGCAAAGGTGATGAAACAAGCTGTACAACACTGCGATTGTGTGCGCAGCTTGCCAACTGAGAGAAAACAGTACCTGACCACTCTCCTGCCTTTTCTATTCACATGAACATTCGATTGCAAGCTGTTTTGGACAACTTTCTTTCTCTTCTTGCAAAACACTCGGCAGACCTCCGTGGAGCCTCTAGAACACGATGGGAGATGGTTTCTGTGCTGGCACAGTTTCTCCTTCCCAGACAGAGTGGAAAAGCTTTTTGCTAAGATGTAGACGAGAAGAGAGGCTAAAGAAGCAGGTATGGTGCTCTGCAGAGCTAAGCACAGCTCACGGGCCTCTTTCGGCAGAAGACACACACTGCAGAGCACTGTGAGCGGCAGAATCGTCTTTGCGCGAAGAAGCAGCTTCTTCGTCTCCGGGAGCCGGAGAGAGCGGCAACTTCGCAAAGGTGATGAAACAAGCTGTACAACACTGCGATTGTGTGGGCAGCTTGCCAACTGAGAGAAAACAGTACCTGACCACTCTCCTGCCTTTTCTATTCACATGAACATTCGATTGCAAGCTGTTTTGCACAACTTTCTCTCTCTTCTTGCAAAACACTCGGCAGACCTCCGTGGAGCCTCTAGAAGACGATGGGAGATGTTTTCTGTGCTGGCACAGTTTCTCCTTGCCAGACAGAGTGGAAAAGCTTTTTGCTAAGATGTAGACGAGAAGAGAGGCTAAAGACGAAGGTACGGTGCTCTGCAGAGCTAAGCACAGCTCCCGGGCCTCTTTCGGCAGAAGGCGCACACCGCAGAGCACTGTGAGCGGCAGAATCGTCTTTGCGCGAAGAAGCAGCTTCTTCGTCTCCGGGAGCCGGAGAGAGCGGCAACTTCGCAAAGGTGATGAAACAAGCTGTACAACACTGCGATTGTGTGCGCAGCTTGCCAACTGAGAGAAAACAGTACGTGACCACTCTCCTGCCTTTTCTATTCACATGAACATTCGATTGCAAGCTGTTTTGGACAACTTTCTTTCTCTTCTTGCAAAACACTCGGCAGACCTCCGTGCAGCCTCTAGAACACGATGGGAGATGTTTTCTGTGCTGGCACAGTTTCTCCTTGCCAGACAGAGTGGAAAAGCTTTTAGCTAAGATGTAGACGAGAAGAGAGGCTAAAGACGAAGGTACGGTGCTCTGCAGAGCTAAGCACCGCACCCGGACCTCTTTCTGCAGAAGGCGCTCACCGCAGAGTACTGTGAGCGGCAGAATCCTCTTTGCGCGAAGAAGCAGCTTCTTCGTCTCCGGGAGCCGGAGAGAGCGGCAACTTCGCAAAGGTGATGAAACAAGCTGTACAACACTGCGATTGTGTGCGCAGTTTGCCAACTGAGAGAAAACAGTACCTGACCACTCTCCTGCCTTTTCTATTCACATGAACATTCGATTGGAAGCTGTTTTGGACAACTTTCTTTCTCTTCTTGCAAAATACTCGGCAGACCTCCGTGCAGCCTCTAGAACACGATGGGAGATGTTTTCTGTGCTGGCACAGTTTCTCCTTGCCAGACAGAGTGGAAAAGCTTTTTGCTAAGATGTAGACGAGAAGAGAGGCTAAAGACGAAGGTACGGTGCTCTGCAGAGCTAAGCACAGCTCCCGGGCGTCTTTCGGCAGAAGGCGCACACCGCAGAGCACTGTGAGCGGCAGAATCGTCTTTGCGCGAAGAAGCAGCTTCTTCGTCTCCGGGAGCCGGAGAGAGCGGCAGCTTCGCAAAGGTGATGAAACAAGCTGTACAACACTGCGATTGTGTGGGCAGCTTGCCAACTGAGAGAAAACAGTACCTGACCACTCTCCTGCCTTTTCTATTCACATGAACATTCGATTGGAAGCTGTTTTGGACAACTTTCTTTCTCTTCTTGCAAAACACTCGGCAGACCTCCGTGCAGCCTCTAGAACACGATGGGAGATGTTTTTTGTGCTGGCACAGTTTCTCCTTTCCAGACAGAGTGGAAAAGCTTTTTGCTAAGATGTAGACGAGAAGAGAGGCTAAAGACGAAGGTACGGTGCTCTGCAGAGCTAAGCACCGCTCCTGGGCCTCTTTCGGAAGAAGGCGCACACCGCAGAGCACTGTGAGCGGCAGAATCGTCTTTGCGCGAAGAAGCAGCTTCTTCGTCTCCGGGAGCCAGAGAGAGCGACAACTTGGCAAAGGTGATGAAACATGCTGTACAACACTGCGATTGTGTGCGCAGCTTGCCAAGTGAGAGAAAACAGTACCTGACCACTCTCCTGCCTTTTCTATTCACATGAACATTCGATTGGAAGCTGTTTTGGACAACTTTCTTTCTCTTCTTGCAAAACACTCGGCAGACCTCCGTGCAGCCTCTAGAACACGATGGGAGATGTTTTCTGTGCTGGCACAGTTTCTCCTTGCCAGACAGAGTGGAAAAGCTTTTTGCTAAGATGTAGACGAGAAGAGAGGCTAAAGAAGCAGGTATAGTGCTCTGCAGAGCTAAGCACCGCTCCCGGGCCTCTTTCGGCAGAAGGCGCACACTGCAGAGTACTGTGAGCGGCAGAATCGTCTTTGCGCGAAGAAGCAGCTTCTTCGTCTCCGGGAGCCGGAGAGAGCGGCAACTTCGCAAAGGTGATGAAACAAGCTGTACAACACTGCGATTGTGTGCGCAGCTTGCCAACTGAGAGAAAACAGTACCTGACCACTCTCCTGCCTTTTCTATTCACATGAACATTCGATTGCAAGCTGTTTTGGACAACTTTCTTTCTCTTCTTGCAAAACACTCGGCAGACCTCCGTGCAGCCTCTAGAACACGATGGGAGATGTTTTCTGTGCTGGCACAGTTTCTCCTTGCCAGACAGAGTGGAAAAGCTTTTTGCTAAGATGTAGACGAGAAGAGAGGCTAAAGACGAAGGTACGGTGCTCTGCAGAGCTAAGCACCGCTCCCGGGCGTCTTTCGGCAGAAGGCGCACACCGCAGAGCACTGTGAGCGGCAGAATCGTCTTTGCGCGAAGAAGCAGCTTCTACGTCTCCGGGAGCCGGAGAGAGCGGCAGCTTCGCAAAGGTGATGAAACAAGCTGTACAACACTGCGATTGTGTGCGCAGCTTGCCAACTGAGAGAAAACAGTACCTGACCACTCTCCTGCCTTTTCTATTCACATGAACATTCGATTGCAAGCTGTTTTGGACAACTTTCTCTCTCTTCTTGCAAAACACTCGACAGACCTCCGTGGAGCCTCTAGAACACGATGGGAGATGTTTTCTGTGCTGGCACAGTTTCTCCTTGCCAGACAGAGTGGAAAAGCTTTTTGCTAAGATGTAGACGAGAAGAGAGGCTAAAGACGAAGGTACGGTGCTCTGCAGAGCTAAGCACCGCTCCCGGGCCTCTTTCGGCAGAAGGCGCACACCGCAGAGCACTGTGAGCGGCAGAATCGTCTTTGCGCGAAGAAGCAGCTTCTACGTCTCCGGGAGCCGGAGAGAGCGGCAGCTTCGCAAAGGTGATGAAACAAGCTGTACAACACTGCGATTGTGTGCGCAGCTTGCCAACTGAGAGAAAACAGTACCTGACCACTCTCCTGCCTTTTCTATTCACATGAACATTCGATTGCAAGCTGTTTTGGACAACTTTCTCTCTCTTCTTGCAAAACACTCGACAGACCTCCGTGGAGCCTCTAGAACACGATGGGAGATGTTTTCTGTGCTGGCACAGTTTCTCCTTGCCAGACAGAGTGGAAAAGCTTTTTGCTAAGATGTAGACGAGAAGAGAGGCTAAAGACGAAGGTACGGTGCTCTGCAGAGCTAAGCACCGCTCCCGGGCCTCTTTCGGCAGAAGGCGCACACCGCAGAGCACTGTGAGCGGCAGAATCGTCTTTGCGCGAAGAAGCAGCTTCTTCGTCTCCGGGAGCCGGAGAGAGCGGCAACTTCGCAAAGGTGATGAAACAAGCTGTACAACACTGCGATTGTGTGGGCAGCTTGCCAACTGAGAGAAAACAGTACCTGACCACTCTCCTGCCTTTTCTATTCACATGAACATTCGATTGCAAGCTGTTTTGGACAACTTTCTTTCTCTTCTTGAAAAACACTCGGCAGACCTCTGTGCAGCCTCTAGAACACGATGGGAGATGTTTTCTGTGCTGGCACAGTTTCTCCTTGCCAGACAGAGTGGAAAAGCTTTTTGCTAAGATGTAGACGAGAAGAGAGGCTAAAGACGAAGGTACGGTGCTCTGCAGAGCTAAGCACCGCTCCCGGGCCTCTTTCGGCAGAAGGCGCACACCGCAGAGCACTGTGAGCGGCAGAATCGTCTTTGCGCGAAGAAGCAGCTTCTTCGTCTCCGGGAGCCGGAGAGAGCGGCAACTTGGCAAAGGTGATGAAACAAGCTGTACAACACTGCGATTGTGTGCGCAGCTTGCCAACTGAGAGAAAACAGTACCTGACCACTCTCCTGCCTTTTCTATTCACATGAACATTCGATTGCAAGCTGTTTTGGACAACTTTCTTTCTCTTCTTGCAAAATACTCGGCAGACCTCCGTGGAGCCTCTAGAACACGATGGGAGATGTTTTCTGTGCTGGCACAGTTTCTCCTTGCCAGACAGAGTGGAAAAGCTTTTTGCTAAGATGTAGACGAGAAGAGAGGCTAAAGACGAAGGTACGGTGCTCTGCAGAGCTAAGCACCGCTCCCGGACCTCTTTCGGCAGAAGGCGCACACCGCAGAGCACTGTGAGCGGCAGAATCGTCTTTGGGCGAAAAAGCAGCTTCTTCGTCTCCGGGAGCCGGAGAGAGCGGCAACTTCGCAAAGGTGATGAAACAAGCTGTACAACAGTGCGATTGTGTGCGCAGCTTGCCAAGTGAGAGAAAACAGTACCTGACCACTCTCCTGCCTTTTCTATTCACATGAACATTCGATTGCAAGCTGTTTTGGACAACTTTCTTTCTCTTCTTGCAAAATACTCGGCAGACCTCCGTGCAGCCTCTAGAACACGATGGGAGATGTTTTCTGTGCTGGCACAGTTTCTCCTTGCCAGACAGAGTGGAAAAGCTTTTTGCTAAGATGTAGACGAGAAGAGAGGCTAAAGACGAAGGTACGGTGCTCTGCAGAGCTAAGCACCGCTCCCGGACCTCTTTCGGCAGAAGGCGCACACCGCAGAGCACTGTGAGCGGCAGAATCGTCTTTGCGCGAAGAAGCAGCTTCTTCGTCTCCGGGAGCCGGAGAGAGCGGCAGCTTCGCAAAGGTGATGAAACAAGCTGTACAACACTGCGATTGTGTGCGCAGCTTGCCAACTGAGAGAAAACAGTACCTGACCACTCTCCTGCCTTTTCTATTCACATGAACATTCGATTGCAAGCTGTTTTGGACAACTTTCTCTCTCTTCTTGCAAAACACTCGGCAGACCTCCGTGCAGCCTCTAGAACACGATGGGAGATGTTTTCTGTGCTGGCACAGTTTCTCCTTGCCAGACAGAGTGGAAAAGCTTTTTGCTAAGATGTAGACGAGAAGAGAGGCTAAAGACGAAGGTACGGTGCTCTGCAGTGCTAAGCACCGCTCCCGGGCCTCTTTCGGCAGAAGGCGCACACCGCAGAGCACTGTGAGCGGCAGAATCGTCTTTGCGCGAAGAAGCAGCTTCTTCGTCTCCGGGAGCCGGAGAGAGCGGCAACTTGGCAAAGGTGATGAAACAAGCTGTACAACACTGCGATTGTGTGCGCAGCTTGCCAACTGAGAGAAAACAGTACCTGACCACTCTCCTGCCTTTTCTATTCACATGAACATTCGATTGCAAGCTGTTTTGGACAACTTTCTTTCTCTTCTTGCAAAACACTCGGCAGACCTGCGTGCAGCCTCTAGAACACGATGGGAGATGTTTTTTGTGCTGGCACAGTTTCTCCTTGCCAGACAGAGTGGAAAAGCTTTTTGCTAAGATGTAGACGAGAAGAGAGGCTAAAGACGAAGGTACGGTGCTCTGCAGAGCTAAGCACCGCTCCCGGACCTCTTTCGGCAAAAGGCGCACACCGCAGAGCACTGTGAGCGGCAGAATCGTCTTTGCGCGAAGAAGCAGCTTCTTCGTCTCCGGGAGCCGGAGAGAGCTGCAGCTTCGCAAAGGTGATGAAACAAGCTGTACAACACTGCGATTGTGTGCGCAGCTTGCCAACTGAGAGAAAACAGTACCTGACCACTCTCCTGCCTTTTCTATTCACATGAACATTCGATTGCAAGCTGTTTTGGACAACTTTCTTTCTCTTCTTGCAAAACACTCGGCAGACCTGCGTGCAGCCTCTAGAACACGATGGGAGATGTTTTCTGTGCTGGCACAGTTTCTCCTTGCCAGACAGAGTGGAAAAGCTTTTTGCTAAGATGTAGACGAGAAGAGAGGCTAAAGAAGCAGGTATGGTGCTCTGCAGAGCTAAGCACAGCTCACGGGCCTCTTTCGGCAGAAGACACACACTGCAGAGCACTGTGAGCGGCAGAATCGTCTTTGCGCGAAGAAGCAGCTTCTTCGTCTCCGGGAGCCGGAGAGAGCGGCAACTTCGCAAAGGTGATGAAACAAGCTGTACAACACTGCGATTGTGTGCGCAGTTTGCCAACTGAGAGAAAACAGTACCTGACCACTCTCCTGCCTTTTCTATTCACATGAACATTCGATTGCAAGCTGTTTTGGACAACTTTCTTTCTCTTCTTGCAAAACACTCGGCAGACCTGCGTGCAGCCTCTAGAAGACGATGGGAGATGTTTTCTGTGCTGGCACAGTTTCTCCTTGCCAGACAGAGTGGAAAAGCTTTTTGCTAAGATGTAGACGAGAAGAGAGGCTAAAGACGAAGGTACGGTGCTCTGCAGTGCTAAGCACCGCTCCCGGGCCTCTTTCGGCAGAAGGCGCACACCGCAGAGCACTGTGAGCGGCAGAATCGTCTTTGCGCGAAGAAGCAGCTTCTTCGTCTCCGGGAGCCGGAGAGAGCGGCAACTTGGCAAAGGTGATGAAACAAGCTGTACAACACTGCGATTGTGTGCGCAGCTTGCCAACTGAGAGAAAACAGTACCTGACCACTCTCCTGCCTTTTCTATTCACATGAACATTCGATTGCAAGCTGTTTTGGACAACTTTCTTTCTCTTCTTGCAAAATACTCGGCAGACCTCCGTGCAGCCTCTAGAACACGATGGGAGATGTTTTCTGTGCTGGCACAGGTTCACCTTGCCAGACAGAGTGGAAAAGCTTTTTGCTAAGATGTAGACGAGAAGAGAGGCTAAAGACGAAGGTACGGTGCTCTGCAGAGCTAAGCACCGCACCCGGACCTCTTTCGGCAGAAGGCGCACACCACAGAGCACTGTGAGCGGCAGAATCGTCTTTGCGCGAAGAAGCAGCTTCTTCGTCTCCGGGAGCCGGAGAGAGCGGCAACTTCGCAAAGGTGATGAAACAAGCTGTACAACACTGCGATTGTGTGCGCCGCTTGCCAACTGAGAGAAAACAGTACCTGACCACTCTCCTGCCTTTTCTATTCACATGAACATTCGATTGCAAGCTGTTTTGGACAACTTTCTTTCTCTTCTTGCAAAACACTCGGCAGACCTGCGTGCAGCCTCTAGAACACGATGGGAGATGTTTTTTGTGCTGGCACAGTTTCTCCTTGCCAGACAGAGTGGAAAAGCTTTTTGCTAAGATGTAGACGAGAAGAGAGGCTAAAGACGAAGGTACGGTGCTCTGCAGAGCTAAGCACCGCTCCCGGACCTCTTTCGGCAAAAGGCGCACACCGCAGAGCACTGTGAGCGGCAGAATCGTCTTTGCGCGAAGAAGCAGCTTCTTCGTCTCCGGGAGCCGGAGAGAGCTGCAGCTTCGCAAAGGTGATGAAACAAGCTGTACAACACTGCGATTGTGTGCGCAGCTTGCCAACTGAGAGAAAACAGTACCTGACCACTCTCCTGCCTTTTCTATTCACATGAACATTCGATTGCAAGCTGTTTTGGACAACTTTCTTTCTCTTCTTGCAAAACACTCGGCAGACCTGCGTGCAGCCTCTAGAACACGATGGGAGATGTTTTCTGTGCTGGCACAGTTTCTCCTTGCCAGACAGAGTGGAAAAGCTTTTTGCTAAGATGTAGACGAGAAGAGAGGCTAAAGAAGCAGGTATGGTGCTCTGCAGAGCTAAGCACAGCTCACGGGCCTCTTTCGGCAGAAGACACACACTGCAGAGCACTGTGAGCGGCAGAATCGTCTTTGCGCGAAGAAGCAGCTTCTTCGTCTCCGGGAGCCGGAGAGAGCGGCAACTTCGCAAAGGTGATGAAACAAGCTGTACAACACTGCGATTGTGTGCGCAGTTTGCCAACTGAGAGAAAACAGTACCTGACCACTCTCCTGCATTTTCTATTCACATGAACATTCGATTGCAAGCTGTTTTGGACAACTTTCTTTCTCTTCTTGCAAAACACTCGGCAGACCTGCGTGCAGCCTCTAGAAGACGATGGGAGATGTTTTCTGTGCTGGCACAGTTTCTCCTTGCCAGACAGAGTGGAAAAGCTTTTTGCTAAGATGTAGACGAGAAGAGAGGCTAAAGACGAAGGTACGGTGCTCTGCAGAGCTAAGCACCGCTGCCGGGCCTCTTTCGGCAGAAGGCGCACACCGCAGAGCACTGTGAGCGGCAGAATCGTCTTTGCGCGAAGAAGCAGCTTCTTCGTCTCCGGGAGCCGGAGTGAGCGGCAACTTCGCAAAGGTGATGAAACAAGCTGTACAACACTGCGATTGTGTGCGCAGCTTGCCAACTGAGAGAAAACAGTACCTGACCACTCTCCTGCCTTTTCTATTCACATGAACATTCGATTGCAAGCTGTTTTGGACAACTTTCTTTCTCTTCTTGCAAAACACTCGACAGAACTCCGTGCAGCCTCTAGAACACGATGGGAGATGTTTTCTGTGCTGGCACAGGTTCACCTTGCCAGACAGAGTGGAAAAGCTTTTTGCTAAAATGTAGACTAGAAGAGAGGCTAAAGACGAAGGTACGGTGCTCTGCAGAGCTAAGCACAGCTCCCGGGCCTCTTTCGGCAGAAGGCGCACACCGCAGAGCACTGTGAGCGGCAGAATCGTCTTTGCGCGAAGAAGCAGCTTCTTCGTCTCCGGGAGCCGGAGAGAGCGGCAACTTCGCAAAGGTGATGAAACAAGCTGTACAACACTGCGATTGTGTGCGCAGCTTGCC
Organism: Melozone crissalis; assembly: GCF_028551555.1. Lineage (NCBI taxonomy): Eukaryota > Metazoa > Chordata > Aves > Passeriformes > Passerellidae > Melozone > Melozone crissalis. Next base: position 43,757 of record NW_026536238.1, on the reverse strand, counting down.
AACTGAGAGAAAACAGTACCTGACCACTCTCCTGCCTTTTCTATTCACATGAACATTCGATTGCAAGCTGTTTTGGACAACTTTCTTTCTCTTCTTGCAAAACACTCGGCAGACCTCCGTGCAGCCTCTAGAAGACGATGGGAGATGTTTTCTGTGGTGGCACAGTTTCTCCTTTCCAGACAGAGTGGAAAGCTTTTTGCTAAGATGTAGACGAGAAGAGAGGCTAAAGACGAAGGTACGGTGCTCTGCAGAGCTAAGCACCGCTCCCGGACGTCTTTCGGCAGAAGGCGCACACCGCAGAGCACTGTGAGGGGCAGAATCGTCTTTGCGCGAAGAAGCAGCTTCTTCGTCTCCGGGAGCCGGAGAGAGCGGCAACTTCGCAAAGGTGATGAAACAAGCTGTACAACACTGCGATTGTGTGCGCAGTTTGCCAACTGAGAGAAAACAGTACCTGACCACTCTCCTGCCTTTTCTATTCACATGAACATTCGATTGCAAGCTGTTTTGGACAACTTTCTTTCTCTTCTTGCAAAACACTCGGCAGACCTCCGTGCAGCCTCTAGAACACGATGGGAGATGTTTTTTGTGCTGGCACAGTTTCTCCTTGCCAGACAGAGTGGAAAAGCTTTTTGCTAAGATGTAGACGAGAAGAGAGGCTAAAGACGAAGGTACGGTGCTCTGCAGAGCTAAGCACCGCTCCCGGGCCTCTTTCGGAAGAAGGCGCACACCGCAGAGCACTGTGAGCGGCAGAATCGTCTTTGCGCGAAGAAGCAGCTTCTTCGTCTCCGGGAGCCAGAGAGAGCGACAACTTGGCAAAGGTGATGAAACAAGCTGTACAACACTGCGATTGTGTGCGCAGCTTGCCAACTGAGAGAAAACAGTACCTGACCACTCTCCTGCCTTTTCTATTCACATGAACATTCGATTGCAAGCTGTTTTGGACAACTTTCTTTCTCTTCTTGCAAAACACTCGGCAGACCTGCGTGCAGCCTCTAGAACACGATGGGAGATATTTTCTGTGCTGGCACAGTTTCTCCTTTCCAGACAGAGTGGAAAAGCTTTTTGCTAAGATGTAGACGAGAAGAGAGGCTAAAGACGAAGGTACGGTGCTCTGCAGAGCTAAGCACCGCTCCCGGGCCTCTTTCGGCAGAAGGCGCACACCGCAGAGCACTGTGAGCGGCAGAATCGTCTTTGCGCGAAGAAGCAGCTTCTTCGTCTCCGGGAGCCGGAGAGAGCGGCAGCTTCGCAAAGGTGATGAAACAAGCTGTACAACACTGCGATTGTGTGCGCAGTTTGCCAAGTGAGAGAAAACAGTACCTGACCACTCTCCTGCCTTTTCTATTCACATGAACATTCGATTGCAAGCTGTTTTGGACAACTTTCTCTCTCTTCTTGCAAAACACTCGGCAGACCTCCGTGCAGCCTCTAGAACACGATGGGAGATGTTTTCTGTGCTGGCACAGTTTCTCCTTGCCAGACAGAGTGGAAAAGCTTTTTGCTAAGATGTAGACGAGAAGAGAGGCTAAAGACGAAGGTACGGTGCTCTGCAGAGCTAAGCACAGCTCACGGGCCTCTTTCGGCAGAAGGCGCACACCGCAGAGCACTGTGAGCGGCAGAATCGTCTTTGCGCGAAGAAGCAGCTTCTTCGTCTCCGGGAGCCGGAGAGAGCGGCAACTTCGCAAAGGTGATGAAACAAGCTGTACAACACTGCGATTGTGTGCGCAGCTTGCCAACGGAGAGAAAACAGTACCTGACCACTCTCCTGCCTTTTCTATTCACATGAACATTCGATTGCAAGCTGTTTTGGACAACTTTCTTTCTCTTCTTGCAAAATACTCGGCAGACCCCTGTGCAGCCTCGAGAACACGATGGGAGATGTTTTCTGTGCTGGCACAGTTTCTCCTTGCCAGACAGAGTGGAAAAGCTTTTTGCTAAGATGTAGACGAGAAGAGAGGCTAAAGACGAAGGTACGGTGCTCTGCAGAGCTAAGCACCGCTCCCGGGCGTCTTTCGGCAGAAGGCGCACACCGCAGAGCACTGTGAGCGGCAGAATCGTCTTTGCGCGAAGAAGTAGCTTCTTCGTCTCCGGGAGCCGGAGAGAGCGACAACTTGGCAAAGGTGATGAAACAAGCTGTACAACACTGCGATTGTGTGCGCAGCTTGGCAACTGAGAGAAAACAGTACCTGACCACTCTCCTGCCTTTTCTATTCACATGAACATTCGATTGCAAGCTGTTTTGGACAACTTTCTCTCTCTTCTTGCAAAACACTCGGCAGACCTCCGTGCAGCCTCTAGAACACGATGGGAGATGTTTTCTGTGCTGGCACAGTTTCTCCTTGCCAGACAGAGTGGAAAAGCTTTTTGCTAAGATGTAGACGAGAAGAGAGGCTAAAGACGAAGGTACGGTGCTCTGCAGAGCTAAGCACCGCTCCCGGGCCTCTTTCGGCAGAAGGCGCACACCGCAGAGCACTGTGAGCGGCAGAATCGTCTTTGCGCGAAGAAGCAGCTTCTTCGTCTCCGGGAGCCGGAGAGAGCGACAACTTGGCAAAGGTGATGAAACAAGCTGTACAACACTGCGATTGTGTGCGCAGCTTGCCAACTGAGAGAAAACAGTACCTGACCACTCTCCTGCCTTTTCTATTCACATGAACATTCGAGTGGAAGCTGTTTTGGACAACTTTCTTTCTCTTCTTGCAAAACACTCGGCAGACCTCCGTGCAGCCTCTAGAACACGATGGGAGATGTTTCTGTGCTGGCACAGTTTCTCCTTGCCAGACAGAGTGGAAAAGCTTTTTGCTAAGATGTAGACGAGAAGAGAGGCTAAAGACGAAGGTACGTTGCTCTGCAGAGCTAAGCACCGCACCCGGACCTCTTTCGGCAGAAGGCGCACACCGCAGAGCACTGTGAGCGGCAGAATCGTCTTTGGGCGAAAAAGCAGTTTCTTCATCTCCGGGAGCCGGAGAGAGCGGCAACTTCGCAAAGGTGATGAAACAAGCTGTACAACACTGCGATTGTGTGCGCCGCTTGCCAATGAGAGAAAACAGTACCTGACCACTCTCTTGCCTTTTCTATTCACATGAACATTCGATTGGAAGCTGTTTTGGACAACTTTCTTTCTCTTCTTGCAAAACACTCGGCAGACCTCCGTGCAGCCTCTAGAACACGATGGGAGATGTTTTTTGTGCTGGCACAGTTTCTCCTTGCCAGACCAGAGTGGAAAAGCTTTTTGCTAAGATGTAGACGAGAAGAGAGGCTAAAGACGAAGGTACGGTGCTCTGCAGAGCTAAGCACAGCTCCCGGACCTCTTTCGGCAGAAGGCGCACACCGCAGAGCACTGTGAGCGGCAGAATCGTCTTTGCGCGAAGAAGCAGCTTCTTCGTCTCCGGGAGCCGGAGAGAGCGGCAGCTTCGCAAAGGTGATGAAACAAGCTGTACAACACTGCGATTGTGTGCGCAGCTTGCCAACTGAGAGAAAACAGTACCTGACCACTCTCCTGCCTTTTCTATTCACATGAACATTCGATTGCAAGCTGTTTTGGACAAATTTCTTTCTCTTCTTGCAAAACACTCGGCAGACCTCCGTGCAGCCTCTAGAACACGATGGGAGATGTTTTTTGTGCGGCACAGTTTCTCCTTGCCAGACAGAGTGGAAAAGCTTTTTGCTAAGATGTAGACGAGAAGAGAGGCTAAAGACGAAGGTACGGTGCTCTGCAGAGCTAAGCACCGCTCCCGGGCCTCTTTCGGCAGAAGGCGCACACCGCAGAGCACTGTGAGCGGCAGAATCGTCTTTGCGCGAAGAAGCAGCTTCTTCGTCTCCGGGAGCCGGAGAGAGCGGCAACTTCGCAAAGGTGATGAAACAAGCTGTACAACACTGCGATTGTGTGCGCAGCTTGCCAACTGAGAGAAAACAGTACCTGACCACTCTCCTGCCTTTTCTATTCACATGAACATTCGATTGCAAGCTGTTTTGGACAACTTTCTTTCTCTTCTTGCAAAACACTCGGCAGACCTCCGTGGAGCCTCTAGAACACGATGGGAGATGTTTTCTGTGCTGGCAGAGTTTCTCCTTGCCAGACAGAGTGGAAAAGCTTTTTGCTAAGATGTAGACGAGAAGAGAGGCTAAAGAAGCAGGTATGGTGCTCTGCAGAGCTAAGCACAGCTCACGGGCCTCTTTCGGCAGAAGACACACACTGCAGGGCACTGTGAGCGGCAGAATCGTCTTTGCGCGAAGAAGCAGCTTCTTCGTCTCCGGGAGCCGGAGAGAGCGGCAACTTCGCAAAGGTGATGAAACAAGCTGTACAACACTGCGATTGTGTGGGCAGCTTGGCAACTGAGAGAAAACAGTACCTGACCACTCTCCTGCCTTTTCTATTCACATGAACATTCGATTGCAAGCTGTTTTGCACAACTTTCTCTCTCTTCTTGCAAAACACTCGGCAGACCTCCGTGGAGCCTCTAGAAGACGATGGGAGATGTTTTCTGTGCTGGCACAGTTTCTCCTTGCCAGACAGAGTGGAAAAGCTTTTAGCTAAGATGTAGACGAGAAGAGAGGCTAAAGACGAAGGTACGGTGCTCTGCAGAGCTAAGCACCGCACCCGGACCTCTTTCTGCAGAAGGCGCTCACCGCAGAGTACTGTGAGCGGCAGAATCCTCTTTGCGCGAAGAAGCAGCTTCTTCGTCTCCGGGAGCCGGAGAGAGCGGCAACTTCGCAAAGGTGATGAAACAAGCTGTACAACACTGCGATTGTGTGCGCAGTTTGCCAACTGAGAGAAAACAGTACCTGACCACTCTCCTGCCTTTTCTATTCACATGAACATTCGATTGGAAGCTGTTTTGGACAACTTTCTTTCTCTTCTTGCAAAATACTCGGCAGACCTCCGTGCAGCCTCTAGAACACGATGGGAGATGTTTTCTGTGCTGGCACAGTTTCTCCTTGCCAGACAGAGTGGAAAAGCTTTTTGCTAAGATGTAGACGAGAAGAGAGGCTAAAGACGAAGGTACGGTGCTCTGCAGAGCTAAGCACAGCTCCCGGGCGTCTTTCGGCAGAAGGCGCACACCGCAGAGCACTGTGAGCGGCAGAATCGTCTTTGCGCGAAGAAGCAGCTTCTTCGTCTCCGGGAGCCGGAGAGAGCGGCAGCTTCGCAAAGGTGATGAAACAAGCTGTACAACACTGCGATTGTGTGCGCAGCTTGCCAACTGAGAGAAAACAGTACCTGACCACTCTCCTGCCTTTTCTATTCACATGAACATTCGATTACAAACTATTTTGGACAACTTTCTTTCTCTTCTTGCAAAAACACTCGGCAGACCTGCGTGCAGCCTCTAGAACACGATGGGAGATGTTTTCTGTGCTGGCACAGGTTCTCCTTGCCAGACAGAGTGGAAAAGCTTTTTGCTAAGATGTAGACTAGAAGAGAGGCTAAAGACGAAGGTACGGTGCTCTGCAGAGCTAAGCACAGCTCCCGGGCGTCTTTCGGCAGAAGGCGCACACCGCAGAGCACTGTGAGCGGCAGAATCGTCTTTGCGCGAAGAAGCAGCTTCTTCGTCTCCGGGAGCCGGAGAGAGCGGCAACTTCGCAAAGGTGATGAAACAAGCTGTACAACACTGCGATTGTGTGCGCAGCTTGCCAACTGAGAGAAAACAGTACCTGACCACTCTCCTGCCTTTTCTATTCACATGAACATTCGATTGGAAGCTGTTTTGGACAACTTTCTTTCTCTTCTTGCAAAACACTCGGCAGACCTCCGTGCAGCCTCTAGAACACGATGGGAGATGTTTTCTGTGCTGGCACAGTTTCTCCTTTCCAGACAGAGTGGAAAAGCTTTTTGCTAAGATGTAGACGAGAAGAGAGGCTAAAGACGAAGGTACGGTGCTCTGCAGAGCTAAGCACCGCTCCCGGGCCTCTTTCGGCAGAAGGCGCTCACCGCAGAGCACTGTGAGCGTCAGAATCGTCTTTGTGCGAAGAAGCAGATTCTTCGTCTCCGGGAGCCGGAGAGAGCGGCAACTTCGCAAAGGTGATGAAACAAGCTGTACAACACTGCGATTGTGTGCGCAGTTTGCCAACTGAGAGAAAACAGTACCTGACCACTCTCCTGCCTTTTCTATTCACATGAACATTCGATTGCAAGCTGTTTTGGACAACTTTCTTTCTCTTCTTGCAAAACACTCGGCAGACCTCCGTGCAGCCTCTAGAACACGATGGGAGATGTTTTTTGTGCTGGCACAGTTTCTCCTTGCCAGACAGAGTGGAAAAGCTTTTTGCTAAGATGTAGACGAGAAGAGAGGCTAAAGACGAAGGTACGGTGCTCTGCAGAGCTAAGCACCGCTCCTGGGCCTCTTTCGGCAGAAGGCGCACACCGCAGAGCACTGTGAGCGGCAGAATCGTCTTTGCGCGAAGAAGCAGCTTCTTCGTCTCCGGGAGCCAGAGAGAGCGACAACTTGGCAAAGGTGATGAAACATGCTGTACAACACTGCGATTGTGTGCGCAGCTTGCCAACTGAGAGAAAACAGTACCTGACCACTCTCCTGCCTTTTCTATTCACATGAACATTCGATTGGAAGCTGTTTTGGACAACTTTCTTTCTCTTCTTGCAAAACACTCGGCAGACCTCCGTGCAGCCTCTAGAACACGATGGGAGATATTTTCTGTGCTGGCACAGTTTCTCCTTGCCAGACAGAGTGGAAAAGCTTTTTGCTAAGATGTAGACGAGAAGAGAGGCTAAAGAAGCAGGTATAGTGCTCTGCAGAGCTAAGCACCGCTCCCGGGCCTCTTTCGGCAGAAGGCGCACACTGCAGACTACTGTGAGCGGCAGAATCGTCTTTGCGCGAAGAAGCAGCTTCTTCGTCTCCGGGAGCCGGAGAGAGCGGCAACTTCGCAAAGGTGATGAAACAAGCTGTACAACACTGCGATTGTGTGCGCAGCTTGCCAACTGAGAGAAAACAGTACCTGACCACTCTCCTGCCTTTTCTATTCACATGAACATTCGATTGCAAGCTGTTTTGGACAACTTTCTTTCTCTTCTTGCAAAACACTCGGCAGACCTCCGTGCAGCCTCTAGAACACGATGGGAGATGTTTTCTGTGCTGGCACAGTTTCTCCTTGCCAGACAGAGTGGAAAAGCTTTTTGCTAAGATGTAGACGAGAAGAGAGGCTAAAGACGAAGGTACGGTGCTCTGCAGAGCTAAGCACCGCTCCCGGGCGTCTTTCGGCAGAAGGCGCACACCGCAGAGCACTGTGAGCGGCAGAATCGTCTTTGCGCGAAGAAGCAGCTTCTACGTCTCCGGGAGCCGGAGAGAGCGGCAGCTTCGCAAAGGTGATGAAACAAGCTGTACAACACTGCGATTGTGTGCGCAGCTTGCCAACTGAGAGAAAACAGTACCTGACCACTCTCCTGCCTTTTCTATTCACATGAACATTCGATTGCAAGCTGTTTTGGACAACTTTCTCTCTCTTCTTGCAAAACACTCGACAGACCTCCGTGCAGCCTCTAGAACACGATGGGAGATGTTTTCTGTGCTGGCACAGTTTCTCCTTGCCAGACAGAGTGGAAAAGCTTTTTGCTAAGATGTAGACGAGGAGAGAGGCTAAAGACGAAGGTACGGTGCTCTGCAGAGCTAAGCACCGCTCCCGGGCCTCTTTCGGCAGAAGGCGCACACCGCAGAGCACTGTGAGCGGCAGAATCGTCTTTGCGCGAAGAAGCAGCTTCTTCGTCTCCGGGAGCCGGAGAGAGCGGCAGCTTCGCAAAGGTGATGAAACAAGCTGTACAACACTGCGATTGTGTGGGCAGCTTGCCAACTGAGAGAAAACAGTACCTGACCACTCTCCTGCCTTTTCTATTCACATGAACATTCGATTGCAAGCTGTTTTGGACAACTTTCTTTCTCTTCTTGAAAAACACTCGACAGACCTCTGTGCAGCCTCTAGAACACGATGGGAGATGTTTTCTGTGCTGGCACAGTTTCTCCTTGCCAGACAGAGTGGAAAAGCTTTTTGCTAAGATGTAGACGAGAAGAGAGGCTAAAGACGAAGGTACGGTGCTCTGCAGAGCTAAGCACCGCTCCCGGGCCTCTTTCGGCAGAAGGCGCACACCGCAGAGCACTGTGAGCGGCAGAATCGTCTTTGCGCGAAGAAGCAGCTTCTTCGTCTCCGGGAGCCGGAGAGAGCGGCAACTTGGCAAAGGTGATGAAACAAGCTGTACAACACTGCGATTGTGTGCGCAGCTTGCCAACTGAGAGAAAACAGTACCTGACCACTCTCCTGCCTTTTCTATTCACATGAACATTCGATTGCAAGCTGTTTTGGACAACTTTCTTTCTCTTCTTGCAAAATACTCGGCAGACCTCCGTGGAGCCTCTAGAACACGATGGAGATGTTTTCTGTGCTGGCACAGTTTCTCCTTGCCAGACAGAGTGGAAAAGCTTTTTGCTAAGATGTAGACGAGAAGAGAGGCTAAAGACGAAGGTACGGTGCTCTGCAGAGCTAAGCACCGCTCCCGGACCTCTTTCGGCAGAAGGCGCACACCGCAGAGCACTGTGAGCGGCAGAATCGTCTTTGGGCGAAAAAGCAGATTCTTCGTCTCCGGAGCCGGAGAGAGCGGCAACTTCGCAAAGGTGATGAAACAAGCTGTACAACACTGCGATTGTGTGCGCAGCTTGCCAACTGAGAGAAAACAGTACCTGACCACTCTCCTGCCTTTTCTATTCACATGAACATTCGATTGCAAGCTGTTTTGGACAACTTTCTTTCTCTTCTTGCAAAATACTCGGCAGACCTCCGTGCAGCCTCTAGAACACGATGGGAGATGTTTTCTGTGCTGGCACAGTTTCTCCTTGCCAGACAGAGTGGAAAAGCTTTTTGCTAAGATGTAGACGAGAAGAGAGGCTAAAGACGAAGGTACGGTGCTCTGCAGAGCTAAGCACCGCTCCCGGACCTCTTTCGGCAGAAGGCGCACACCGCAGAGCACTGTGAGCGGCAGAGTCGTCTTTGCGCGAAGAAGCAGCTTCTTCGTCTCCGGGAGCCGGAGAGAGCGGCAGCTTCGCAAAGGTGATGAAACAAGCTGTACAACACTGCGATTGTGTGCGCAGCTTGCCAACTGAGAGAAAACAGTACCTGACCACTCTCCTGCCTTTTCTATTCACATGAACATTCGATTGCAAGCTGTTTTGGACAACTTTCTCTCTCTTCTTGCAAAACACTCGGCAGACCTCCGTGCAGCCTCTAGAACACGATGGGAGATGTTTTCTGTGCTGGCACAGTTTCTCCTTGCCAGACAGAGTGGAAAAGCTTTTTGCTAAGATGTAGACGAGAAGAGAGGCTAAAGACGAAGGTACGGTGCTCTGCAGAGCTAAGCACCGCTCCCGGGCCTCTTTCGGCAGAAGGCGCACACCGCAGAGCACTGTGAGCGGCAGAATCGTCTTTGCGCGAAGAAGCAGCTTCTTCGTCTCCGGGAGCCGGAGAGAGCGGCAACTTCGCAAAGGTGATGAAACAAGCTGTACAACACTGCGATTGTGTGGGCAGCTTGCCAACTGAGAGAAAACAGTACCTGACCACTCTCCTGCCTTTTCTATTCACATGAACATTCGATTGCAAGCTGTTTTGGACAACTTTCTTTCTCTTCTTGCAAAATACTCGGCAGACCTCCGTGCAGCCTCTAGAACACGATGGGAGATGTTTTCTGTGCTGGCACAGTTTCTCCTTGCCAGACAGAGTCGAAAAGATTTTGCTAAGATGTAGACGAGAAGAGAGGCTAAAGACGAAGGTACGGTGCTCTGCAGAGCTAAGCACCGCTCCCGGACCTCTTTCGGCAGCAGACACACACCGCAGAGCACTGTGAGCGGCAGAATCGTCTTTGCGCGAAGAAGCAGCTTCTTCGTCTCCGGGAGCCGGAGAGAGCGGCAGCTTCGCAAAGGTGATGAAACAAGCTGTACAACACTGCGATTGTGTGCGCAGCTTGCCAAGTGAGAGAAAACAGTACCTGACCACTCTCCTGCCTTTTCTATTCACATGAACATTCGATTGCAAGCTGTTTTGGACAACTTTCTTTCTCTTCTTGCAAAACACTCGGCAGACCTGCGTGCAGCCTCTAGAACACGATGGGAGATGTTTTTTGTGCTGGCACAGTTTCTCCTTGCCAGACAGAGTGGAAAAGCTTTTTGCTAAGATGTAGACGAGAAGAGAGGCTAAAGACGAAGGTACGGTGCTCTGCAGAGCTAAGCACCGCTCCCGGGCCTCTTTCGGCAGAAGGCGCACACCGCAGAGCACTGTGAGCGGCAGAATCGTCTTTGCGCGAAGAAGCAGCTTCTTCGTCTCCGGGAGCCGGAGAGAGCGACAACTTGGCAAAGGTGATGAAACAAGCTGTACAACACAGCGATTGTGTGCGCAGCTTGCCAACTGAGAGAAAACAGTACCTGACCACTCTCCTGCCTTTTCTATTCACATGAACATTCGATTGGAAGCTGTTTTGGACAACTTTCTTTCTCTTCTTGCAAAACACTCGGCAGACCTCCGTGCAGCCTGTAGAACACGATGGGAGATATTTTCTGTGCTGGCACAGTTTCTCCTTGCCAGACAGAGTGGAAAAGCTTTTTGCTAAGATGTAGACGAGAAGAGAGGCTAAAGAAGCAGGTATAGTGCTCTGCAGAGCTAAGCACCGCTCCCGGGCCTCTTTCGGCAGAAGGCGCACACCGCAGAGTACTGTGAGCGGCAGAATCGTCTTTGCGCGAAGAAGCAGCTTCTTCGTCTCCGGGAGCCGGAGAGAGCGGCAACTTCGCAAAGGTGATGAAACAAGCTGTACAACACTGCGATTGTGTGCGCAGCTTGCCAACTGAGAGAAAACAGTACCTGACCACTCTCCTGCCTTTTCTATTCACATGAACATTCGATTGCAAGCTGTTTTGGACAACTTTCTTTCTCTTCTTGCAAAACACTCGGCAGACCTCCGTGCAGCCTCTAGAACATGATGGGAGATGTTTTCTGTGCTGGCACAGTTTCTCCTTGCCAGACAGAGTGGAAAAGCTTTTTGCTAAGATGTAGACGAGAAGAGAGGCTAAAGACGAAGGTACGGTGCTCTGCAGAGCTAAGCACCGCTCCCGGGCGTCTTTCGGCAGAAGGCGCACACCGCAGAGCACTGTGAGCGGCAGAATCGTCTTTGCGCGAAGAAGCAGCTTCTTCGTCTCCGGGAGCCGGAGAGAGCGGCAGCTTCGCAAAGGTGATGAAACAAGCTGTACAACACTGCGATTGTGTGCGCAGCTTGCCAAGTGAGAGAAAACAGTACCTGACCACTCTCCTGCCTTTTCTATTCACATGAACATTCGATTGCAAGCTGTTTTGGACAACTTTCTTTCTCTTCTTGCAAAACACTCGGCAGACCTGCGTGCAGCCTCTAGAACACGATGGGAGATGTTTTTTGTGCTGGCACAGTTTCTCCTTGCCAGACAGAGTGGAAAAGCTTTTTGCTAAGATGTAGACGAGAAGAGAGGCTAAAGACGAAGGTACGGTGCTCTGCAGAGCTAAGCACCGCTCCCGGGCCTCTTTCGGCAGAAGGCGCACACCGCAGAGCACTGTGAGCGGCAGAATCGTCTTTGCGCGAAGAAGCAGCTTCTTCGTCTCCGGGAGCCGGAGAGAGCGACAACTTGGCAAAGGTGATGAAACAAGCTGTACAACACAGCGATTGTGTGCGCAGCTTGCCAACTGAGAGAAAACAGTACCTGACCACTCTCCTGCCTTTTCTATTCACATGAACATTCGATTGGAAGCTGTTTTGGACAACTTTCTTTCTCTTCTTGCAAAACACTCGGCAGACCTCCGTGCAGCCTGTAGAACACGATGGGAGATATTTTCTGTGCTGGCACAGTTTCTCCTTGCCAGACAGAGTGGAAAAGCTTTTTGCTAAGATGTAGACGAGAAGAGAGGCTAAAGAAGCAGGTATAGTGCTCTGCAGAGCTAAGCACCGCTCCCGGGCCTCTTTCGGCAGAAGGCGCACACCGCAGAGTACTGTGAGCGGCAGAATCGTCTTTGCGCGAAGAAGCAGCTTCTTCGTCTCCGGGAGCCGGAGAGAGCGGCAACTTCGCAAAGGTGATGAAACAAGCTGTACAACACTGCGATTGTGTGCGCAGCTTGCCAACTGAGAGAAAACAGTACCTGACCACTCTCCTGCCTTTTCTATTCACATGAACATTCGATTGCAAGCTGTTTTGGACAACTTTCTTTCTCTTCTTGCAAAACACTCGGCAGACCTCCGTGCAGCCTCTAGAACATGATGGGAGATGTTTTCTGTGCTGGCACAGTTTCTCCTTGCCAGACAGAGTGGAAAAGCTTTTTGCTAAGATGTAGACGAGAAGAGAGGCTAAAGACGAAGGTACGGTGCTCTGCAGAGCTAAGCACCGCTCCCGGGCGTCTTTCGGCAGAAGGCGCACACCGCAGAGCACTGTGAGCGGCAGAATCGTCTTTGCGCGAAGAAGCAGCTTCTACGTCTCCGGGAGCCGGAGAGAGCGGCAGCTTCGCAAAGGTGATGAAACAAGCTGTACAACACTGCGATTGTGTGCGCAGCTTGCCAACTGAGAGAAAACAGTACCTGACCACTCTCCTGCCTTTTCTATTCACATGAACATTCGATTGCAAGCTGTTTTGGACAACTTTCTCTCTCTTCTTGCAAAACACTCGACAGACCTCCGTGGAGCCTCTAGAACACGATGGGAGATGTTTTCTGTGCTGGCACAGTTTCTCCTTGACAGACAGAGTGGAAAAGCTTTTTGCTAAGATGTAGACGAGAAGAGAGGCTAAAGACGAAGGTACGGTGCTCTGCAGAGCTAAGCACCGCTCCCGGGCGTCTTTCGGCAGAAGGCGCACACCGCAGAGCACTGTGAGCGGCAGAATCGTCTTTGCGCGAAGAAGCAGCTTCTACGTCTCCGGGAGCCGGAGAGAGCGGCAGCTTCGCAAAGGTGATGAAACAAGCTGTACAACACTGCGATTGTGTGCGCAGCTTGCCAACTGAGAGAAAACAGTACCTGACCACTCTCCTGCCTTTTCTATTCACATGAACATTCGATTGCAAGCTGTTTTGGACAACTTTCTCTCTCTTCTTGCAAAACACTCGACAGACCTCCGTGGAGCCTCTAGAACACGATGGGAGATGTTTTCTGTGCTGGCACAGTTTCTCCTTGCCAGACAGAGTGGAAAAGCTTTTTGCTAAGATGTAGACGAGAAGAGAGGCTAAAGACGAAGGTACGGTGCTCTGCAGAGCTAAGCACCGCTCCCGGGCCTCTTTCGGCAGAAGGCGCACACCGCAGAGCACTGTGAGCGGCAGAATCGTCTTTGCGCGAAGAAGCAGCTTCTTCGTCTCCGGGAGCCGGAGAGAGCGGCAACTTCGCAAAGGTGATGAAACAAGCTGTACAACACTGCGATTGTGTGGGCAGCTTGCCAACTGAGAGAAAACAGTACCTGACCACTCTCCTGCCTTTTCTATTCACATGAACATTCGATTGCAAGCTGTTTTGGACAACTTTCTTTCTCTTCTTGAAAAACACTCGGCAGACCTCTGTGCAGCCTCTAGAACACGATGGGAGATGTTTTCTGTGCTGGCACAGTTTCTCCTTGCCAGACAGAGTGGAAAAGCTTTTTGCTAAGATGTAGACGAGAAGAGAGGCTAAAGACGAAGGTACGGTGCTCTGCAGAGCTAAGCACCGCTCCCGGGCCTCTTTCGGCAGAAGGCGCACACCGCAGAGCACTGTGAGCGGCAGAATCGTCTTTGCGCGAAGAAGCAGCTTCTTCGTCTCCGGGAGCCGGAGAGAGCGGCAACTTGGCAAAGGTGATGAAACAAGCTGTACAACACTGCGATTGTGTGCGCAGCTTGCCAACTGAGAGAAAACAGTACCTGACCACTCTCCTGCCTTTTCTATTCACATGAACATTCGATTGCAAGCTGTTTTGGACAACTTTCTTTCTCTTCTTGCAAAATACTCGGCAGACCTCCGTGGAGCCTCTAGAACACGATGGGAGATGTTTTCTGTGCTGGCACAGTTTCTCCTTGCCAGACAGAGTGGAAAAGCTTTTTGCTAAGATGTAGACGAGAAGAGAGGCTAAAGACGAAGGTACGGTGCTCTGCAGAGCTAAGCACCGCTCCCGGACCTCTTTCGGCAGAAGGCGCACACCGCAGAGCACTGTGAGCGGCAGAATCGTCTTTGGGCGAAAAAGCAGCTTCTTCGTCTCCGGGAGCCGGAGAGAGCGGCAACTTCGCAAAGGTGATGAAACAAGCTGTACAACACTGCGATTGTGTGCGCAGCTTGCCAAGTGAGAGAAAACAGTACCTGACCACTCTCCTGCCTTTTCTATTCACATGAACATTCGATTGCAAGCTGTTTTGGACAACTTTCTTTCTCTTCTTGCAAAATACTCGGCAGACCTCCGTGCAGCCTCTAGAACACGATGGGAGATGTTTTCTGTGCTGGCACAGTTTCTCCTTGCCAGACAGAGTGGAAAAGCTTTTTGCTAAGATGTAGACGAGAAGAGAGGCTAAAGACGAAGGTACGGTGCTCTGCAGAGCTAAGCACCGCTCCCGGACCTCTTTCGGCAGAAGGCGCACACCGCAGAGCACTGTGAGCGGCAGAATCGTCTTTGCGCGAAGAAGCAGCTTCTTCGTCTCCGGGAGCCGGAGAGAGCGGCAGCTTCGCAAAGGTGATGAAACAAGCTGTACAACACTGCGATTGTGTGCGCAGCTTGCCAACTGAGAGAAAACAGTACCTGACCACTCTCCTGCCTTTTCTATTCACATGAACATTCGATTGCAAGCTGTTTTGGACAACTTTCTCTCTCTTCTTGCAAAACACTCGGCAGACCTCCGTGCAGCCTCTAGAACACGATGGGAGATGTTTTCTGTGCTGGCACAGTTTCTCCTTGCCAGACAGAGTGGAAAAGCTTTTTGCTAAGATGTAGACGAGAAGAGAGGCTAAAGACGAAGGTACGGTGCTCTGCAGTGCTAAGCACCGCTCCCGGGCCTCTTTCGGCAGAAGGCGCACACCGCAGAGCACTGTGAGCGGCAGAATCGTCTTTGCGCGAAGAAGCAGCTTCTTCGTCTCCGGGAGCCGGAGAGAGCGGCAACTTGGCAAAGGTGATGAAACAAGCTGTACAACACTGCGATTGTGTGCGCAGCTTGCCAACTGAGAGAAAACAGTACCTGACCACTCTCCTGCCTTTTCTATTCACATGAACATTCGATTGCAAGCTGTTTTGGACAACTTTCTTTCTCTTCTTGCAAAATACTCGGCAGACCTCCGTGCAGCCTCTAGAACACGATGGGAGATGTTTTCTGTGCTGGCACAGTTTCTCCTTGCCAGACAGAGTGGAAAAGCTTTTTGCTAAGATGTAGACGAGAAGAGAGGCTAAAGACGAAGGTACGGTGCTCTGCAGAGCTAAGCACCGCACCCGGACCTCTTTCGGCAGAAGGCGCACACCGCAGAGCACTGTGAGCGGCAGAATCGTCTTTGCGCGAAGAAGCAGCTTCTTCGTCTCCGGGAGCCGGAGAGAGCGGCAACTTCGCAAAGGTGATGAAACAAGCTGTACAACACTGCGATTGTGTGCGCCGCTTGCCAACTGAGAGAAAACAGTACCTGACCACTCTCCTGCCTTTTCTATTCACATGAACATTCGATTGCAAGCTGTTTTGGACAACTTTCTTTCTCTTCTTGCAAAACACTCGGCAGACCTGCGTGCAGCCTCTAGAACACGATGGGAGATGTTTTTTGTGCTGGCACAGTTTCTCCTTGCCAGACAGAGTGGAAAAGCTTTTTGCTAAGATGTAGACGAGAAGAGAGGCTAAAGACGAAGGTACGGTGCTCTGCAGAGCTAAGCACCGCTCCCGGACCTCTTTCGGCAAAAGGCGCACACCGCAGAGCACTGTGAGCGGCAGAATCGTCTTTGCGCGAAGAAGCAGCTTCTTCGTCTCCGGGAGCCGGAGAGAGCTGCAGCTTCGCAAAGGTGATGAAACAAGCTCTACAACACTGCGATTGTGTGCGCAGCTTGCCAACTGAGAGAAAACAGTACCTGACCACTCTCCTGCCTTTTCTATTCACATGAACATTCGATTGCAAGCTGTTTTGGACAACTTTCTTTCTCTTCTTGCAAAACACTCGGCAGACCTCCGTGCAGCCTCTAGAACACGATGGGAGATGTTTTCTGTGCTGGCACAGTTTCTCCTTGCCAGACAGAGTGGAAAAGCTTTTTGCTAAGATGTAGACGAGAAGAGAGGCTAAAGACGAAGGTACGGTGCTCTGCAGAGCTAAGCACCGCTCCCGGACCTCTTTCGGCAGAAGGCGCACACCGCAGAGCACTGTGAGCGGCAGAATCGTCTTTGCGCGAAGAAGCAGCTTCTTCGTCTCCGGGAGCCGGAGAGAGCGGCAGCTTCGCAAAGGTGATGAAACAAGCTGTACAACACTGCGATTGTGTGCGCAGCTTGCCAACTGAGAGAAAACAGTACCTGACCACTCTCCTGCCTTTTCTATTCACATGAACATTCGATTGCAAGCTGTTTTGGACAACTTTCTCTCTCTTCTTGCAAAACACTCGGCAGACCTCCGTGCAGCCTCTAGAACACGATGGGAGATGTTTTCTGTGCTGGCACAGTTTCTCCTTGCCAGACAGAGTGGAAAAGCTTTTTGCTAAGATGTAGACGAGAAGAGAGGCTAAAGACGAAGGTACGGTGCTCTGCAGTGCTAAGCACCGCTCCCGGGCCTCTTTCGGCAGAAGGCGCACACCGCAGAGCACTGTGAGCGGCAGAATCGTCTTTGCGCGAAGAAGCAGCTTCTTCGTCTCCGGGAGCCGGAGAGAGCGGCAACTTGGCAAAGGTGATGAAACAAGCTGTACAACACTGCGATTGTGTGCGCAGCTTGCCAACTGAGAGAAAACAGTACCTGACCACTCTCCTGCCTTTTCTATTCACATGAACATTCGATTGCAAGCTGTTTTGGACAACTTTCTTTCTCTTCTTGCAAAATACTCGGCAGACCTCCGTGCAGCCTCTAGAACACGATGGGAGATGTTTTCTGTGCTGGCACAGTTTCTCCTTGCCAGACAGAGTGGAAAAGCTTTTTGCTAAGATGTAGACGAGAAGAGAGGCTAAAGACGAAGGTACGGTGCTCTGCAGAGCTAAGCACCGCACCCGGACCTCTTTCGGCAGAAGGCGCACACCGCAGAGCACTGTGAGCGGCAGAATCGTCTTTGCGCGAAGAAGCAGCTTCTTCGTCTCCGGGAGCCGGAGAGAGCGGCAACTTCGCAAAGGTGATGAAACAAGCTGTACAACACTGCGATTGTGTGCGCCGCTTGCCAACTGAGAGAAAACAGTACCTGACCACTCTCCTGCCTTTTCTATTCACATGAACATTCGATTGCAAGCTGTTTTGGACAACTTTCTTTCTCTTCTTGCAAAACACTCGGCAGACCTGCGTGCAGCCTCTAGAACACGATGGGAGATGTTTTTTGTGCTGGCACAGTTTCTCCTTGCCAGACAGAGTGGAAAAGCTTTTTGCTAAGATGTAGACGAGAAGAGAGGCTAAAGACGAAGGTACGGTGCTCTGCAGAGCTAAGCACCGCTCCCGGACCTCTTTCGGCAAAAGGCGCACACCGCAGAGCACTGTGAGCGGCAGAATCGTCTTTGCGCGAAGAAGCAGCTTCTTCGTCTCCGGGAGCCGGAGAGAGCTGCAGCTTCGCAAAGGTGATGAAACAAGCTCTACAACACTGCGATTGTGTGCGCAGCTTGCCAACTGAGAGAAAACAGTACCTGACCACTCTCCTGCCTTTTCTATTCACATGAACATTCGATTGCAAGCTGTTTTGGACAACTTTCTTTCTCTTCTTGCAAAACACTCGGCAGACCTCCGTGCAGCCTCTAGAACACGATGGGAGATGTTTTCTGTGCTGGCACAGTTTCTCCTTGCCAGACAGAGTGGAAAAGCTTTTTGCTAAGATGTAGACGAGAAGAGAGGCTAAAGACGAAGGTACGGTGCTCTGCAGAGCTAAGCACCGCTCCCGGGCCTCTTTCGGCAGAAGGCGCACACCGCAGAGCACTGTGAGCGGCAGAATCGTCTTTGCGCGAAGAAGCAGCTTCTTCGTCTCCGGGAGCCGGAGAGAGCGACAACTTGGCAAAGGTGATGAAACAAGCTGTACAACACAGCGATTGTGTGCGCAGCTTGCCAACTGAGAGAAAACAGTACCTGACCACTCTCCTGCCTTTTCTATTCACATGAACATTCGATTGGAAGCTGTTTTGGACAACTTTCTTTCTCTTCTTGCAAAACACTCGGCAGACCTCCGTGCAGCCTCTAGAACACGATGGGAGATATTTTCTGTGCTGGCACAGTTTCTCCTTGCCAGACAGAGTGGAAAAGCTTTTTGCTAAGATGTAGACGAGAAGAGAGGCTAAAGAAGCAGGTATAGTGCTCTGCAGAGCTAAGCACCGCTCCCGGGCCTCTTTCGGCAGAAGGCGCACACCGCAGAGTACTGTGAGCGGCAGAATCGTCTTTGCGCGAAGAAGCAGCTTCTTCGTCTCCGGGAGCCGGAGAGAGCGGCAACTTCGCAAAGGTGATGAAACAAGCTGTACAACACTGCGATTGTGTGCGCAGCTTGCCAACTGAGAGAAAACAGTACCTGACCACTCTCCTGCCTTTTCTATTCACATGAACATTCGATTGCAAGCTGTTTTGGACAACTTTCTGTCTCTTCTTGCAAAACACTCGGCAGACCTCCGTGCAGCCTCTAGAACACGATGGGAGATGTTTTCTGTGCTGGCACAGTTTCTCCTTGCCAGACAGAGTGGAAAAGCTTTTTGCTAAGATGTAGACGAGAAGAGAGGCTAAAGACGAAGGTACGGTGCTCTGCAGAGCTAAGCACCGCTCCCGGGCGTCTTTCGGCAGAAGGCGCACACCGCAGAGCACTGTGAGCGGCAGAATCGTCTTTGCGCGAAGAAGCAGCTTCTACGTCTCCGGGAGCCGGAGAGAGCGGCAGCTTCGCAAAGGTGATGAAACAAGCTGTACAACACTGCGATTGTGTGCGCAGCTTGCCAACTGAGAGAAAACAGTACCTGACCACTCTCCTGCCTTTTCTATTCACATGAACATTCGATTGCAAGCTGTTTTGGACAACTTTCTCTCTCTTCTTGCAAAACACTCGACAGACCTCCGTGGAGCCTCTAGAACACGATGGGAGATGTTTTCTGTGCTGGCACAGTTTCTCCTTGCCAGACAGAGTGGAAAAGCTTTTTGCTAAGATGTAGACGAGAAGAGAGGCTAAAGACGAAGGTACGGTGCTCTGCAGAGCTAAGCACCGCTCCCGGGCCTCTTTCGGCAGAAGGCGCACACCGCAGAGCACTGTGAGCGGCAGAATCGTCTTTGCGCGAAGAAGCAGCTTCTTCGTCTCCGGGAGCCGGAGAGAGCGGCAACTTCGCAAAGGTGATGAAACAAGCTGTACAACACTGCGATTGTGTGGGCAGCTTGCCAACTGAGAGAAAACAGTACCTGACCACTCTCCTGCCTTTTTTATCCACATGAACTTTCGATTGCAAGCTGTTTTGGACAACTTTCTTTCTCTTCTTGAAAAACACTCGGCAGACCTCTGTGCAGCCTCTAGAACACGATGGGAGATGTTTTCTGTGCTGGCACAGTTTCTCCTTGCCAGACAGAGTGGAAAAGCTTTTTGCTAAGATGTAGACGAGAAGAGAGGCTAAAGACGAAGGTACGGTGCTCTGCAGAGCTAAGCACCGCTCCCGGGCCTCTTTCGGCAGAAGGCGCACACCGCAGAGCACTGTGAGCGGCAGAATCGTCTTTGCGCGAAGAAGCAGCTTCTTCGTCTCCGGGAGCCGGAGAGAGCGGCAACTTGGCAAAGGTGATGAAACAAGCTGTACAACACTGCGATTGTGTGCGCAGCTTGCCAACTGAGAGAAAACAGTACCTGACCACTCTCCTGCCTTTTCTATTCACATGAACATTCGATTGCAAGCTGTTTTGGACAACTTTCTTTCTCTTCTTGCAAAATACTCGGCAGACCTCCGTGGAGCCTCTAGAACACGATGGGAGATGTTTTCTGTGCTGGCACAGTTTCTCCTTGCCAGACAGAGTGGAAAAGCTTTTTGCTAAGATGTAGACGAGAAGAGAGGCTAAAGACGAAGGTACGGTGCTCTGCAGAGCTAAGCACCGCTCCCGGACCTCTTTCGGCAGAAGGCGCACACCGCAGAGCACTGTGAGCGGCAGAATCGTCTTTGGGCGAAAAAGCAGCTTCTTCGTCTCCGGGAGCCGGAGAGAGCGGCAACTTCGCAAAGGTGATGAAACAAGCTGTACAACACTGCGATTGTGTGCGCAGCTTGCCAAGTGAGAGAAAACAGTACCTGACCACTCTCCTGCCTTTTCTATTCACATGAACATTCGATTGCAAGCTGTTTTGGACAACTTTCTTTCTCTTCTTGCAAAATACTCGGCAGACCTCCGTGGAGCCTCTAGAACACGATGGGAGATGTTTTCTGTGCTGGCACAGTTTCTCCTTGCCAGACAGAGTGGAAAAGCTTTTTGCTAAGATGTAGACGAGAAGAGAGGCTAAAGACGAAGGTACGGTGCTCTGCAGAGCTAAGCACCGCTCCCGGACCTCTTTCGGCAGAAGGCGCACACCGCAGAGCACTGTGAGCGGCAGAATCGTCTTTGCGCGAAGAAGCAGCTTCTTCGTCTCCGGGAGCCGGAGAGAGCGGCAGCTTCGCAAAGGTGATGAAACAAGCTGTACAACACTGCGATTGTGTGCGCAGCTTGCCAACTGAGAGAAAACAGTACCTGACCACTCTCCTGCCTTTTCTATTCACATGAACATTCGATTGCAAGCTGTTTTGGACAACTTTCTCTCTCTTCTTGCAAAACACTCGGCAGACCTCCGTGCAGCCTCTAGAACACGATGGGAGATGTTTTCTGTGCTGGCACAGTTTCTCCTTGCCAGACAGAGTGGAAAAGCTTTTTGCTAAGATGTAGACGAGAAGAGAGGCTAAAGACGAAGGTACGGTGCTCTGCAGTGCTAAGCACCGCTCCCGGGCCTCTTTCGGCAGAAGGCGCACACCGCAGAGCACTGTGAGCGGCAGAATCGTCTTTGCGCGAAGAAGCAGCTTCTTCGTCTCCGGGAGCCGGAGAGAGCGGCAACTTGGCAAAGGTGATGAAACAAGCTGTACAACACTGCGATTGTGTGCGCAGCTTGCCAACTGAGAGAAAACAGTACCTGACCACTCTCCTGCCTTTTCTATTCACATGAACATTCGATTGCAAGCTGTTTTGGACAACTTTCTTTCTCTTCTTGCAAAATACTCGGCAGACCTCCGTGCAGCCTCTAGAACACGATGGGAGATGTTTTCTGTGCTGGCACAGTTTCTCCTTGCCAGACAGAGTGGAAAAGCTTTTTGCTAAGATGTAGACGAGAAGAGAGGCTAAAGACGAAGGTACGGTGCTCTGCAGAGCTAAGCACCGCACCCGGACCTCTTTCGGCAGAAGGCGCACACCGCAGAGCACTGTGAGCGGCAGAATCGTCTTTGCGCGAAGAAGCAGCTTCTTCGTCTCCGGGAGCCGGAGAGAGCGGCAACTTCGCAAAGGTGATGAAACAAGCTGTACAACACTGCGATTGTGTGCGCCGCTTGCCAACTGAGAGAAAACAGTACCTGACCACTCTCCTGCCTTTTCTATTCACATGAACATTCGATTGCAAGCTGTTTTGGACAACTTTCTTTCTCTTCTTGCAAAACACTCGGCAGACCTCCGTGCAGCCTCTAGAACACGATGGGAGATGTTTTTTGTGCTGGCACAGTTTCTCCTTGCCAGACAGAGTGGAAAAGATTTTTGCTAAAATGTAGACGAGAAGAGAGGCTAAAGACGAAGGTACGGTGCTCTGCAGAGCTAAGCACCGCTCCCGGACCTCTTTCGGCAAAAGGCGCACACCGCAGAGCACTGTGAGCGGCAGAATCGTCTTTGCGCGAAGAAGCAGCTTCTTCGTCTCCGGGAGCCGGAGAGAGCTGCAGCTTCGCAAAGGTGATGAAACAAGCTGTACAACACTGCGATTGTGTGCGCAGCTTGCCAACTGAGAGAAAACAGTACCTGACCACTCTCCTGCCTTTTCTATTCACATGAACATTCGATTGCAAGCTGTTTTGGACAACTTTCTTTCTCTTCTTGCAAAACACTCGGCAGACCTCCGTGCAGCCTCTAGAACACGATGGGAGATGTTTTCTGTGCTGGCACAGTTTCTCCTTGCCAGACAGAGTGGAAAAGCTTTTTGCTAAGATGTAGACGAGAAGAGAGGCTAAAGACGAAGGTACGGTGCTCTGCAGAGCTAAGCACCGCTCCCGGGCCTCTTTCGGCAGAAGGCGCACACCGCAGAGCACTGTGAGCGGCAGAATCGTCTTTGCGCGAAGAAGCAGCTTCTTCGTCTCCGGGAGCCGGAGAGAGCGACAACTTGGCAAAGGTGATGAAACAAGCTGTACAACACTGCGATTGTGTGCGCAGCTTGCCAACTGAGAGAAAACAGTACCTGACCACTCTCCTGCCTTTTCTATTCACATGAACATTCGATTGCAAGCTGTTTTGGACAACTTTCTTTCTCTTCTTGCAAAACACTCGGCAGACCTGCGTGCAGCCTCTAGAACACGATGGGAGATGTTTTCTGTGCTGGCACAGTTTCTCCTTGCCAGACAGAGTGGAAAAGCTTTTTGCTAAGATGTAGACGAGAAGAGAGGCTAAAGAAGCAGGTATGGTGCTCTGCAGAGCTAAGCACACTCACGGGCCTCTTTCGGCAGAAGACACACACTGCAGAGCACTGTGAGCGGCAGAATCGTCTTTGCGCGAAGAAGCAGCTTCTTCGTCTCCGGGAGCCGGAGAGAGCGGCAACTTCGCAAAGGTGATGAAACAAGCTGTACAACACTGCGATTGTGTGCGCAGTTTGCCAACTGAGAGAAAACAGTACCTGACCACTCTCCTGCCTTTTCTATTCACATGAACATTCGATTGCAAGCTGTTTTGGACAACTTTCTTTCTCTTCTTGCAAAACACTCGGCAGACCTGCGTGCAGCCTCTAGAAGACGATGGGAGATGTTTTCTGTGCTGGCACAGTTTCTCCTTGCCAGACAGAGTGGAAAAGCTTTTTGCTAAGATGTAGACGAGAAGAGAGGCTAAAGACGAAGGTACGGTGCTCTGCAGAGCTAAGCACCGCTGCCGGGCCTCTTTCGGCAGAAGGCGCACACCGCAGAGCACTGTGAGCGGCAGAATCGTCTTTGCGCGAAGAAGCAGCTTCTTCGTCTCCGGGAGCCGGAGTGAGCGGCAACTTCGCAAAGGTGATGAAACAAGCTGTACAACACTGCGATTGTGTGCGCAGCTTGCCAACTGAGAGAAAACAGTACCTGACCACTCTCCTGCCTTTTCTATTCACATGAACATTCGATTGCAAGCTGTTTTGGACAACTTTCTTTCTCTTCTTGCAAAACACTCGACAGAACTCCGTGCAGCCTCTAGAACACGATGGGAGATGTTTTCTGTGCTGGCACAGGTTCACCTTGCCAGACAGAGTGGAAAAGCTTTTTGCTAAAATGTAGACTAGAAGAGAGGCTAAAGACGAAGGTACGGTGCTCTGCAGAGCTAAGCACAGCTCCCGGGCCTCTTTCGGCAGAAGGCGCACACCGCAGAGCACTGTGAGCGGCAGAATCGTCTTTGCGCGAATAAGCAGCTTCTTCGTCTCCGGGAGCCGGAGAGAGCGGCAACTTCGCAAAGGTGATGAAACAAGCTGTACAACACTGCGATTGTGTGCGCAGCTTGCCAACTGAGAGAAAACAGTACCTGACCACTCTCCTGCCTTTTCTATTCACATGAACATTCGATTGCAAGCTGTTTTGGACAACTTTCTTTCTCTTCTTGCAAAACACTCGGCAGACCTCCGTGCAGCCTCTAGAAGACGATGGGAGATGTTTTCTGTGCTGGCACAGTTTCTCCTTGCCAGACAGAGTGGAAAAGCTTTTTGCTAAGATGTAGACGAGAAGAGAGGCTAAAGACGAAGGTACGGTGCTCTGCAGAGCTAAGCACCGCTCCCGGACGTCTTTCGGCAGAAGGCGCACACCGCAGAGCACTGTGAGCGTCAGAATCGTCTTTGCGCGAAGAAGCAGCTTCTTCGTCTCCGGGAGCCGGAGAGAGCTGCAGCTTCGCAAAGGTGATGAAACAAGCTGTACAACACTGCGATTGTGTGCGCAGTTTGCCAACTGAGAGAAAACAGTACCTGACCACTCTCCTGCCTTTTCTATTCACATGAACATTCGATTGCAAGCTGTTTTGGACAACTTTCTTTCTCTTCTTGCAAAACACTCGGCAGACTTCCGTGCAGCCTCTAGAACACGATGGGAGATGTTTTTTGTGCTGGCACAGTTTCTCCTTGCCAGACAGAGTGGAAAAGCTTTTTGCTAAGATGTAGACGAGAAGAGAGGCTAAAGACGAAGGTACGGTGCTCTGCAGAGCTAAGCACCGCTCCCGGGCCTCTTTCGGAAGAAGGCGCACACCGCAGAGCACTGTGAGCGGCAGAATCGTCTTTGCGCGAAGAAGCAGCTTCTTCGTCTCCGGGAGCCGGAGAGAGCGGCAACTTGGCAAAGGTGATGAAACAAGCTGTACAACACTGCGATTGTGTGCGCAGCTTGCCAACTGAGAGAAAACAGTACCTGACCACTCTCCTGCCTTTTCTATTCACATGAACATTCGATTGCAAGCTGTTTTGGACAACTTTCTTTCTCTTCTTGCAAAACACTCGGCAGACCTGCGTGCAGCCTCTAGAACACGATGGGAGATATTTTCTGTGCTGGCACAGTTTCTCCTTGCCAGACAGAGTGGAAAAGCTTTTTGCTAAGATGTAGACGAGAAGAGAGGCTAAAGACGAAGGTACGGTGCTCTGCAGAGCTAAGCACCGCTCCCGGGCCTCTTTCGGAAGAAGGCGCACACCGCAGAGCACTGTGAGCGGCAGAATCGTCTTTGCGCGAAGAAGCAGCTTCTTCGTCTCCGGGAGCCGGAGAGAGCGGCAGCTTCGCAAAGGTGATGAAACAAGCTGTACAACACTGCGATTGTGTGCGCAGTTTGCCAAGTGAGAGAAAACAGTACCTGACCACTCTCCTGCCTTTTCTATTCACATGAACATTCGATTGCAAGCTGTTTTGGACAACTTTCTTTCTCTTCTTGCAAAACACTCGGCAGACCTCCGTGCAGCCTCTAGAACACGATGGGAGATGTTTTCTGTGCTGGCACAGTTTCTCCTTGCCAGACAGAGTGGAAAAGCTTTTTGCTAAGATGTAGACGAGAAGAGAGGCTAAAGACGAAGGTACGGTGCTCTGCAGAGCTAAGCACCGCTCCCGGGCGTCTTTCGGCAGAAGGCGCACACCGCAGAGCACTGTGAGCGGCAGAATCGTCTTTGCGCGAAGAAGCAGCTTCTTCGTCTCCGGGAGCCGGAGAGAGCGGCAACTTCGCAAAGGTGATGAAACAAGCTGTACAACACTGCGATTGTGTGCGCAGCTTGCCAACTGAGAGAAAACAGTACCTGACCACTCTCCTGCCTTTTCTATTCACATGATCATTCGATTGCAAGCTGTTTTGGACAACTTTCTTTCTCTTCTTGCAAAATACTCGGCAGACCTGCGTGCAGCCTCTAGAACACGATGGGAGATGTTTTCTGTGCTGGCACAGTTTCTCCTTGCCAGACAGAGTGGAAAAGCTTTTTGCTAAGATGTAGACGAGAAGAGAGGCTAAAGAAGCAGGTATGGTGCTCTGCAGAGCTAAGCACACTCACGGGCCTCTTTCGGCAGAAGACACACACTGCAGAGCACTGTGAGCGGCAGAATCGTCTTTGCGCGAAGAAGCAGCTTCTTCGTCTCCGGGAGCCGGAGAGAGCGGCAACTTCGCAAAGGTGATGAAACAAGCTGTACAACACTGCGATTGTGTGCGCAGTTTGCCAACTGAGAGAAAACAGTACCTGACCACTCTCCTGCCTTTTCTATTCACATGAACATTCGATTGCAAGCTGTTTTGGACAACTTTCTTTCTCTTCTTGCAAAACACTCGGCAGACCTGCGTGCAGCCTCTAGAAGACGATGGGAGATGTTTTCTGTGCTGGCACAGTTTCTCCTTGCCAGACAGAGTGGAAAAGCTTTTTGCTAAGATGTAGACGAGAAGAGAGGCTAAAGACGAAGGTACGGTGCTCTGCAGAGCTAAGCACCGCTCCCGGGCGTCTTTCGGCAGAAGGCGCACACCGCAGAGCACTGTGAGCGGCAGAATCGTCTTTGCGCGAAGAAGCAGCTTCTTCGTCTCCGGGAGCCGGAGAGAGCGGCAACTTCGCAAAGGTGATGAAACAAGCTGTACAACACTGCGATTGTGTGCGCAGCTTGCCAACTGAGAGAAAACAGTACCTGACCACTCTCCTGCCTTTTCTATTCACATGATCATTCGATTGCAAGCTGTTTTGGACAACTTTCTTTCTCTTCTTGCAAAATACTCGGCAGACCTGCGTGCAGCCTCTAGAACACGATGGGAGATGTTTTCTGTGCTGGCACAGTTTCTCCTTGCCAGACAGAGTGGAAAAGCTTTTTGCTAAGATGTAGACGAGAAGAGAGGCTAAAGAAGCAGGTATGGTGCTCTGCAGAGCTAAGCACACTCACGGGCCTCTTTCGGCAGAAGACACACACTGCAGAGCACTGTGAGCGGCAGAATCGTCTTTGCGCGAAGAAGCAGCTTCTTCGTCTCCGGGAGCCGGAGAGAGCGGCAACTTCGCAAAGGTGATGAAACAAGCTGTACAACACTGCGATTGTGTGCGCAGTTTGCCAACTGAGAGAAAACAGTACCTGACCACTCTCCTGCCTTTTCTATTCACATGAACATTCGATTGCAAGCTGTTTTGGACAACTTTCTTTCTCTTCTTGCAAAACACTCGGCAGACCTGCGTGCAGCCTCTAGAAGACGATGGGAGATGTTTTCTGTGCTGGCACAGTTTCTCCTTGCCAGACAGAGTGGAAAAGCTTTTTGCTAAGATGTAGACGAGAAGAGAGGCTAAACACGAAGGTACGGTGCTCTGCAGAGCTAAGCACCGCTGCCGGGCCTCTTTCGGCAGAAGGCGCACACCGCAGAGCACTGTGAGCGGCAGAATCGTCTTTGCGCGAAGAAGCAGCTTCTTCGTCTCCGGGAGCCGGAGTGAGCGGCAACTTCGCAAAGGTGATGAAACAAGCTGTACAACACTGCGATTGTGTGCGCAGCTTGCCAACTGAGAGAAAACAGTACCTGACCACTCTCCTGCCTTTTCTATTCACATGAACATTCGATTGCAAGCTGTTTTGGACAACTTTCTTTCTCTTCTTGCAAAACACTCGACAGAACTCCGTGCAGCCTCTAGAACACGATGGGAGATGTTTTCTGTGCTGGCACAGGTTCACCTTGCCAGACAGAGTGGAAAAGCTTTTTGCTAAAATGTAGACTAGAAGAGAGGCTAAAGACGAAGGTACGGTGCTCTGCAGAGCTAAGCACAGCTCCCGGGCCTCTTTCGGCAGAAGGCGCACACCGCAGAGCACTGTGAGCGGCAGAATCGTCTTTGCGCGAATAAGCAGCTTCTTCGTCTCCGGGAGCCGGAGAGAGCGGCAACTTCGCAAAGGTGATGAAACAAGCTGTACAACACTGCGATTGTGTGCGCAGCTTGCCAACTGAGAGAAAACAGTACCTGACCACTCTCCTGCCTTTTCTATTCACATGAACATTCGATTGCAAGCTGTTTTGGACAACTTTCTTTCTCTTCTTGCAAAACACTCGGCAGACCTCCGTGCAGCCTCTAGAAGACGATGGGAGATGTTTTCTGTGCTGGCACAGTTTCTCCTTGCCAGACAGAGTGGAAAAGCTTTTTGCTAAGATGTAGACGAGAAGAGAGGCTAAAGACGAAGGTACGGTGCTCTGCAGAGCTAAGCACCGCTCCCGGACGTCTTTCGGCAGAAGGCGCACACCGCAGAGCACTGTGAGCGTCAGAATCGTCTTTGCGCGAAGAAGCAGCTTCTTCGTCTCCGGGAGCCGGAGAGAGCTGCAGCTTCGCAAAGGTGATGAAACAAGCTGTACAACACTGCGATTGTGTGCGCAGTTTGCCAACTGAGAGAAAACAGTACCTGACCACTCTCCTGCCTTTTCTATTCACATGAACATTCGATTGCAAGCTGTTTTGGACAACTTTCTTTCTCTTCTTGCAAAACACTCGGCAGACTTCCGTGCAGCCTCTAGAACACGATGGGAGATGTTTTTTGTGCTGGCACAGTTTCTCCTTGCCAGACAGAGTGGAAAAGCTTTTTGCTAAGATGTAGACGAGAAGAGAGGCTAAAGACGAAGGTACGGTGCTCTGCAGAGCTAAGCACCGCTCCCGGGCCTCTTTCGGAAGAAGGCGCACACCGCAGAGCACTGTGAGCGGCAGAATCGTCTTTGCGCGAAGAAGCAGCTTCTTCGTCTCCGGGAGCCGGAGAGAGCGGCAACTTGGCAAAGGTGATGAAACAAGCTGTACAACACTGCGATTGTGTGCGCAGCTTGCCAACTGAGAGAAAACAGTACCTGACCACTCTCCTGCCTTTTCTATTCACATGAACATTCGATTGCAAGCTGTTTTGGACAACTTTCTTTCTCTTCTTGCAAAACACTCGGCAGACCTGCGTGCAGCCTCTAGAACACGATGGGAGATATTTTCTGTGCTGGCACAGTTTCTCCTTGCCAGACAGAGTGGAAAAGCTTTTTGCTAAGATGTAGACGAGAAGAGAGGCTAAAGACGAAGGTACGGTGCTCTGCAGAGCTAAGCACCGCTCCCGGGCCTCTTTCGGAAGAAGGCGCACACCGCAGAGCACTGTGAGCGGCAGAATCGTCTTTGCGCGAAGAAGCAGCTTCTTCGTCTCCGGGAGCCGGAGAGAGCGGCAGCTTCGCAAAGGTGATGAAACAAGCTGTACAACACTGCGATTGTGTGCGCAGTTTGCCAAGTGAGAGAAAACAGTACCTGACCACTCTCCTGCCTTTTCTATTCACATGAACATTCGATTGCAAGCTGTTTTGGACAACTTTCTTTCTCTTCTTGCAAAACACTCGGCAGACCTCCGTGCAGCCTCTAGAACACGATGGGAGATGTTTTCTGTGCTGGCACAGTTTCTCCTTGCCAGACAGAGTGGAAAAGCTTTTTGCTAAGATGTAGACGAGAAGAGAGGCTAAAGACGAAGGTACGGTGCTCTGCAGAGCTAAGCACCGCTCCCGGGCGTCTTTCGGCAGAAGGCGCACACCGCAGAGCACTGTGAGCGGCAGAATCGTCTTTGCGCGAAGAAGCAGCTTCTTCGTCTCCGGGAGCCGGAGAGAGCGGCAACTTCGCAAAGGTGATGAAACAAGCTGTACAACACTGCGATTGTGTGCGCAGCTTGCCAACTGAGAGAAAACAGTACCTGACCACTCTCCTGCCTTTTCTATTCACATGATCATTCGATTGCAAGCTGTTTTGGACAACTTTCTTTCTCTTCTTGCAAAATACTCGGCAGACCCCTGTGCAGCCTCGAGAACACGATGGGAGATGTTTTCTGTGCTGGCACAGTTTCTCCTTGCCAGACAGAGTGGAAAAGCTTTTTGCTAAGATGTAGACGAGAAGAGAGGCTAAAGACGAAGGTACGGTGCTCTGCAGAGCTAAGCACCGCTCCCGGGCCTCTTTCGGCAGAAGGCGCACACCGCAGAGCACTGTGAGCGGCAGAATCGTCTTTGCGCGAGGAAGTAGCTTCTTCGTCTCCGGGAGCCGGAGAGAGCGACAACTTGGCAAAGGTGATGAAACAAGCTGTACAACACTGCGATTGTGTGCGCAGCTTGGCAACTGAGAGAAAACAGTACCTGACCACTCTCCTGCCTTTTCTATTCACATGAACATTCGATTGCAAGCTGTTTTGGACAACTTTCTCTCTCTTCTTGCAAAACACTCGGCAGACCTCCGTGCAGCCTCTAGAACACGATGGGAGATGTTTTCTGTGCTGGCACAGTTTCTCCTTGCCAGACAGAGTGGAAAAGCTTTTTGCTAAGATGTAGACGAGAAGAGAGGCTAAAGACGAAGGTACGGTGCTCTGCAGAGCTAAGCACCGCTCCCGGGCCTCTTTCGGCAGAAGGCGCACACCGTAGAGCACTGTGAGCGGCAGAATCGTCTTTGCGCGAAGAAGCAGCTTCTTCGTCTCCGGGAGCCGGAGAGAGCGACAACTTGGCAAAGGTGATGAAACAAGCTGTACAACACTGCGATTGTGTGCGCAGCTTGCCAACTGAGAGAAAACAGTACCTGACCACTCTCCTGCCTTTTCTATTCACATGAACATTCGAGTGGAAGCTGTTTTGGACAACTTTCTTTCTCTTCTTGCAAAACACTCGGCAGACCTCCGTGCAGCCTCTAGAACACGATGGGAGATGTTTTCTGTGCTGGCACAGTTTCTCCTTGCCAGACAGAGTGGAAAAGCTTTTTGCTAAGATGTAGACGAGAAGAGAGGCTAAAGAAGCAGGTATGGTGCTCTGCAGAGCTAAGCACAGCTCACGGGCCTCTTTCGGCAGAAGACACACACTGCAGAGCACTGTGAGCGGCAGAATCGTCTTTGCGCGAAGAAGCAGCTTCTTCGTCTCCGGGAGCCGGAGAGAGCGGCAACTTCGCAAAGGTGATGAAACAAGCTCTACAACACTGCGATTGTGTGCGCAGCTTGCCAAGTGAGAGAAAACAGTACCTGACCACTCTCCTGCCTTTTCTATTCACATGAACATTCGATTGCAAGCTGTTTTGGACAACTTTCTTTCTCTTCTTGCAAAATACTCGGCAGACCTCCGTGGAGCCTCTAGAACACGATGGGAGATGTTTTCTGTGCTGGCACAGTT
This sequence comes from Melozone crissalis, assembly GCF_028551555.1. Lineage (NCBI taxonomy): Eukaryota > Metazoa > Chordata > Aves > Passeriformes > Passerellidae > Melozone > Melozone crissalis. Next base: position 12,855 of record NW_026536238.1, on the reverse strand, counting down.
TCTCCTTGCCAGACAGAGTGGAAAAGCTTTTTGCTAAGATGTAGACGAGAAGAGAGGCTAAAGACGAAGGTACGGTGCTCTGCAGAGCTAAGCACCGCTCCCGGGCCTCTTTCGGCAGAAGACACACACCGCAGAGCACTGTGAGCGGCAGAATCGTCTTTGCGCGAAGAAGCAGCTTCTTCGTCTCCGGGAGCCGGAGAGAGCGACAACTTGGCAAAGGTGATGAAACAAGCTGTACAACACTGCGATTGTGTGCGCAGCTTGCCAACTGAGAGAAAACAGTACCTGACCACTCTCCTGCCTTTTCTATTCACATGAACATTCGATTGCAAGCTGTTTTGGACAACTTTCTTTCTCTTCTTGCAAAACACTCGGCAGACCTGCGTGCAGCCTCTAGAACACGATGGGAGATGTTTTCTGTGCTGGCACAGTTTCTCCTTGCCAGACAGAGTGGAAAAGCTTTTTGCTAAGATGTAGACGAGAAGAGAGGCTAAAGACGAAGGTACGGTGCTCTGCAGAGCTAAGCACCGCTCCCGGGCCTCTTTCGGAAGAAGGCGCACACCGCAGAGCACTGTGAGCGCCAGAATCGTCTTTGCGCGAAGAAGCAGCTTCTTCGTCTCCGGGAGCCAGAGAGAGCGGCAACTTGGCAAAGGTGATGAAACAAGCTGTACAACACTGCGATTGTGTGCGCAGCTTGCCAACTGAGAGAAAACAGTACGTGACCACTCTCCTGCCTTTTCTATTCACATGAACATTCGATTGCAAGCTGTTTTGGACAACTTTCTTTCTCTTCTTGCAAAACACTCGGCAGACCTCCGTGCAGCCTCTAGAACACGATGGGAGATGTTTTCTGTGCTGGCACAGTTTCTCCTTGCCAGACAGAGTGGAAAAGCTTTTTGCTAAGATGTAGACGAGAAGAGAGGCTAAAGACGAAGGTACGGTGCTCTGCAGAGCTAAGCACCGCTCCCGGGCCTCTTTCGGCAGAAGGCGCACACCGCAGAGCACTGTGAGCGGCAGAATCGTCTTTGCGCGAAGAAGTAGCTTCTTCGTCTCCGGGAGCCGGAGAGAGCGACAACTTGGCAAAGGTGATGAAACAAGCTGTACAACACTGCGATTGTGTGCGCAGCTTGGCAACTGAGAGAAAACAGTACCTGACCACTCTCCTGCCTTTTCTATTCACATGAACATTCGATTGCAAGCTGTTTTGGACAACTTTCTCTCTCTTCTTGCAAAACACTCGGCAGACCTCCGTGCAGCCTCTAGAACACGATGGGAGATGTTTTCTGTGCTGGCACAGTTTCTCCTTGCCAGACAGAGTGGAAAAGCTTTTTGCTAAGATGTAGACGAGAAGAGAGGCTAAAGACGAAGGTACGGTGCTCTGCAGAGCTAAGCACCGCTCCCGGGCCTCTTTCGGCAGAAGGCGCACACCGTAGAGCACTGTGAGCGGCAGAATCGTCTTTGCGCGAAGAAGCAGCTTCTTCGTCTCCGGGAGCCGGAGAGAGCGACAACTTGGCAAAGGTGATGAAACAAGCTGTACAACACTGCGATTGTGTGCGCAGCTTGCCAACTGAGAGAAAACAGTACCTGACCACTCTCCTGCCTTTTCTATTCACATGAACATTCGAGTGGAAGCTGTTTTGGACAACTTTCTTTCTCTTCTTGCAAAACACTCGGCAGACCTCCGTGCAGCCTCTAGAACACGATGGGAGATGTTTTCTGTGCTGGCACAGTTTCTCCTTGCCAGACAGAGTGGAAAAGCTTTTTGCTAAGATGTAGACGAGAAGAGAGGCTAAAGAAGCAGGTATGGTGCTCTGCAGAGCTAAGCACAGCTCACGGGCCTCTTTCGGCAGAAGACACACACTGCAGAGCACTGTGAGCGGCAGAATCGTCTTTGCGCGAAGAAGCAGCTTCTTCGTCTCCGGGAGCCGGAGAGAGCGGCAACTTCGCAAAGGTGATGAAACAAGCTGTACAACACTGCGATTGTGTGCGCAGCTTGCCAACTGAGAGAAAACAGTACCTGACCACTCTCCTGCCTTTTCTATTCACATGAACATTCGATTGCAAGCTGTTTTGGACAACTTTCTTTCTCTTCTTGCAAAATACTCGGCAGACCTCCGTGCAGCCTCTAGAACACGATGGGAGATGTTTTCTGTGCTGGCACAGTTTCTCCTTGCCAGACAGAGTGGAAAAGCTTTTTGCTAAGATGTAGACGAGAAGAGAGGCTAAAGACGAAGGTACGGTGCTCTGCAGAGCTAAGCACCGCTCCCGGGCCTCTTTCGGCAGAAGACACACACCGCAGAGCACTGTGAGCGGCAGAATCGTCTTTGCGCGAAGAAGCAGCTTCTTCGTCTCCGGGAGCCGGAGAGAGCGACAACTTGGCAAAGGTGATGAAACAAGCTGTACAACACTGCGATTGTGTGCGCAGCTTGCCAACTGAGAGAAAACAGTACCTGACCACTCTCCTGCCTTTTCTATTCACATGAACATTCGATTGCAAGCTGTTTTGGACAACTTTCTTTCTCTTCTTGCAAAACACTCGGCAGACCTCCGTGCAGCCTCTAGAACACGATGGGAGATGTTTTCTGTGCTGGCACAGTTTCTCCTTGCCAGACAGAGTGGAAAAGCTTTTTGCTAAGATGTAGACGAGAAGAGAGGCTAAAGACGAAGGTACGGTGCTCTGCAGAGCTAAGCACCGCTCCCGGGCCTCTTTCGGCAGAAGGCGCACACCGCAGAGCACTGTGAGCGGCAGAATCGTCTTTGCGCGAAGAAGCAGCTTCTTCGTCTCCGGGAGCCAGAGAGAGCGGCAACTTGGCAAAGGTGATGAAACAAGCTGTACAACACTGCGATTGTGTGCGCAGCTTGCCAACTGAGAGAAAACAGTACCTGACCACTCTCCTGCCTTTTCTATTCACATGAACATTCGATTGCAAGCTGTTTTGGACAACTTTCTTTCTCTTCTTGCAAAACACTCGGCAGACCTGCGTGCAGCCTCTAGAACACGATGGGAGATATTTTCTGTGCTGGCACAGTTTCTCCTTGCCAGACAGAGTGGAAAAGCTTTTTGCTAAGATGTAGACGAGAAGAGAGGCTAAAGACGAAGGTACGGTGCTCTGCAGAGCTAAGCACCGCTCCCGGGCCTCTTTCGGAAGAAGGCGCACACCGCAGAGCACTGTGAGCGGCAGAATCGTCTTTGCGCGAAGAAGCAGCTTCTTCGTCTCCGGGAGCCGGAGAGAGCGGCAGCTTCGCAAAGGTGATGAAACAAGCTGTACAACACTGCGATTGTGTGCGCAGTTTGCCAAGTGAGAGAAAACAGTACCTGACCACTCTCCTGCCTTTTCTATTCACATGAACATTCGATTGCAAGCTGTATTGGACAACTTTCTCTCTCTTCTTGCAAAACACTCGGCAGACCTCCGTGCAGCCTCTAGAACACGATGGGAGATGTTTTCTGTGCTGGCACAGTTTCTCCTTGCCAGACAGAGTGGAAAAGCTTTTTGCTAAGATGTAGACGAGAAGAGAGGCTAAAGACGAAGGTACGGTGCTCTGCAGAGCTAAGCACCGCTCCCGGGCCTCTTTCGGCAGAAGGCGCACACCGCAGAGCACTGTGAGCGGCAGAATCGTCTTTGCGCGAAGAAGCAGCTTCTTCGTCTCCGGGAGCCGGAGAGAGCGGCAACTTCGCAAAGGTGATGAAACAAGCTGTACAACACTGCGATTGTGTGCGCAGCTTGCCAACTGAGAGAAAACAGTACCTGACCACTCTCCTGCCTTTTCTATTCACATGATCATTCGATTGCAAGCTGTTTTGGACAACTTTCTTTCTCTTCTTGCAAAATACTCGGCAGACCCCTGTGCAGCCTCGAGAACACGATGGGAGATGTTTTCTGTGCTGGCACAGTTTCTCCTTGCCAGACAGAGTGGAAAAGCTTTTTGCTAAGATGTAGACGAGAAGAGAGGCTAAAGACGAAGGTACGGTGCTCTGCAGAGCTAAGCACCGCTCCCGGGCCTCTTTCGGCAGAAGGCGCACACCGCAGAGCACTGTGAGCGGCAGAATCGTCTTTGCGCGAAGAAGTAGCTTCTTCGTCTCCGGGAGCCGGAGAGAGCGACAACTTGGCAAAGGTGATGAAACAAGCTGTACAACACTGCGATTGTGTGCGCAGCTTGGCAACTGAGAGAAAAGAGTACCTGACCACTCTCCTGCCTTTTCTATTCACATGAACATTCGATTGCAAGCTGTTTTGGACAACTTTCTCTCTCTTCTTGCAAAACACTCGGCAGACCTGCGTGCAGCCTCTAGAACACGATGGGAGATGTTTTCTGTGCTGGCACAGTTTCTCCTTGCCAGACAGAGTGGAAAAGCTTTTTGCTAAGATGTAGACGAGAAGAGAGGCTAAAGACGAAGGTACGGTGCTCTGCAGAGCTAAGCACCGCTCCCGGGCCTCTTTCGGCAGAAGGCGCACACCGCAGAGCACTGTGAGCGGCAGAATCGTCTTTGCGCGAAGAAGCAGCTTCTTCGTCTCCGGGAGCCGGAGAGAGCGACAACTTGGCAAAGGTGATGAAACAAGCTGTACAACACTGCGATTGTGTGCGCAGCTTGCCAACTGAGAGAAAACAGTACCTGACCACTCTCCTGCCTTTTCTATTCACATGAACATTCAAGTGGAAGCTGTTTTGGACAACTTTCTTTCTCTTCTTGCAAAACACTCGGCAGACCTCCGTGCAGCCTCTAGAACACGATGGGAGATGTTTTCTGTGCTGGCACAGTTTCTCCTTGCCAGACAGAGTGGAAAAGCTTTTTGCTAAGATGTAGACGAGAAGAGAGGCTAAAGAAGCAGGTATGGTGCTCTGCAGAGCTAAGCACAGCTCACGGGCCTCTTTCGGCAGAAGACACACACTGCAGAGCACTGTGAGCGGCAGAATCGTCTTTGCGCGAAGAAGCAGCTTCTTCGTCTCCGGGAGCCGGAGAGAGCGGCAACTTCGCAAAGGTGATGAAACAAGCTGTACAACACTGCGATTGTGTGCGCAGCTTGCCAACTGAGAGAAAACAGTACCTGACCACTCTCCTGCCTTTTCTATTCACATGAACATTCGATTGCAAGCTGTTTTGGACAACTTTCTTTCTCTTCTTGCAAAATACTCGGCAGACCTCCGTGGAGCCTCTAGAAACGATGGGAGATGTTTTCTGTGCTGGCACAGTTTCTCCTTGCCAGACAGAGTGGAAAAGCTTTTTGCTAAGATGTAGACGAGAAGAGAGGCTAAAGACGAAGGTACGGTGCTCTGAAGAGCTAAGCACCGCTCCCGGGCCTCTTTCGGCAGAAGACACACACCGCAGAGCACTGTGAGCGGCAGAATCGTCTTTGCGCGAAGAAGCAGCTTCTTCGTCTCCGGGAGCCGGAGAGAGCGACAACTTGGCAAAGGTGATGAAACAAGCTGTACAACACTGCGATTGTGTGCGCAGCTTGCCAACTGAGAGAAAACAGTACCTGACCACTCTCCTGCCTTTTCTATTCACATGAATATTCGATTGCAAGCTGTTTTGGACAACTTTCTTTCTCTTCTTGCAAAACACTCGGCAGACCTCCGTGCAGCCTCTAGAACACGATGGGAGATGTTTTCTGTGCTGGCACAGTTTCTCCTTGCCAGACAGAGTGGAAAAGCTTTTTGCTAAGATGTAGACGAGAAGAGAGGCTAAAGACGAAGGTACGTTGCTCTGCAGAGCTAAGCACCGCACCCGGACCTCTTTCGGCAGAAGGCGCACACCGCCAGAGCACTGTGAGCGGCAGAATCGTCTTTGGGCGAAAAAGCAGTTTCTTCGTCTCCGGGAGCCGGAGAGAGCGGCAACTTCGCAAAGGTGATGAAACAAGCTGTACAACACTGCGATTGTGTGCGCCGCTTGCCAATGAGAGAAAACAGTACCTGACCACTCTCTTGCCTTTTCTATTCACATGAACATTCGATTGGAAGCTGTTTTGGACAACTTTCTTTCTCTTCTTGCAAAACACTCGGCAGACCTCCGTGCAGCCTCTAGAACACGATGGGAGATGTTTTTTGTGCTGGCACAGTTTCTCCTTGCCAGACAGAGTGGAAAAGCTTTTTGCTAAGATGTAGACGAGAAGAGAGGCTAAAGACGAAGGTACGGTGCTCTGCAGAGCTAAGCACCGCTCCCGGGCCTCTTTCGGCAGAAGGCGCACACCGCAGAGCACTGTGAGCGGCAGAATCGTCTTTGCGCGAAGAAGCAGCTTCTTCGTCTCCGGGAGCCGGAGAGAGCGGCAGCTTCGCAAAGGTGATGAAACAAGCTGTACAACACTGCGATTGTGTGCGCAGCTTGCCAACTGAGAGAAAACAGTACCTGACCACTCTCCTGCCTTTTCTATTCACATGAACATTCGATTGCAAGCTGTTTTGGACAACTTTCTTTCTCTTCTTGCAAAACACTCGGCAGACCTCCGTGCAGCCTCTAGAACACGATGGGAGATGTTTTTTGTGCTGGCACAGTTTCTCATTGCCAGACAGAGTGGAAAAGCTTTTTGCTAAGATGTAGACGAGAAGAGAGGCTAAAGACGAAGGTACGGTGCTCTGCAGAGCTAAGCACCGCTCCCGGGCCTCTTTCGGCAGAAGGCGCACACCGCAGAGCACTGTGAGCGGCAGAATCGTCTTTGCGCGAAGAAGCAGCTTCTTCGTCTCCGGGAGCCGGAGAGAGCGGCAACTTCGCAAAGGTGATGAAACAAGCTGTACAACACTGCGATTGTGTGCGCAGCTTGCCAACTGAGAGAAAACAGTACCTGACCACTCTCCTGCCTTTTCTATTCACATGAACATTCGATTGCAAGCTGTTTTGGACAACTTTCTTTCTCTTCTTGCAAAACACTCGGCAGACCTCCGTGGAGCCTCTAGAACACGATGGGAGATGTTTTCTGTGCTGGCACAGTTTCTCCTTGCCAGACAGAGTGGAAAAGCTTTTTGCTAAGATGTAGACGAGAAGAGAGGCTAAAGAAGCAGGTATGGTGCTCTGCAGAGCTAAGCACAGCTCACGGGCCTCTTTCGGCAGAAGACACACACTGCAGAGCACTGTGAGCGGCAGAATCGTCTTTGCGCGAAGAAGCAGCTTCTTCGTCTCCGGGAGCCGGAGAGAGCGGCAACTTCGCAAAGGTGATGAAACAAGCTGTACAACACTGCGATTGTGTGGGCAGCTTGCCAACTGAGAGAAAACAGTACCTGACCACTCTCCTGCCTTTTCTATTCACATGAACATTCGATTGCAAGCTGTTTTGCACAACTTTCTTTCTCTTCTTGCAAAACACTCGGCAGACCTCCGTGGAGCCTCTAGAAGACGATGGGAGATGTTTTCTGTGCTGGCACAGTTTCTCCTTGCCAGACAGAGTGGAAAAGCTTTTTGCTAAGATGTAGACGAGAAGAGAGGCTAAAGACGAAGGTACGGTGCTCTGCAGAGCTAAGCACAGCTCCCGGGCCTCTTTCGGCAGAAGGCGCACACCGCAGAGCACTGTGAGCGGCAGAATCGTCTTTGCGCGAAGAAGCAGCTTCTTCGTCTCCGGGAGCCGGAGAGAGCGGCAACTTGGCAAAGGTGATGAAACAAGCTGTACAACACTGCGATTGTGTGCGCAGCTTGCCAAGTGAGAGAAAACAGTACCTGACCACTCTCCTGCCTTTTCTATTCACATGAACATTCGATTGCAAGCTGTTTTGGACAACTTTCTTTCTCTTCTTGCAAAACACTCGGCAGACCTCCGTGCAGCCTCTAGAACACGATGGGAGATGTTTTCTGTGCTGGCACAGTTTCTCCTTGCCAGACAGAGTGGAAAAGCTTTTAGCTAAGATGTAGACGAGAAGAGAGGCTAAAGACGAAGGTACGGTGCTCTGCAGAGCTAAGCACCGCACCCGGACCTCTTTCTGCAGAAGGCGCTCACCGCAGAGTACTGTGAGCGGCAGAATCCTCTTTGCGCGAAGAAGCAGCTTCTTCGTCTCCGGGAGCCGGAGAGAGCGGCAACTTCGCAAAGGTGATGAAACAAGCTGTACAACACTGCGATTGTGTGCGCAGTTTGCCAACTGAGAGAAAACAGTACCTGACCACTCTCCTGCCTTTTCTATTCACATGAACATTCGATTGCAAGCTGTTTTGGACAACTTTCTTTCTCTTCTTGCAAAATACTCGGCAGACCTCCGTGCAGCCTCTAGAACACGATGGGAGATGTTTTCTGTGCTGGCACAGTTTCTCCTTGCCAGACAGAGTGGAAAAGCTTTTTGCTAAGATGTAGACGAGAAGAGAGGCTAAAGACGAAGGTACGGTGCTCTGCAGAGCTAAGCACAGCTCCCGGGCGTCTTTCGGCAGAAGGCGCACACCGCAGAGCACTGTGAGCGGCAGAATCGTCTTTGCGCGAAGAAGCAGCTTCTTCGTCTCCGGGAGCCGGAGAGAGCGGCAGCTTCGCAAAGGTGATGAAACAAGCTGTACAACACTGCGATTGTGTGCGCAGCTTGCCAACTGAGAGAAAACAGTACCTGACCACTCTCCTGCCTTTTCTATTCACATGAACATTCGATTACAAACTATTTTGGACAACTTTCTTTCTCTTCTTGCAAAACACTCGGCAGACCTGCGTGCAGCCTCTAGAACACGATGGGAGATGTTTTCTGTGCTGGCACAGGTTCTCCTTGCCAGACAGAGTGGAAAAGCTTTTTGCTAAGATGTAGACTAGAAGAGAGGCTAAAGACGAAGGTACGGTGCTCTGCAGAGCTAAGCACAGCTCCGGGCGTCTTTCGGCAGAAGGCGCACACCGCAGAGCACTGTGAGCGGCAGAATCGTCTTTGCGCGAAGAAGCAGCTTCTTCGTCTCCGGGAGCCGGAGAGAGCGGCAACTTGGCAAAGGTGATGGAAACAAGCTGTACAACACTGCGATTGTGTGCGCAGCTTTGCAACTGAGAGAAAACAGTACCTGACCACTCTCCTGCCTTTTCTATTCACATGAACATTCGATTGGAAGCTGTTTTGGACAACTTTCTTTCTCTTCTTGCAAAACACTCGGCAGACCTCCGTGCAGCCTCTAGAACACGATGGGAGATGTTTTCTGTGCTGGCACAGTTTCTCCTTGCCAGACAGAGTGGAAAAGCTTTTTGCTAAGATGTAGATGAGAAGAGAGGCTAAAGACGAAGGTACGGTGCTCTGCAGAGCTAAGCACCGCTCCCGGGCCTCTTTCGGCAGAAGGCGCTCACCGCAGAGCACTGTGAGCGTCAGAATCGTCTTTGCGCGAAGAGCAGCTTCTTCGTCTCCGGAGCCGGAGAGAGCGGCAACTTCGCAAAGGTGATGAAACAAGCTGTACAACACTGCGATTGTGTGCGCAGTTTGCCAACTGAGAGAAAACAGTACCTGACCACTCTCCTGCCTTTTCTATTCACATGAACATTCGATTGCAAGCTGTTTTGGACAACTTTCTTTCTCTTCTTGCAAAACACTCGGCAGACCTCCGTGCAGCCTCTAGAACACGATGGGAGATGTTTTTTGTGCTGGCACAGTTTCTCCTTGCCAGACAGAGTGGAAAAGCTTTTTGCTAAGATGTAGACGAGAAGAGACGCTAAAGACGAAGGTACGGTGCTCTGCAGAGCTAAGCACCGCTCCTGGGCCTCTTTCGGAAGAAGGCGCACACCGCAGAGCACTGTGAGCGGCAGAATCGTCTTTGCGCGAAGAAGCAGCTTCTTCGTCTCCGGGAGCCAGAGAGAGCGGACAACTTGGCAAAGGTGATGAAACATGCTGTACAACACTGCGATTGTGTGCGCAGCTTGCCAACTGAGAGAAAACAGTACCTGACCACTCTCCTGCCTTTCTATTCACATGAACATTCGATTGGAAGCTGTTTTGGACAACTTTCTTTCTCTTCTTGCAAAACACTCGCAGACCTCCGTGCAGCTCTAGAACACGATGGGAGATATTTTCTGTGCTGGCACAGTTTCTCCTTGCCAGACAGAGTGGAAAAGCTTTTTGCTAAGATGTAGACGAGAGAGAGGCTAAAGAAGCAGGTATAGTGCTCTGCAGAGCTAAGCACCGCTCCGGGCCTCTTTCGGCAGAAGGCGCACACTGCAGAGTACTGTGAGCGCAGAATCGTCTTGCGCGAAGAAGCAGCTTCTTCGTCTCCGGGAGCCGGAGAGAGCGGCAACTTCGCAAAGGTGATGAAACAAGCTGTACAACACTGCGATTGTGTGCGCAGCTTGCAACTGAGAGAAAACAGTACCTGACCACTCTCCATGCCTTTTCTATTCACATGAACATTCGATTGCAAGCTGTTTTGGACAACTTTCTTTCTCTTCTTGCAAAACACTCGGCAGACCTCCGTGCAGCCTCTAGAACACGATGGGAGATGTTTTCTGTGCTGGCACAGTTTCTCCTTGCCAGACAGAGTGGAAAGCTTTTTGCTAAGATGTAGACGAGAAGAGAGGCTAAAGACGAAGGTACGGTGCTCTGCAGAGCTAAGCACCGCTCCCGGGCGTCTTTCGGCAGAAGGCGCACCACCGCAGAGCACTGTGAGCGGCAGAATCGTCTTTGCGCGAAGAAGCAGCTTCTACGTCTCCGGGAGCCGGAGAGAGCGGGCAGCTTCGCAAAGGTGATGAAACAAGCTGTACAACACTGCGATTGTGTGCGCAGCTTGCCAACTGAGAGAAAACAGTACCTGACCACTCTCCTGCCTTTTCTATTCACATGAACATTCGATTGCAAGCTGTTTTGGACAACTTTCTCTCTCTTCTTGCAAAACACTCGGCAGACCTCCGTGCAGCCTCTAGAACACGATGGGAGATGTTTTCTGTGCTGGCACAGTTTCTCCTTGCCAGACAGAGTGGAAAAGCTTTTTGCTAAGATGTAGACGAGAAGAGAGGCTAAAGACGAAGGTACGGTGCTCTGCAGAGCTAAGCACCGCTCCGGGCCTCTTTCGGCAGAAGGCGCACAGTTCCGAAGCAGAGCACTGTGAGCGGCAGAATCGTCTTTGCGCGAAGAAGCAGCTTCTTCGTCTCCGGGAGCCGGAGAGAGCGGCAACTTGGCAAAGGTGATGAAACAAGCTGTACAACACTGCGATTGTGTGCGCAGCTTGCCAACTGAGAGAAAACAGTACCTGACCACTCTCCTGCCTTTTCTATTCACATGAACATTCGATTGCAAGCTGTTTTGGACAACTTTCTTTCTCTTCTTGCAAAATACTCGGCAGACCTCCGTGCAGCCTCTAGAACACGATGGGAGATGTTTTCTGTGCTGGCACAGTTTCTACTTGCCAGACAGAGTCGAAAAGGTTTTGCTAAGATGTAGACGAGAAGAGAGGCTAAAGACGAAGGTACGGTGCTCTGCAGAGCTAAGCACCGCTCCCGGACCTCTTTCGGCAGCGGACACACACCGCAGAGCACTGTGAGCGGCAGAATCGTCTTTGCGCGAAGAAGCAGCTTCTTCGTCTCCGGGAGCCGGAGAGAGCGGCAGCTTCGCAAAGGTGATGAACAAGCTGTACAACACTGCGATTGTGTGCGCAGCTTGCCAAGTGAGAGAAAACAGTACCTGACCACTCTCCTGCCTTTTCTATTCACATGAACATTCGATTGCAAGCTGTTTTGGACAACTTTCTTTCTCTTCTTGCAAAATACTCGGCAGACCTCCGTGCAGCCTCTAGAACACGATGGGAGATGTTTTCTGTGCTGGCACAGTTTCTCCTTGCCCAGACAGAGTGGAAAAGCTTTTTGCTAAGATGTAGACGAGAAGAGAGGCTAAAGACGAAGGTACGGTGCTCTGCAGAGCTAAGCACCGTCCCGGACCTCTTTCGGCAGAAGGCGCACACCGCAGAGCACTGTGAGCGGCAGAATCGTCTTTTGCGCGAAGAAGCAGCTTCTTCGTCTCCGGAGCCGGAGAGAGCGGCAACTTGGCAAAGGTGATGAAACAAGCTGTACAACACTGCGATTGTGTGCGCAGCATGCCAACTGAGAGAAAACAGTACCTGACCACTCTCCTGCCTTTTCTATTCACATGAACATTCGATTGCAAGCTGTTTTGGACAACTTTCTTTCTCTTCTTGCAAAATACTCGGCAGACCTCCGTGCAGCCTCTAGAACACGATGGGAGATGTTTTCTGTGCTGGCACAGTTTCTCCTGCCAGACAGAGTGGAAAAGCTTTTTGCTAAGATGTAGACGAGAAGAGAGGCTAAAGACGAAGGTACGGTGCTCTGCAGAGCTAAGCACCGCACCCGGACCTCTTTCGGCAGAAGGCGCACACCACAGAGCACTGTGAGCGGCAGAATCGTCTTTGCGCGAAGAAGCAGCTTCTTCGTCTCCGGGAGCCGGAGAGAGCGGCAACTTCGCAAAGGTGATGAAACAAGCTGTACAACACTGCGATTGTGTGCGCAGCTTGCCAACTGAGAGAAAACAGTACCTGACCACTCTCCTGCCTTTCTATTCACATGAACATTCGATTGCAAGGCTGTTTTGGACAACTTTCTTTCTCTTCTTGCAAAACACTCGGCAGACCTGCGTGCAGCCTCTAGAACACGATGGGAGATGTTTTTGTGCTGGCCACAGTTTCTCCTTGCCAGACAGAGTGAAAAGCTTTTTGCTAAGATGTAGACGAGAAGAGAGGCTAAAGACGAAGGTACGGTGCTCTGCAGAGCTAAGCACCGCTCCCGGACCTCTTTCGGCAAAGGCGCACACCGCAGAGCACTGTGAGCGGCAGAATCGTCTTTGCGCGAAGAAGCAGCTTCTTCGTCTCCGGGAGCCGGAGAGCTGCAGCTTCGCAAAGGTGATGAAACAAGCTGTACAACACTGCGATTGTGTGCGCAGCTTGCCAACTGAGAGAAAACAGTACCTGACCACTCTCCTGCCTTTTCT